>NW_027397063.1:75946828-76036311 GCF_003265705.2 Callorhinus ursinus
TTTATGTTCTTAAAAATTTACATATTTTACAATAAATAATTTATGTCAACATAAGTCTAAAATATTCTTTTCTCTAAAAGTTGTCTTTATATGACTCAAGTTTTAAAACCAATGAAGCAGTGTAAGTGTGGATCAAAAATTAGGAATTCAAATCAATTTCATAAAAGCCTTATTATATAACCCTGAGTTCTAATACCACTATGGTTCCATTTTCATTCATAAAAGTGGGATTAACTTAAGTATTCAGCAGAATAATTTTATTAAGCATAAATTTAAGAATCTAAAATACCCTGGTAAAATATCCAGTCCAACCCCTTATTTTACCAATGAGGAAGCTCAGAGGCATTAGAGTGACTTGCCCAAGGTCACCTAATAAGTCATGGTAGCAGTGGGCTAGGAATCTAGATCTAATCATTGCATCTACTGAAAAACGCCAAGCATTGTAAAAATGCCTCTTAATGATAATGATGCTTTAACTCAACAGGCTATTGTTCTTAAATTGATTCCCGGGCCCTGTTCTTGTTACATTCTTTCAAGTACAAAGAAAAGCAGCATACTGTTCTGGATTTATACAATCAGATTTGAGGACTGACATTATTGTAATTGCTTGGTCCTTGAGTCAACTGGCAGTGCATCAACCATTAAAATCAAAAGCATGTAAAAAAGCAGGACGATCCTGGCAATGTATAAATGCACTTAGAAAGACAAGTCAAATTTGGGCCTATCAACCTTGGCAGTTTTCCTTTAAGAGAGCACAGAAAAGCCACAGTGGCCATGGAAATTAAAACTGCGTCTTAAATGAATGAGAGATGCTGAAAATATGAGAAGCTGAGGAAAGAATAATAAGCATTTGAAGCCTCTATACACCAATCAGGGTTTTTAAGATACATTCGGGATTCCATGTAATAGATGAAGCACTGGAGTGAATAATAAGACCAAACTATAAGAATAATTCTTTTCTCCTTATCCTAGACTCAGACCAATCAGTGTGATAGTGCACAATTTATATTTAAATGTAAATTTCAAAACTAATTATGATTTCCAAATAGCAGATGGTAATTCAGTTAGAAACATAATCAAAAAAAAGATTCATTTAGTTTGCTTAAAAGGCTTTAGCAAACAGGACGTAAAACAAAGTCCATACTGGTCATGAGTTCCAGAAAGTGCACTGGAAGTTGTGCAATATCCCATGGATATTATAATCATTTCCATTTCATCAAGGTCCTAACTGAACCAGAATCCTCCGGTTTCTCGCTGAAGTTGTTCTGAAGACTTACCAAAAACCCAGCATCAACCCATTCTCATAGGGGTTTCTCTTTAGCAACAATTTAGTCAGTAGACACCCTGGTTTTCGTTGCCAGGCGTTTTAGGCCTGTCCTTATAAAAGACCACATACTATATCACATATCCTAGATTTGCTGGAATGGTCTCAATCTCAATTTTTGTATCCCATTATCAGAATCATGAGTCTCGATATTTGGCTCAAGAAATATGATCTCTATGACTTGATACAAAAGTGAACCAACAAGGCCCCCCTAGGGGTACTCCCAAATCTTTGAAGCAGGCTTGGAATTTTGTATTAAAGGTGAGTTCTTCGTTACCATCTTGTGGAAGCCAGTTTCTTAGAAAGAGGACCAATGGATAGTTCAGGTTGCATTTTGCTATGAATTTAGTGACCATGATTGGTAAGTCAAGAGTATACTCCCATTCTGAAAAGATTTATATAACTAAATATACCAGCCACAACATGACACTACTCATACCACTGTCTAAAATATTTGTGTTCAAAGAACATTATCCCACTGAGGCACTATGTACATCCAGAAGCACCACCTAAAAGGAAATTGATATTTATATAAAAATTTAAATTCTCTTTATAAAATAACTCCTAAGCATTCTGGATTCTGCATTGCTAACAGCACTTTTATTTGTTCTACTTAGGGAGAGAGGAAAAAGTATCTGTGAACTTTAACTTTTGTTATCTCTTCTTTCCTTTTAAAGAGGACTCGTGGGAGGCTAGGAAGATGGCAGAATAGTATACTAAGCTTGCTTTGGTCCATGAATACAACTAAATAACACTCACATCACTGTAAATAAATAAACAAGAAAACAACCTGAAAACTGGCAGAAAAAACTCCACAATTAAAGGTAGAGAAGAGGGCACATCTAAGAAGGTAGGAAGGGTGGAGACGTGGTTTGGGAGAAAAATGGACTGTGGTCATCCAGGGTCAGGAGGAAGCCAAGAAGGGTGAGAAATAGACTATCATACCAGGGAGCCCACATGGAGAAGACAAATCCCCATAGCATTTGGCTTTAAAATAGCAAGAGGGGCAAAATTTCATGAGTTCTTAAAACCAGCAGAACTTAAAGCCTGGAATTTAAAAATCAGTGGGCTCAACACTGGGAGAGCTCAGACAGCATTAGGAAGCTGAATTCACACATTTAAAGAGACAGAAGAGTTATGGCATAGAAGCCCCAGTTTGAAAAATGCCTGGAGCACATGGGAATGAGGTACTCACTCATTTCAGAGCATGGACTGAGAGGCAGAGATCCCAGAGAGACCCATCCAGGAGCAAAGAAGCTGGCCAGTGCCATTTCCCTCCCCGATCCCATAGCATAAACATGCAACCACTTGCAAGGACCAACACCACACCAAGACTCCCTCCCTAACTTCCTTACACCAACCCTGCCCCTACATGCTTCAGTGGATCTGCCCATTTCAGTCATGCTTGCCTCAGTCCTGGTGCTGCAGGTCCCCTCACCCAGAAGACTGCCACAAACCCCACCAACATGGCATCTCCAACCTGGGGCATTGGTTCCAGAGGTGGCTGCTCATTTCATAAGCAGACGAGAACTTGTTAAAACATGCCCCACACAGCCAGGGACCAACCATGGCTATAAAAGGCAAAGAGAGCCTTGCAGATGACTGGACTGAAGGAAAAAGCAGCCAGAACACAACAGCAAGACACACACAGCAAGCATATAGGAGACAGGCACCTGAGGCACCAGGTCCTAGGGAATAGGAGACACTGTGCTGCAGAACACTACAGGGCCTCTTCTTCATAAAGCCATTACCTTCAAGAGCAGGAGATGTAACTGACTTTCCTACCAGAATTAGACACAGAGAGTTAGACAAAATGAGGAGACAGAGGAATATATCCCACATGGAAGAACAGGACAAAACCACAGCAAGGACTTAAGCAAAATGGATATGAGTAATATGCTGATAGAGAATTTAAAGTAATGGTCATAAATATACTCACTGGACTTGAGAAAAGGGTGGAGGACATCAGTGAGACCATTAACAAATTTAAAAAATTACCAGAGACGAACACAATAAATGAAATTAAAAATAGATAATGGAATAAATAGCAGGGTAGATGAAGCAGAGGAACTAATTAATGACCTGGAAGACAGAGTAATGGAAAGTAATCAAGCTAAACAAGTGAGAAAAAAAATTTTTGCAAAATGAGAATAGACTTAGGAAACTCTGTGACTCCATCAAGCATAATAAATTCACATTATAGGGATTCCAGAAGAAGAAGAGAGAACAAAGGGGGCAGAAAATTTATTTGGAAATAATAGCTGAAAATTTCCCTAATCTGGGGAAGGAAACAGATATCCAGATGCAGGAGACACAGTGATTCCCCCAAAAAAATCAACCCAAGGAGGTCCACACCAGGACACATAGTAATTAAAACGGGGGGAAAAAAGTGACAAAGAAAAATTTTTTAAAGCAGCAAGAGAAAAGAAAAGAAGGCAGTTACACAGTTACATACAAGGAAAACCCCCATAAGGCTATTCACAGATTTTTCAGCAGAAACTTTACAGGTCAGAAAGGAGTGAAATGATATATTCAAAGTGCTGAAAGGGATTCATTTCAGACCTAAAGACATCTGCAGATTGAAACTGAGGGGATGGAGACTTTCTTATCATGTAAATGGATGTCAAAAGAAAGTGGGGCATAGCAATACATACATCAGACAAAACAGACTTTAAAAGAAAGATTGTAACAGGAAAAAAAGAAGGACACTATATAATAACAAACGGGACAGGACACCTGGCTGCCTCAGTTGTTGGAGCATGCAACTCTTGATCTTGGGGTTGTGAGTTCCAGCCCCATGTTGGATATAGGGATTACTTAAAAATAAAATACTTGGGCACCTGGGTGGCTCAGTTGGTTAAGCGACTGCCTTTGGTTCAGGTCATTATACCGGAGTCCTGGGATCGAGTCCCACATCAGGCACCCGGCTCAGCGGGGAGCCTGCTTCTCCCTCTGACCCTCTCCCCTCTCATGCTGTTTCTCTCTCGCTTGCTCTCTAATTAATAAATAAATAAATAAAATCTTTTTAAAAATAATAAAATAAAAATAAAATATTTTACAAATACTACTACTAATAATAAAGGGGAATATCCAATAAGAAGATATAACAATTGTAAATATTTATGCACCAAACATGGGAGCATCCAAATACATAAAACAGCTAATAACAAACATAAAGGAACTAATCAATAGTAATACAGTAATAGTAGGGGACATTAACACCCCACTTACATCAATGGACAGATCATCCAAACAGAAAATCAACAAGGAAACAGGGGCTTTGAATGACACACTGGACCAGACGGATTTAAGAAATATATTTAGAAAATTCCATCCTAAAACAGCAGAATACACATTCTTTTCAAGTGCACCTGGAACACACTCCAGAATAAATCACATATTACCACAAAACAAATCTCAACAAATTCAAAAAGATCAAAGTCATACCATGCATGTTTTCCAACTACAATGCTATGAAACTAGAAGTCAACCACAAGAAACAATCTGGAAAGAGCATAAATACTTAGAGATTAAACAACATGCTATTAAACAACGAATGGATCAACCAAGAAATCAAAGAGGAAATCAAAATTAAATTAATGGAAGCAAATTAAAATCAAATAAAACAGTCCAAAATCTTTGGGATGCAGCAAAAGTGGTTCTAAGAGGAATGTTTATAGCAATACAGGCCTACCACAACAAGCAAGAAAAATTTCAAATAAACAACCTGACTTTAGACCTAAAGGAGCTAAAAAAAGAAGAACAAACAAACCCAAAACCAGCAGAAGGAAAGAAATAATAAAGATTAGAACAGAAATAAATAATGTAGAAACTAAACACACACACACACACACACACACACACACACACGGACAGATCAACGAAACCAGGAGCTGGTTCCTGGTTCTTTGGAAAGATCAACAAAATTGATAAGCCTCTAGCAAGATTCACAAAGAGAGACAGAAAGAGAAAGAGAGAGAGAGGACTCAAAATCAGAATTGAAAGAGGAGAAATAACAACTAACATCACAGAAATACAAAGGATTGTAAGAGAATATTATGAAAAATTATAGGCCAACAAATTGAACAACCTGGAAGAAATAGATAAATTCCCATAAACATATAACCTACCAAAACTGAAGCAGGAAAAAATGGAAAATTTGAGCAGACTGAAAATAAATAAAACTGAATCAGTGATCAAAAAACCCTCAACAAAGAAAAGTCCAGGACCACATGGCTGGCTTCACAGGCAAATTCTACCAAACACTTAAAGAAGAGTAATACCAGAGATTTTCCAAGATGGCAGAGAAGTAGGAGACTTTAGTTTTGTCTGGTCCCAGGAATTCAACTAGATAGCTATCACATCATTCTGAACACCTGTGAACTTAACCAGAGATCTAAGAAAAGAATGCTGCAATTCTCCAAATAGAAAAGTGACCACTTTCTGCAAGGTAGGAGGTGTGGCGAAGTGAATATATCAGAAGGTAAACTATTGGGGGAGCGAGCCTCCATAAGCTGGCTACCAGAAGGTGATATAGCAGCGAGTGCAAAATTGGAACTTTTTAGAAGTCTGCTCTGGTGAGGGATGTCCCTGCCTGAAAGGTGCTTAGGTCATGAAGTGGGGCAGAATCCTAGGTGGGACAGTGTGGTCTCAGGATACCCGGGGTCCCAGGAAGAATGGTGGTCCCTGAGTCTGGCAGAGTTCCCAGGCATCAGAGCAGGGAAGCCAGCTGCAGTCAGCAAGCCCAGGAGTGGGCTTTCAGTTTGGTGTTGCTATAAACCACAAACTGCAACAAGGTCGGGTGACCACTCTCCAAGCAGGGGCCCAGCAAGTGGCAGAATCGTGGCGAGAACACACTCCCTCCCCCAGGAGGAGTGGCATGAGTGCAGGTTGCAGGAGTCTGCAGAGCTTGGAGACTTGAAGCAGGATCACATGCCTAAGATATAAATGCTCAGTCACAGGCTGAGTGAGCACAGAGCACAGATGAAGACCAGGGAGACAAGAGTGAAAGGACTACTTTTCCCTGAGGGTGCACTGAAGAGTGAGGGATGCAAGCTTACGGCTCTGGGGCTGGAGACTGGGAGGCCACCATTTTCATTCTCATCCTCTAAAGCAGTGCAGAAAGTCTTCAGGGAACAAAAACCACATAGAGCAATCCAGAGCCCGTTACTTAGCCTGCCCCCCACCCCACCGTCCCACCACCAGCAAGGGTGGTGCAGTTCCACCGGGGGCACCAGCATATTTTCAAACAACAGTGCTTTGAAACTGGAACTCAATCACAAGAGAAAACTTGGAAATAACTCAAATACATGGAGGTTAAAGAGCATCCTACTAAAGAATGAACAGGTCAACCAGGAAATTAAAAAAGAATTTAAAAAATTCATGGAAACAAATGAAAATGAAAACACAACTGTTCAAAATCTTTGGAACACATCAAAGGTGGTCCTAAGAGGGAAGTATATAGCAATACAAGCCTTTCTCAAGAAACGAGAAAGGTCTCAAATACACAACCTAACCTTACACCAAAAGGAGCTGGAGAAAGAAGAGCAAAAAAGCCTAAACCCAGCAGGAGAAGAGAAATAATAAAGATTAGAGCAGAAATAAATGAAGTAGAAACCAAAAGAAGAGTAGAACAAATCAATGAAACTAGGAGCTGGTTCTTTGAAAGAATTAATAAGATTGATAAACCCCTGGAAGACTTATCAAAAAGACAAGAGAAAGGACCCAAATAAATAAAATCATGAATGAAAGAGGAGCGATCACAACCAACACCAAAGAAATACAAACAATTATAAGAACATATTATGAACAACTATATGCCAACAAATTAGGCAATCTGGAAGAAATGGATGCATTCCTAGAGACATATAAACTACCAAAACTGAAATTTCCAGCAAGGAAACTGAAGCAGTAATCAAAAATCTCCCAACAAACAAGAGTCGAGGGCCGGATAACTTCCCAGGAGAATTCTACCTAACATTTACAGAAGAATTAATACTGATTTTTCTGAAGCTGTTTCAAAATTAGAAATGGAAGGAAAACTTCCAAACTCCTATGAGGCCAGCATTACCTTGATCCCCAAACCAAAGACCCCACCAAAAAGGAGAATTACAGACCAATATCCCTGATGAATATGGATGCAAAAAATGTCACCAAGATACTAGCCAATAGGATCCAACAGTACATTAAAAGGATTATTCACCATGACCAAGTGGGATTTATTCCTGGGATGCAAGGGTGGTTCAACATTTGCAAATGATGGTTCAACATTTGCAAATCAAGCAATGTGATATACTACATTAATAAAAGAAAGGACAAGAACCACATGGTCCTCTCAACAGGTGCAGAAAAAGCATTTGAGGGGCGCCTGGGTGGCTCAGTCATTAAGCAGCTGCCTTCGGCTCAGGTCATGATCCCAGGGCTCTGGGATCGAGCCCCACATCGAGCTCCCTGCTCCGCAGGAAGCCTGTTCTCCCTCTCCCACTCCCCCAGCTTGTGTTCCCTCTCTTGCTGTGTCTCTATCAAAAAAAAAAAAAAGAAGAAGAAAAGAAAAAGAAAAAGAAAAAAGCATTTGACAAAGTACAGCATCCTTTCTTGATTAAAAATCTTCACAGTGTAGGGACAGAGGGTACATACCTCACTATCATAAAAGCCATCTATGAAAAACCTACAGCAAATATCACTTTAAATGGGGAAAAACAGAACTTTTCCCCTAAGGTCAGGAACACAACAGGGATGTCCACTCTCATCATACTGTATTATTCAACATAGTATTAGAAGTCCTAGCCTCAGAAATCGGACAACAAAAAAAAATAAAAGGCATCTGAATAGATAAGAAGTCAAACTCTCACTCTTCACAGACAACATGATACTCTGTGTGGAAAATCCAAAAGACTCCACCCCAAAATTGCTAGAACTCATAGACTAATTCAGCAAAGTGGCAGGACATAAAATCAATGCACAGAAATCCGTTGCATTACTATACACTAACAATGAGACAGAAGAAAGAGAAATTAAGGAGTTGATCCCATCTGCCATTGCACCAAAAACCATAAGATACCTAGAATAAACCTAACCAAAGAGGCAAAGGATCTGTACTCAGAAAACTATAGAACACTCATGAAAGAAACTGAGGAAGACACAAAGAATTGGAATAATATTCGATGTCCATGGATTGGAAGAACAAATATTGTTAAAATGTCTATGTTACCTACAGCAATCCATACATTCAATGCAATCCCTATCAAAGACAAAATCAGAGAGGGAGACAAACCATAAGAGACTTTTAATCATAGGAAACAAACAGAGGGTTACCGGAGGGGAGGGGGGGTGAAGGGATGGGGTAACTGGGCGATGGGCATTAAGGATGGCATGTGATGTAATGAGCACTGGGTATTACATAAGACTGAGGAATCACTGAACTCTACCCCTGAAACTAATAATGTGTATTATTATGTTACATGTATTACTATATATGATTATTATAGCTATATATGTTATATATGTGTATGTATATACTATTATATATGTATTATATATAATATATGTAATATATAATATATATAATGTATATTATCATATGTAACATTGTTAATCGAATTTAAATTTCAAAAAATAAAAAAAAGAGTAATACCAATCTTTTCAAACTATTCCAAAAAATAGAAGAGGAAGGAAAATTTCCAAATTCATTCTATGAGGCCAGCATGACCTGATACCAAAACCTGATAAAGATACCACAAAAAAAAAAGAGAACCACAAGCCAATATCTCTAATGAACACAGATGCAAAAATCCTCCACAAAATACTAGCAAACCCAATTCAACAATACATCAAAAAAAATCATTCACCACATCAAATGGGATTTATTACCAAGATGAAAAAGTGGTTCAATATTTGCAAATCGGGGCACCTGGGTGGCTCAGTTGGTTAAGCGGCTGCTTTCGGCTCAGGTCATGATCCCGGAGTTTTGGAATCAAGCCCCACATCAGACTCCCTGCTCAGCAGAGAGCCTGCTTCTCCCTCTCCCTCTGCCTGCCACTCTGCCTACTTGTGTGCTCTCTCTCTGTCAAATAAATAAAATCTTTAAATATGTATATATAAATGTGTACATATATATATATTGCAAATCAATCAACATGATACACTATATTGTACTGAAACTAATATAACACTGTATGTTAACTACACTGGAATTAAAATTAAAAACATAATAAATTAATAAATAAAACCAGTAATTAGTTGGAAATATTCAGATAATTACTTTTATAAGAGAACCTTTTGTTTTCACTAGCAGGAAAATAAAGGAATGCTCTGGTATTCAATTGTTGCCCAGCCATCCAGGAGTGGCCAGTGATACCACAATTCAGATATTTTCTTTGGAAAGCTGATTTTAAATCTTTCTTTTTTTATTTTTAAATTTTACATGCTTGCCTCAGAGAAACAAACACAGCTCTCCTTGATCTCACTTATGTTATGAGACTAAGAAGATGCTGCTATGGACTGAAATGTGTCCCTCCAAATTTATATGTTGTAGTCCTAACTGCCACTGTGACTGCATTTGGAGACAGGACCTTTAAAGAGATAATTAAGAATCAATGAGGTTATATGAGTGAGGCCCTAACCCAGTTAAACTGTGTCATTATAAAAAGAGGGAGAAATGTCAAGGGTCTTCTATGCATGTACAGAGAAAAGGCCATGTGAGAATACACCAAAAAGGTGGACATCTGCAATCAAAGGAGAAGGCATCAGGAAAAACCAAACCCGCTGACACCCTGGTCTTAGACTTCCAGGTTTCAGAATGGTAAGAAATAAATTTCTGTTGTTTAAGTCACCCATCCTGGGGTGTTTTGTTATGGCAGAGCTAGAAGACTAATACAGATAACAAATCCCTAATATAACACCCTTTTAGAAGGTGCCTGAAACTTCACTGTAAGTACTCCTCTTAAATTACTTAAAAGCTCACAACTGAGGACCAAGTACATGACATTTGGGACACTAAAAACTACATAGAAACCCACAGTCTTACAAGCTTGACAGGTTAAGGAAAGACTCCAAGACCACAACATCTGGGAGAAAAAATGACACCCCAGGATGAAGAGGGCCAGAAAAAAGTGTCCCAAATTCTCTATATAATCTCTGCCTAAATCTCTGGCTAACTCTTGAACCATTTACACAGGGCAATCTACAATCAGCCTAGATAAGTCTAGAGGAAATAAAATGAAACTTCAGCTACTGCTCTCTTATAAGAAAGACCAAATTTTCAGTTTGAGCTGAGCCAAACTGACAAAAAAAAATAATAACAACAACAAGTGACATAACCAAAAATGGCAGAGAACTCCAAACCCTCACCCCCCCATTAAAGCTATCAGTAAGCTGACCAAAAAAAAAGTCATAATCAACTTTTTCAGAACTCTGGAATCTAATCAAAGACTTACAACATCCAAGAGAACACTTAATAAAGAAAGAAACTACTGAATTTTGGTAAGAGAGGACTGTGGCATTTATCTTACTTCTAAAATTCCCCACTGTCCACTCCCAGATCAGGTGGCAACCATGAAGATGGTGGCCCAGATTCCTGATGCAGCTTGCTAGTGACAAGAGGAGCAATATGAACCTTGTTCTTAAACAACTGTTGTTGTGTTTTTGACCTATCTGGTAACCCACTGAGAGATCAGCTCAGGAGCTTCTCTACTGCCTCCCTACACACTTTGGAGCCTTCTCAGGCCTGAAGGGTGGTGGGAATATAAAACTGTGCAGTTCCTTTGGAAAACAGTTTAGTGTTTCCTCAAAAATTTAAGCAGAGAATTAATGTATAACCCAAAAATTCCAACCGTAGGTACATATCCAAAAAAACTGAAAACAGGTGTTCAAACAAAAACCTGTACGTGAATGTTTCTAGCAGCATTATTCACAATAGCCAAAAGGTAGAAACAACCCAAATGTCCATCAACTGGAGAATGGATAAAAAATATAGCATATCTATATAACAGAGTAGGCAAATCCATAAAAAAGAATGCAGATTAGTGATTTCCAGAGGATAGGAGCAGGGGAGAATGAGAAGTGAGTAATCAACTGGCACAGGTTTCCTTTTAGAAGATGAAAATGTTCTGGAACTAGATAGTGGTGAGTTACACAATATTGTGAATATACTAAATGCTAGTAAATTGTACACTTTTAAAATGGTTAAAATGTTGGATTTTATGTTTTATGAATTTTACCATAATTCATTTATTAGAACTAATGTTACAGGATACAAAATCATTATACAAAAATCTGCTGCATCTCTATACCCTAATAACAAACTATCAGAAAGAGAAACTAAGAAACAACCCACTTATAATTGCATCAAAAACAATAAAATACCTAGAAATAAATTTAACCAAGGAGATGAAAGACTTATATACTGAAAACTACAAGACATTAAGGTAAGAAATTGAAGTAGATACAAAAAAAAAAAAGGAAAAATATTCTGTGATCATGGATTGGAATAATTAATATTGTTAAAATGTCCATAATACCCAAAGCAATCTACAGATTCGATGCAACCCTTATCAAAATTCCAATGGTATTTTTCACAGAAATAGAAAAACAATCTTAAAATGTGTATGGAATCACAAAACATCCCAAATTCCCAAAGCAATCTTGAGACAAAAGAGCAAAGCTGAAGACATCACACTCCCTGATTTCAAACTCCATTACAAAGCTATAATAATTAAAAACAGTAAGGTTACTGGCATAAAAACAGACATATTAATCAGTGGAAAGGAATAGTGTAAGCCCAGAAACAAATGCATACAAATATTTACAAGAAAGAATCCAAGAATATATAATGGAGAAAGGACAGTCTCTTCAAAATAGTGCTGGAAAAACTAGACAGCCACATGCAAAATAATGAAACTGGACTTTCTTATACCATATAGAAAAAATAACTCAAATGGATTAAAGATAAGAATGTAATACCTGAAATCATAAAAGTTCTAGAAGATAACATAAGTGGTAAGCTTCTTAAGCTAAGTTTTGACAATGATTTTTTGAATCTGACACTAAAAATAAAAACAAAGCAAAAATATCAAGTAGCCCTATATGAAACTAAAAAGCTTCTGCACAACATAGGAAAAAATCAACAAGATAAAAAGTTAACCTACTGAATGGGAAAAGATATTTGCAGATCATAGAACTGGTAAAGGGTTAATATCCAAAATATATAAAGAAGTCATACAATTCAATAGCAAAAACACAAATAATCCTATTTAAAAACTGAGAGAAGGTGCACCTGGGTGACTCAGTCATTAAGCGTATGCCTTCGGCTCAGGTCATGATCCAAGGGTCCTGGGATGGAGCCCAACATCAGGCTCCCTGCTTGGTGGGGAGCCTGCTTTTACCTCTCCCTCTGCCACTCCCCCTGCTTGCACTTGCTTTCTCTCTCTCTATCAAACAAATATATAAAATCTTTTTTAACAATCTTCAGGAAAATGAAAATCAAAACCATAGTGAAATATCACCTTACACCTGGTAAGGCTACTAGAATGGCTAGTATCAAAAAGAAAAAACAAGCTTTAGTGAAGATATGGAAAAAAGGGAACACTTGTGCACTCTGGGTGGGAATGAAAATTGGTGCAGCAACTATCGAAAACAGTATGGAGGTTTCTCATAAAATTAAAAATAGAATTATCAATATGATTCTGCAACTCCACTCTGGTATTTATAGGAAGACAATGAAAACACTAACTTGAAAAGATATATGCATCCCCATGCTTCCTGTAGCACTCTTTACAATAGGAAAGATATGGAAACAACCTAAGTGTCCAATTATAGATGAATGGGTAATAAAATTATGGTATATAGATATACATGGAATATTCTTCAGCTATAACAAGGAATGAAATCTTGTCATTTGTGACAACATGGATGGACTTCAAGACTTCAGGGTTTTATGCTAAGTAAAATAAGTCTGACAGACAGAGAAAAACAAATAGTGTATGATATCACCTTTATTTGCAATCTTTAAAAAAGAAAAAAAAAACAAGATCATAGATACAAAAAACAGATTTGTGATTGCCAGAGGCAAAAAGTGGAGGGTGAAAGAAAAGTGGAGGGCGAAAGAAAGGGTCAAAAGGTAAAATAAGTCTTTAATTAAAAAATAAGTTAAACAGATTTTTTTTAAACATAATGGAATCCAGAGTCTCCAGTCTCCAGTATTTTTCAAAATGTCCAGGATACAATCTATAATCACTTAACATACGGGAAGAAAAAAAAAAAAACATGACTTATACTCAAAAGAAAGGATAGGAAAGTGTGACTTCAGGATGACCTGGACATTAGCAAACAATAATTTTAAAGCAGTTATAAAACTGTGCTTAAGGACATAAAGGAAAATAGGTTTGTAACAAATGAAAATATGATAAATCTCAGTAGAGAAATAAAACCTATATAAAAGAAACAAATAGGAACCACTGAGTTAAAAAAAATGAAATATCTGGGTAGATATTTCATGTTCACAAATAAGAAAATTCAACATTGATAAACTGACAATTCTTCCAAATTTGATCTTTAAATCCAATGCAATCATAATCAAAATAACAGAAAATTATTTTGTGGATATTAACAAACTGATTTGAAAGTTCATAAGGAAACACAAAAGACCAAGAATAGCCTTACACAATAGTGAAGTAGAAGAGCAAAGTCAAAGGACTGACACTACCTAACTTCAAAACTTACAATAAAGTTATACTAATTAAGACAGTGCAATAATGGTGAAAGAATAGACAAGCAGATCAATGGAACAGATTAGAGAGCCCAAAAATATATCCACACTTATATAGTCAACTGATCTTTAACAAAAAAGCAAAGGCAATTCAACGAAGAAAGAATATCCTTTTCAGGAATGGTGGGAGAATAACTGTACATCAAAAAAAAATCGTACATGCAAAAGAAAAGAAAAAAGAAATCTAGACACAGATTTTCCACCTTTCAAAAAAATTAATTAAAACAGCTCATAGACCTAAATGTAAAACACAAAGCTATATATAAAATGTAATACAAGAGAATATAATACAGGAAAAAAGGTAGGTGCCCATGGGTTTGACTGATTTTTTAGATACAAAACCAAAAGCAAAATCCATGAGAGAAAAAAATCAATAAGTTGGATGATATTGAAATTTAAATCTTCTGCTCTGTGAAAGACACTGTTAAAAGAGTGAAAAGACAACCCCAAGACTTAAAGAAAATATCAGCAAAACATATATCTAAGACTTTTATCCAACATAAACCAAGAATTCTTAAAACTCAACAATAAAAAACAACAATTAAAAATAGGGAGATTCAGGGCGCCTGGGTGGCTCAGTTGGTTAAGTGACTGCCTTAGGCTCAGGTCATGATCCTGGAGTCCTGGGATCGAGTCCCACATTGGGCTCCCTGCTTAGCAGGGAGTCTGCTTCTCCCTCTGACCCTCTTCCCTCTCGTGCTCTCTATCTCTCATTCTCTCTCTCTCAAATAAATGAAATCTTTAAAAAAAATAAAAATAAAAATAAAAATAGGGAGATTCAGGGGCACCTGGGTGGCTCAGTTGTTAAGCATCTGCCTTCAGCTCAGGTCATAATCCTGGGGTCCTGAGATTGAGCCCTGCATCAGGTTCCCTGCTCAGCGGGAAGCCTGCTTCTCCCTCTCCCACTCCCCCTGCTTGTGTTCGTTCTCTCTCTCTCTCTCTCTCCCTGTCAGATAAATAAATAAAATCTTTAAAAAAAAAATAGGGAGATTCATGAGATTCTTTGATGGACTATATCCTACTACCAGTGTCATCATTCCATCGCCAAAATTGTTCTAAAAAATCTGAATGACCCATTGGGAAAAAACCAAGGCCATTAGTGTGGGTGATGCTGTGGGCTTGTTATATATGGCCTGTTTATTATGTTGAGGTATATTTCTTCTATGCCCAGTTTGAGTTTTTACCATGAAAGGATGTTGAATTATGTCAAATGTTTTGTTTACAACTACTGAGATATTTATATGATTTTTATCCTTCCTTCTTTTAACATGTATCACACTTATTAATTTATGTATGTTGAACCATCCCTGCATCTCAGGGATAAATCCTTCATGATCGTGGGGTATAATCCTTTTCCTAAGCTGTTAAACTCAGTTTGATAGTATTTTGTGGGTGCCAGTACTCCATAATGATGTTTTCTTAATCCTGGTATTCAGGGTCCTCCAACACAATGTATGGTTCCCTCACACTGAGCTCCCAGTCAATCTTCATTTTCCTTCACTTCCAGGTAAAAATCATCAGATATTTGCAAGAAATCTACAGCATGACAGACAAAAAAATATGGAAAGTACAGAAAGAAATTGTCTCTGGATGAAAAGCAAGAATTCAGAGAAACAAAACAATTTAAAAAGTATGCCCTAATTGAAGTAGACTTTGCTGAGCCAAATAATTTAAACTTACCTTTTTTTTTAATTTTGAAGGTTTGTTTTTTTGTTTTTGTTTTTTTAGATTTTATTTTATTTACTTGACAGAGAGAGACACAGTGAGAGAGGGAACACAAGCAGGGGGAGTGGGAGAGGGAGAAGCCGACCTCCCACTGAGCAGGGAGCCCAATGCGGGGCTTTTGATCACAGGACCCTGGGATCATGACCTGAGCCGAAGGCAGACGCTGAATGACTGAGCCACCCAGGCGCCCCTTAAACTTATCTCTTCTTTGAAACACTGGAATTTTGACACCTTGGAACAATACACCATGGTAAGATTTGGAATGGATAAAAGCTATGCTCTTCTAGAACTCTCATGAAAAAAATCATGGGCTACAGACCCTTAGGAACATTGTCATATCCTCAGAGATAAGTACTCTAAAGACTGCTGTTATATTCAACTCTAAACTATTAAAAACTTCAGATGAAATATTTGATTGTTATAAAAGAAAAAGTAACAAAAGTGACTAAAAAAGAAGTAAACAAACGGAATAGAATAAATTGAACTGGCAAAGATCTACATTTTCAGTTTTCACCAATGAATGAAAAAAAGACAGAGAAAGAAAAAGAAACCAGGACCAAAGAGCCTTTACTTGTTAATCTTCTACAAAACCATCAAGTAACAATTACTAAGTTATTTACATTTTTATAAGTGGTTTTTTTGTTTTTATTAGCCTCACAGTATTTTCTAATTTCTTTTGACCCATTGGTTATTTGGGAGTGTGTTGTTTAATTTCCCTAATTTCCTTCTGTTACTGATTTCTAGTTTCATTCCATTGTTGTCAGAGAATATACATTGTGTGATTTCAATTCCTTAAATTAATGAGAACTGTTTTATAAACTAACATAAAGATGTTAAAGGTAATCCCCACAGCAACCACTGAAGAAATACCTTTAAGATACATAGTAAAAGAACTGACAACTGATATTTTCTGTACTAGAAAGTCTCTATTAACACAAAAGAAAGGAGTAATGGAGGATTGAAGGATCAAAAAAAAAAAGACATAAGATATATTAAAAACAGCAAAATGGCACGTGTAATTCCTACCTTATCAGTAATTATATTAAGTGTAAACAGATTAAACTCTCCAGTTAAAGGGCAGAAGTTGCCAAAATGAACAAAGAAACACGTTCCAGTTATATGCTTTATATAACAGACACACTTCGGAGTCAAAGACACAAATAGGTTAAAAGAGAATGGAAAAAGATATACCATGCAAAAGGAAAGAAAAGAGCTGTAGTAACAATTTTAACATCAAACAAAATAGAATTTAAGACAAAAATTGTTCCCTCTATCCCTATACTCTGAAGAGTTTTAATTAGGAAAGGATGCTGTATTTTGTCAAATGCTTTATCTGCATCAATTGAGAGGACCATATGGTTCTCTCTCCTCTTATTAATGTGTTCTATCACACATATTGATTTGGGAATGTTGAACCACCCTTGCATCCCGGGAATAAATCCCACTTGGTCGTGGTAGATGATCCTTTTAATGTATTGTTGGATCTTATCAGCTAGGATTTTGTTGAGAATTTTGGCATCCATATTCACCAGGGATATCGGTCTGAAATTCTCCTTTTTGATGGGGTCTTTGCCTGGTTTGGGGATTAAGGTAATGCTGGCCTCATAGAATGAGTCTGGAAGCTTTCCTTCTGTTTCTATTTTTTGAAAGAGCTTCAGGAGAACAGGTATTATTTCTTCTTTGAATGTTTGGTAGAATTCCCCAGGGAATCCATCAGGCCCTGGTCTCTTGTTTTTTGGGAGGATTTTGAACACTGCTTCAATCTCATTACTGGTTATTGGCCTATTCAGGTTGTCAATTTCTTCCTGTTTCAGTTTTGGTAGTTTATACGTTTCCAGGAAGGCATCCATTTCTTCCAGGTTGCTTAATTTATTGGCATATAGTTGTTGATAATAATTTCTAATAATTTTTTCTATTTCCTTGGTGTTAGTCGTGATCTCTCCCCTTTCCTTCATAATTTTATTAATTTGGGTCCTTTCTCTTTTCTTTTGGATAAGTCTGGTCAGTGGTTTATTGATCTTACTATTCTTTCAAAGAACAAGCTTCTAGTTTCGTTGATCTGATCTACTGTGTTTCTGGTTTCTAATTCATTGATCTCTGCTCTAATCTAAATTATTTCTCTTCTAATGTGTGGCTTAGGCATCGTTTGTTGCTTTTCCTGTATTCTTTAAGGTGTAAAGTTAGTTGGTGAATTTGGGATTTTTCTATTTTTTTGAGTGAGGCTTGGACGGCTATGTATTTCCCCCTTAGAACTACCTTCGCAGTATCCTATAGGTTTTGGACCAATGTGTTTTCGTTCTCATTGGTTTCCATCTAAGAAAAACTCACAGCCAATATCATCCTCAATGGAGAAAAGATGAGAGCCTTTCCCTTAAGATCAGGAACATGTCAAGGATGCCCACTCTTGCCACTATTGTTCAACATAGTACTAGAAGTCCTGACAACAGCAATCAGACAACAAAAAGAAATAAAGGGCATTCAAATTGGCAAAGAAGTCGAACTCTCTCTCTTTGCAGATGACATGATACTTTATGTGGAAAATCGAAAGAACTCCACCCCCAAATTACTAGAACTCATACAGCAATTCAGTAATGTCGTAGGATACAAAATCAATGCACAGAAATCAGTTACTTTCTTATACACTAACAATGCAACTATAGAAAGAGAAATTAGAGAAACAATTCCATTTACAATAGCACCAAAAACCATAAGATACCTTGGAATAAACCTAACCAAAAAGATAAAGGATATATACTGTAGGAACTACAGAACACTCACAAAAGAAATTGAAGAAGACACAAAAAGATGGAAAAACATTCCATGCTCATGAATCGGAAGAATAAACATTGTTAAAATGTCTATGCTACCCAGAGCAATCTATTCCTTCAACATTATCCCAATCAAAGTTCCAATGATATTTTTCAAAGTGCTGGAACGAACAATCCTAAAATTTGTATGGAACCAGAAAAGACCCCGAATCACCAAGGAAATGTTGAAAAAGAAAAACAAAGCTGAGGGCATCACGTTGCCAGATTTCAAGCTACATTACAAAGCAGTGATCACCAAGACAGCATGATACTGGCACAAAAACAGACATATAGACCAATGGAACAGAAAAGAGAGCCCAGATATGGACCCTCAACTCTATGGTCAAATAATCTTCGACAAAGCAGGAAAAAATATGCAATGGAAAAAAGACAGTCTCTTCAATAAATGGTGTTGGGAAAATTAGACAGCTATATACAGAAGAATGAAACTCGACCATTCTCTAACACCATACACAAAGATAAACTCAAAATGGATGAAAGACCTCAACGTGAGACAGGAATCCATCAAACTCCTAGAGGAGAACACAGGCAGTAACCTCTTCGACATCGGCCACAGCAGCTTCTCTCAAGATACATCTCCAAAGGCTAGTGAAGCAAAAGCAAAAATGAACTTTTGGGACTTCATCAAGATAAAAAGCTTCTGCATGGCAAAGGAAACAGTCAACAAAACAAAGAGGCTACCCACAGAATGGGAGAAGATATTTGCAAATGATACTACAGACAAAGGGTTGATTTCCAAGATTATAAAGAACTTCTCAAACTCAAGACCCAAAAAACAAATAAGTCATAAAATGGGCAAAAGACATGAACAGACACTTCTCCAAAGAAGACATACAAATGGCTAACAGACACATGAAAAAATATTCATCATCATTAGCCATCAGGGAAATACAAATCAAAACCAAACTGAGATACCACCTTACACCAATTAAAATGGCAAAAACTGACAAGGCAAGAAACAACAAATGTTGGAGAGGTTGTAGAGAAAGGGGAACCTTCTTACACTGTTGGTGGGAATGCAAGTTGGTACAGCGACTTTGAAAAACAGTGTGGAGGTGCCTCAAAAAATTAAAAATAGAGTTACCCTATGACCCAGCAATTGCACTACTGGGTATTTACCCCAAAGACACAGATGTAGTGAAAAGAAGGGCCATATGCACCCCAATGTTCATAGTGGAAATGTCCGCAATGGCCAAACTGTGGAAAGAGCCGAGATGGCCTTCAACAGATGAATGGATAAAGAAGATGTGGTCCATATATACAATGGTATATCTAACTCAGCCACCAGAAAGGATGAATACCCAACTTTTACATCAACATGGATGGGACTGGAGGAGATTATGCTAAGTGAAACAAGTCAAGCAGAGAAAGTCATTTATCATATGGTTTCACTTATTTGTGGAACATAAGGAATAGCATGGACATTAGGAGAAGGAAGGGAAAAATGAAGGGGGGGAATCGGAGGGGGAGATGAACCATGAGAGACTATGGACTCCAAGAAACAGACTGAGGGTTTTAGAGGGGAGGGGGGTGGGGGGAATGGTTGGCCCGGTGGTGGATATTAAGGAGGGCATGTACTGCATGGAGTACTGGGTGTAATACGAAAACAATGAATCATGACATCACAAACTAATGATGTATTCTATGGTGACTAATATAACATAATAAAATAAAATAAATTTTTTAAAAAATTAGTAAAAACAAACAAACAAAAATAAGGCAAAAATTGTTATTAGAGGGGTGCCTGGGTGGCTCAGTCAGTTAAGCGTCTGCCTTCAGCCCAGGTCATGATCCCAGGGTCCTGGGATCGAACTCACATCAGGCTTCCTGCTTGGTGAGGAGTCTGCTTCTCCCTCTCCCTCTGCACCCCGCCCCAGCTTGTTCTCTTTCTCTCTCTCTCTCTCTCTCAAATAAATTAAATATTTTAAAAATTGTTACTACAGACAAAGAATGACATTTTATAATGATAAAAAATGTCAACCAAGAGGACATAACATTTATAAATACATATGCATCTAACAACGGAGCCCCACAATGCAGGAATAAAAAACTGACAGAATTAAAGAAAGAAACAGATAATTCAACAGCACTAGTTGGAAATTTCAATACCCTCCTTTTTTTTAATAATGGACAGAAGAGCTAGACAAAAAAATCAGTAAGGAAACTGAAGCCTTAAACAACACTATAAATCAATTAGACCTAACAGACATCTATAGAGTGCTCCGTTCTGTAACAGGAAAATACATATTCGACTCAAGTACACATGGAATATTCTCTAAAATAGACCATATGTTAGTCCATAAAACAATTCTCATTAATTTAAGGAATTGAAATCATACAATGCATATTCTATGACAACAATGGAATGAAACTAGAAATCAGTAACAGAAGGAAATTAGGGAAATTAAACAACACACTCCAAAATAACCAATGGGTCAAAAGAAATCAGAATGGAAATTAGAAAATACTGTGAGATTAATAAAAATAAAAATACCACTTATAAAAACATGGAATTGAGTCAAAGCATGACTCAGAGGGAAATTTATAGCTGTAAATGCCCTCATTAAAAAGGAAGTTTGACTCTGCATATTTCTACACCCTCCCCTTTAGTGACTACACTCTGATAATCTTAAAATAGCATCTGAAACATTTAAAAGCCTTCTGTAGTACATGGCCATTTCTTGACTACTATATTTCCATGTAAAGAGTATGTATTTTCATCATTCACATGTAAGACAGGACTGGAAACTCTGTCCCCTTCCTACCTTTGTTCCACCTGATCTTCACCAGAAGGGTGGGACAGGATTCCCTCTCCCCTTGATCTCTTTCATCCCACCCCATGCGCACACCAAGTGGAAAGGAGAAATTTACCATAATAATAAATTAACTGCACCAGGAAGGTTTTGTTTGTTCAACAGGTCTCCAGTTTGGAGAATGTGAATATCCAGGACAAGACAGAAGCCTGGTAGAGGGAGGGGTAAAATGGGAAGAAAACAGAACAAGAGGGAAACAGACTTCCTAGTGCCCTAGGTAGTGAATTCTCAACTGTCTGAAAGGTGACCTGAGGAAAGAAGAAGGAGAAGTTCACAGAACTCATTCAACTCCAAATTTATCCTTGATTCTGTCTAATGAATGCTTTCTGGTATCTGAGACTGAGCCCTTATGTCTTTCTAACTATGGCAGTTTATTTGTTATAAACTACATTCCAGTTTATAGAGAATGAATGATTCGTTAATTCCATTTTTCTTTTCATTTCTTTAACCCTCACTAAGCCCTCACATGCAAGCTAATCCTACTCTGCTACCTGACAGACTCCTTTCAATGGCATCACTGCTTCACTGTTATGTTCCTTTTACAAAACCCTTCAACTATGATCTAATCATCTCAACTCAGAATAAAGAAATGCAAGCATAAATGAACTATGTCTTTAAAATAAAAATTTTTTACAGTTTATATAGCATCATTATTTTTAACAATATCCTTGTTTCTGAGAGTATTGATCTCACCTCTGGGCTAATGGCTGCCAAATTTGATTTTTTCCATACTAAATTCTAACTCACACTCCATAATTCCACTTGCCTACTGAACTTTCATTAGATGTCTCATTGTCACAGCACCAAACTACTTAACTTAAATGGCACTTCATTCCCACAGAGTTCTCAGTGCCAAACCCTCTCAGGGCCATTCTGTGTCTCACTTGTCACTGGGAATTAGAAGAGCTTTGGTGATGCCCTCATTTCAATAAGCCCATCATTAAAGCAACAACTTCAGCTTCTGCCTGAAGTTCCTCTCTCCACAGGGCTCAGCCTCAAATCCAAAGTACCACGCTCTGCTCCTCCCCATTTCCAGTCACATCCAACCACAATCCTTATGCAATTAAACTCCATGACAGTTTATCCCACAGGCATACATATAAATCTGTTAAGGGTTGCAGTAATATCACTGCAAACTAGTTTGTTCTCTCTCTTTCTCCCTCCACCCTCCTCTCTCCCTCTCCTTCTTTCCTCCCTCATCAACTAAATTCAAATGCCACATAACCTTGTATAAGAGCTCCCAAGGAAAATTATATCCATGAAGCCAGAGATCCCTCACTACCATTCAACTGGGTTCCTCCTCACTGGAAGTAAATGGGATAACGATCATTTGTGCTTTCAAGCAAGGTATGCAAGATTTTCTATATCCATTTCCAAAAAATAAGCAATATTTTTGCAACAAAGGAAAAATCTTGTAATTTCTTCAAGTTTTTTGTTAAGAGCCTTTATTTGTTTAAAATCAGATCTTGCTAGTTTTTTTTATAATTGCTATAAAGAACAGGGAAACTGTATTTCAGTGATGGTGGCAAAAGTAATTCAGATCATCCTACCAACAAAGGAAAACTGGAAAGAATAGATAACACACATAAAACATTGACCTGGATGGGTCAGGAGAGCTAACAAGATTAAAAAATAAATTATCTGAGATATTGGAGAAGTCAGAGATTCAGAAAGGAAGCCAAACATTGCCTCTTTTGCCTTGATGGCATTTGTCAACTTTGGGTCAGGTGACTGAGATACTGAAGAACACTTTTTGACAGGCTTAGCAGCAAGGATGACAAACTTGATTCCAGGCTTCCAAATGATAGGAACCCCAGCAAAACATCCACCTTTATATTGGCACTCCCAAAGAACTGGACTCAGTGATTCAGGAGAACCAGAATGAAAACCCAGCTTCAAGTCATCTGAGTGGTTCAGAAAATATAAACTGGATTAAAGTAATCCCAAAGGTAGGTTTTTGTAGACACTTGGAAGAAGGGGAAAACATCCCCTATGGAAGAAAATAACATCTCTCAAATTCCAACTAATTTCTGCAAATATTTTTCAAGTGAAATATCCAGGAGAAAATAAGCAAACATGAGAATTCAAGACAACACAAACAAGAAAGAGTATAAACAACAAACAGCTCCAGATTTGAACAGATCCACTATGAACTTAAAATAGCCATGCTTTTTTTCTCATTGAAAAGATTAAAAATGTTGTCAGTGAGATAGAAACTATACCCAGTGACCAGAAGTTTATAAAAAGCCAAACAGAGGGGCCCCTGGGTGGCTCAGTCATTAAGTGGCTGCCTTCAGCTCAGGTCGTGATCCCAGGACTCTGGGATCCAGCCCCGCATCAGGCTCTCTGCTCTACCAGAAGCCTGCTTCTCCCTCTCCCACTCCCCCTGCTTGTGTTCCCTCTCTCACTGTCTCTCTCTCTGTCAAATAAATAAATAAAATCTTAAAAAAAAAAAAAGCCAAATAGAAATTCTTGAATTGAAAAAGAACCAAAATTAAGAACTCACTTGGTATGTTTAACAGCGTACTAAACTCAGCTAATGACTCTGTAAACTGAAAGATCAGAAAAAATAGTTTAAGAATAAAGCACAGAAATAGAAAAGAATGGACAAAACAGAATTCAGAATGTGGTAAGGTTTTTTGGGGTTTTTTTTTTTTCTTTCAAGATTTTATTTAGGAGGAGCAAGATGGCAGAGGAGTAGGAGACCTAAATTTCATCTGGTCCCAGGAATTCAGCTAGAGAGGGATCAAACCATTCTGAACACCTACGCACTCAACAGGACATCGAAGAAAAGAATAGCAGCAACTGTCTGAACAGAAAAGCGACCACTTTCTGGAAGGTAGGATGTGCAGAGAAGTGAATCCAAGGCAATATTCAGGAGGATAGATGGTGGGGGAGGGGGCCTCCATCAGCTGCTACTGGCAAGTGATAGAGCCGCAGAGCACAAAAATCGAACTTTTACAAGTCTGTTCCGCTGAGGGACGTCACTCCAGCACATAAGTGGGGGGGGGGTGGAACCCTTGCTGGGACAGTATGGTCTCAGGACCCTCGGGGTCACAGAAAGACTGGGGGTGCCTGAGTGCGGCAGAGCTCCCAGGTATCGGAGCAGGGAAGCCAGCTGCAGAGACGGAGCCGAGGAGTGGGCTCGCAGCTCAGAGTTGCCATAAACCGTGATCCACGGCAGTCAGGCCACTGCTCCTCCAGCAGGGACCCAACAAGCGGCAGATGTGGGGAGACTCCCCTTCCTCCCCCAGGAGAAGCGGTTTGAGAGCACACCGCAGGGATCTGCTGGGTTTGGAGACTGCAAACGGGGTCAGGTGCCAGAGACAGAAACGCTCAGTCACAGGCCGGGTGAGCGTGGGGTGCGGCCAGAGACCGGGGAGACGGGAGTGATTGACTGTTTTCTCTGGGGGAGCACTGAGGAGTGGGGCCCCAAGTTCTCGGCTCCTCCAGACGGAGATTGGGAGGCCACCATTTCACTCTTGTCCTCCGAAGCTGAACGGAAAGCTTGCAGGGAACAAAAGCTCCCAAGAGCAAACCCGAGCAGGGTACTTACTTAGCCTGGACCCGGCAAGGGCGGGGCAATTCAGCCTCCGGCAAAGACATTTGGGAACCATGGCAACAGGCCTGTCCCCCAGAAGATCGGCAAGAACAGCCAGCCAAGACCAAGTTTACCGATCAATGAGAACGGCAGAACTCCAGCGCTAGGGGAATACTGCACATAGAATCCATGGCTTTTTCCCATGATTCTTTAGTCTTTCAAAGTTAATTTTTTAAATTTTCTTCTTTTTCTTTTTTTTCGAATTTTTCTTTTTCCCTTTTTCAACCAACATCTTATCAATCCCTTTTTTTAAAAATCTTTTTTATTTTTCATTTTTAGAGTCATATTCTATCCCCTCATAGTAGTTAACAGACCAAAATATACCCTAAATCTCTAGTGTATGGCTTTGTTCTAGTCTCCAGCCTGATCACATTCTCTCCCTTTTTTAATCCTCTTCTTTCTTTTTTCAACCAACTTCTTATCTTATCAATTCCTTTTATAAAATCTTTTATAATTTTCATCTTTACAGTCATATTCCATCCCTTCATCGTATTTACCCTTATTTTTGTACATATATCAGCTTTTCTTTCCTTAAAATTTTGGGAGGCACTTTCTTCTAACAGAGCAAAATACACCCAAAATCTAGTATGTGGCACTAATCTATGCATCAGCCTGATATTTGATCATATTCTGGTTTTTTTGTTTGTTTTATCTTTTTCTTTTTCTTTTCTTTTTTCTTTTTATTTTCTTTCCCGTTCTTTTCCCCTGGTTTCAGGTCTCTTCTGATTTGTTTAGTGTATATTTTTCTGCGGCCGTTGTTACCCTGTTAGCATTTTGTTCTCTCATTTGTTCTCCTCTGGACAAAATGACAAGATGGAAAAATCACCTCAAAAAAAAAAAGGACAAGAGGCAGTACCGACTGCCAGGGACGTAATCAATATGGACATTAGTAAGATGTCGGAACTAGAATTCAGAATGACGATTTTAAAGATACTAGCTGGGCTTGAAAAAAGCATGGAAGATACTAGAGACACCCTTTCTGGAGAAATAAAAGAACTAAAATCTAACCAAGTCGAAATCAAAAAGGCTACTAATGCGGTGCAATCAAAAATGTAGGCTCTAACTGCTAGGATAAATGAGGCAGAAGACAGAATTAGTGATATAGAAGACCAAATGATGGACAATAAAGAAGCTGAGAAAAAGAGAGATAAACAACTACTGGATCACGAGGGCAGAATTCGAGAGATAAGTGATACCATAAGACAAAACAATATTAGAATAACTGGGATCCCAGAAGAAGAAAAAAGAGAAAAGGGGCAGAAGGTATATTATATTGGAGCAAATTATAGCAGAGAACTTCCCTAATTTGGGGAAGGAAACATGCATCAAAATCCAGGAGGCACAGAGAACCCCCCTCAAAATCAATAAAAATAGGTCAATACCCCGACATGTAATAGTAAAATTTACGAGTCTCAGAGACAAAGAGAAAATCCTGAAAGCAGCTTGGGACAAGAGGTCTGTAACCTACAATGGTGGAAACATTAGATTGGCAACAGACCTATCCACAGAGACCTGGCAGGCCAGAAAGGACTGGCATGATATCTTCAGAGCACTAAATGAGAAAAATATGCAGCCAAGAATACTATATCCAGCTAGGCTGTCATTGAAAATAGAAGGAGAGATAAAAAGCTTCCAGGACAAACAAAAACTAAAGGAATTTGCAAACACGAAACCAGCCCTACAAGAAATATCAAAAGGGGTCCTCTAAGCAAAGAGAGAGCCTAAAAGTAACATAGAACAGAAAGGAACACACACAACATACAATAACAATCACCTTACAGGCAATACAATGGCACTAAATTCGTATCTTTCAATAGTTACCCTGAATGTAAATGGGCAAAATGCCTCATCAAAAGACACAGGCTATCAGATTGGATAAAAAAACAAGACCCATCAATATGCTGTCTGCAAGAGTCTCATTTTAGACCCAAAGATACCCCCATTTGAAAATGAGGGTGGAAAACCATTTACCATGTTGATGGACACCAAAAGAAAGCTGGGGTGGCAATCCTTATATCAGACAAATTAGATTTTAAGTGAAAGACTATAATAAGAGATGAGGAAGAACACTATATCATACTTAAAGGGTCTATCCAACAAGAATCTCTAACAATTGTAAACATCTACTGTAAATACAGTACAACAGATCAACAAAACTAGGAGCTTGTTCTTTGAAAGAATTAACAAGATTGATAAAGCCCTGGCCAGACTTATCAAAAAGAAAAGAGAAAGGACCCAAATAAATAAAATAATGAATGAAAGAGGAGAGATCACAACCAACACCAAAGAAATACAAACAATTATAAGAACATATTATGAGCAACTCTATGCCAGCAAATTAGATAATCTGGAAGAAATGGATGCATTCCTAGAGAAGTATACACTACCAAAACTGAACTAGGAAGCAATAGAAAACCTGAACAGACCTATAATCACTAAGGAAATTGAAGCAGTCATCAAAAATCTCCCAACAAACAAAATCCCAGGGCCAGATGGCTTCCCAGGGGAATTCTACCAAACATTTAAAGAAGAACTAAATACCTATTCTTCTGAAACTGTTCCAAAAAATAGAAATGGAAGGAAAACTTCCAAACTCGTTTTATGAGGCCACCATTACCTTGATCCCCAAACCAAAGACCCCATCAAAAAGGAGAATTACAGACCAATATCCTTGATGAACATGGATGCAAAAATTCTCACCAAAATACTAGCCAATAGGATCCAACAGTGTATTAAAAGGATTATTCACAATGACCAAGTGGTATTTATTCCTGGGCTGCAAGGTTCGAACTGAGCCGAAGGCAGTCGCCCAACCATCTGAGCCACCCAGGCGCCCGATATGAGGAATTCTTAATCTCAGGAAACAAACTGAGGGTTGCTGGACTGGTGAGGGTGGGAGGGATGAGGTGGCTGGGTGACAGACTTTGCGGAGGGTAACGTGCTATGGCGAGCACTGTGAATTGTCTAAGACTGTTGACTCACAGACCTGCACCTCTGAAACAAATAATACATTTATGTTAAAAGGAGAAGGAGGAGGAGGAGGAGGAGGAGGAGGAGGAGGAGGAGGAGAAGGAGGAGCAGAAGATAGCAGGAAGGGGAAAATGAAGCGGGGGAAATCGGAGGGGGAGACGAACCATGAGAGACTATGGACTCTGAGAAACAAACTGAGGGTTCTAGAGGGGAGGGGGGTGGGGGGATGGGTTAGCCTGGTGATGGGTATTAAAGAGGGCACGTACTGAATGGAGCACTGGCTGTTACACACAAACAATGAATCATGGAACACTACATCAAAAACTAATCATGTAATGCATGGTGATTAACATAACATAATAAAATTTAAAAATTAAAAATTAAAAAAAATTTTTTAAAGATTTTATTTAAATTCAAGTTAGTTAACATGTAGTGTAGTATTAGTTTCAGGGGCAGAATTCAGTGATTCATTACTTGTATATAATACCCAGTGCTCATTACAAGTGTCCTCCTTACAGAGTGTGTTGATTTTAAAATATATCCAAAAATTATTTGGCATTTGTCCTCCCAAAAGGTACAGCCTAATTCCTCTCCTCCTGACTGTGCGCTGGACTTAATAATTCTCTTCTAACAAATGGAATATGGTGGAAGTAACAGTGTAAGACTTCCAAAATTAGGTCACAGAAGGCATTACACTCTCTTCCTTGCACTCTGTCTCATTTCACTTTATCTGAAGATAGCCAGATGTCATATCCTGTGACACACAAGCAGCCTTATGAAACATACCGTCCATGTGGTAAGGAAATGAGACCTCCTTTCAAGAGCCATATGAGTAAGCCATCTTGAAAGAGTTCCCTCTAGCCACATAAAATCTTTAGATGACTACAGCTCTGGCCAACATCAACTATAACCTCATGAGAGAGCTTGAGCCAAAATGATGGTTGCTCCATAATTCCTGATCTAAAGAAACTGTGTAATAACTAATATTTGTTGCTTTAAGCTATAAATTTTGGGTTGATTTGTTAGTCATAGATAACAAATTCACAGAGTAAAAGAAAGCAGATACAGTAAGAAATTTTTACATGCATCTAACTAGGGTTTCAGAATAAGAGAAAATACTAAACAGGGTAAAAATAATACTAGAGAAATATGCCTGAGAATTTTTCAAGCTGAAAACAAAAATCCATAGGTTCATGAAGAAAAACTATCCCCAAGAAATGCAAATTTTAAAAAATCTATATCTAGGTATATTATATTTAAATTGCTAGAAAAAAGATAAAAACTTAAAAGCACATACCCCCAAAATTATATAAGTACAAAATTATCCTGAGACCTTTCTTCTTACCAGAATACAATGAGAGCTGGAGACAATGAAATGGTCTATTTAAAGTGATAAAAGAAATGTACTATTAATCTACAATTATATACACAGTAAATATATCCTTTAATAAGTAAGACAAAATAAAGATATTTCCAAGCAAACAAAAATTGTAGGTCATCAACAGGCCTGCAATAAAGAAATACTAAAAGTATTTCTTCAGGTGGAAGGAATATGACCACAGGAAGAGACATGGAAATGAAGAAAAGAAAAACAAAAAAATAAAGAACAATAGAGATGATAACTATATGGGTAAATCTTAGTGAATATTAATGGTATAAAATAAAAATAAAGTTTTCAGTATTTAAAATACATGTATAATTAAAATACATGACAACACAAAAGGCAGGAAGGGAAAAGAAATGGCATAAGTATTAACGTATATTAGATTCTAATAAGTTGAGATCCATGCTGTTCTATCAAGAGTAGCCACCACAAAAATTGTAAAAGAGTATGTAACCAACAAGTAATGGAGGAGCAGAAATGGAATTTTTTAAAGACTTTATCTACTGTGCAGAAGCTTTTTATCTTGATGAAGTCCCAAAAGTTCATTTTTGCTTTTGTTTCACTTGCCTTTGGAGATGTGTCTTGAAAGAAGTTGCTGTGGCTCGTGTTGAAGAGGTTACTGCCTATGTTCTCCTCTAGGATTTTGATGGATTCCTGTCTCACATTGAGGTCTTTCATCCATTTAGAGTTTATCTTTGTGTCTGGTATAAGAGAATGGTCCAGTTTCATTCTTTTGTATATAGCTGTCCAATTTTCCCAGCACCACTTATTGAAGAGACTGTCTATCCAATGCATAGTTTTTCCTGCTTTGTCAAAGATTATTTGACCATTGAGTTGAAGGTCCATTTCTGGAGTCTCTATTCTGTTCCATTGGTCTATATGTCTGTTTTTGTGCCAATACCATGCTGTCTTGGTGATCACAGCTTTGTAATATAGCTTGAAGTCGGGCAACATGATGCCCCCAGCTTTTTCTTTTTCAACATTCTCTTGATGATTTGGGGTCTTTTCTGTTTGCATACAAATTTTAGGATTATTTGTTCCATCTCCTTGAAAAATGCCAATGGTATTTTAATAGGGATGGCATTGAAAGTGTAGATTGCTCTGGGAAGGATAGACATTTTAACAATGTTTATTCTTCTGATCCATGAGCATGGAATGTCTTCCCATCTTTTTGTGTCTTCCTTAATTTCTTTCATAAGTGTTCTGTGGTTTCTAGAGTATAGATCCTTTACCTCTTTCGTTAGGTTTATTCCTAGGTATCTTATGGTTTTCAGTGCTATTGTAAATGGAATTGATTCCTTAATTTCTCTTTCTACAGTTACATTGTTAGTGTATAGAAAAGCAACTGATTTCTGTGCACTGATTTTGTATCCTGCCACATTGCTGAATTGCTGTATGAGTTCTAGTAACTTGGGGGTGGAGTCTTTGGGGTTTTCCACATAAAGTATCATGTCATCTGCAAAGAGAGAGAGTTTGACTTCTTCTCTGCCAATATGAATGCCTTTTATTTCTTTTTGTTGTCTGATTGCTGAGACTAGGATTTCTAGTACTATGTTGAACAATAGTGGCGAGAGTGGGCATCTGTGTCATGTTCCTGACCTTAAGGGAAAAGCTCTCAGCTTTTCCCCATTGATAATGATATTCACTGTGGGCTTTTCATAGATGGTTTTTATGATATTGAGGAATGTTCCCTCTATCCCTACATTCTGAAGAGTTTTAATCAGGAAAGGATGTTGTATTTTGTCAAATGCTTTTTCTGCACCAACTGAGAGGATCAAAGGGTTCTTACCCTTTCCTTTATTAATGTGCTCTACCACACTGATTGATATGCAAATGTTGAACCACCCTTGCATCCCAGGAATAAATCCCACTTGGTCATTGTGAATAATCCTTTTAATGTATTGTTGGATCCTATTGGCTAGGATCTTGTTGAGTATTTTTGCATCCATGTTCATCAGGGATATTGGTCTGTAATTCTCCTTTTTGATGGGGTCTTTGCCTGTTTTGGGATCAGGGCAATGCTGGCCTCATAGAAAGAGTTCGGAAGTTTTCCTTCTGTTTCTATTTTTTTGAAACAGCTTCAGTAGAATACGTATTAATTCTTCTGTAAATGTTTGGTAGAATTCCCTTTGGAAGCCATCTGGCCCTGGACTCTTGTTTTTTGGGAGCAAAAAATGGGCAGAAGACATGAACAGACACCTCTCCAAGGAAGACATACAAATGGCTAACAGACACATGAAAAAATGTTCAACATCACTAGCCATCAGGGAAATACAAATCAAAACCACAATGAGATACCACCTTACACCAGTTAGAATGGCAAAAGTTAACAAAACAGGAAGCAACAAATGTTGGCAAGGATGTGGAGAAAGGGGAACCCTCTTACACTGTTGGTGGGAATGTAAGCTGGTACAGCCACTTTGGAAAACAGTATGGAGGTTCCTCAAGATGTTAAAAATAGAGCTACCCTACAACCCAGCAATCATACTACTGGGTATTTGCGCCAAAGACACAGATGTAGTGAAAAGAAGGGGCACATGCACCCCAATGTTCATAGCAGCAATGTCCACAATAGCCAAACTGTGGAAGGAGCCGAGATGCCCTTCAACAGAAGAATGGATAAAGAAGATGTGGTCCATATATACAATGGAATATTACTCAGCCATCAGAAAGGATGAACACCCACCATTTGCATCGATATGGATGGAACTGGAGGGAATTATGCTAAGTGAAACAAGTCAAGCAGAGAAAGTTAATTATCATATGGCTTCACTTCTTTGTGGAACATAAGGAATAGCATGAAGGACCACAGTAGAAGGAAGGGAAAAATGAAGGGGGGAAATCAGAGGGGGAGACGAACCATGAGAGACTCTGGACTCTGGGAAACAAACTGAGGGTTTCAGAGGGAAGGGGGGAGGGGGGATAGGATAGCTGGGTGATGAGAATTGAGGAGGGCTTGTGTTGTGATGAGCACTGGGTGTTATACGCAACTAATGAATTATTGAACGCTACATCAAAAACTAATGATGTACTATACAGTGGCTAACTGAACATAAAAAAATAAAACAAAAAAAAATAAAGACTATTTATTTGAGAGAGAGCATGCATGCATGGGGGGGGCAGGCAGGAGGGCAGAGGGAGAGAAAGAGGAAGAAGCAGACTCCCCACTGAGAAGGGAGCCAGATGCAGGGCTCAATTCCAAGACCCTGAGATCATGACCTGAGCCTAAGGCAGATGCTTAACTTACTGAGCCACCCAGGCACCCCAGAAATGGAATTGAAAACAAAACAAAACAAAACACTTGACTAATCCAGAAGAAGATGAGAAAGGACACTGTAGGTAATTTCTCTGCTCAGGTTCTCACAAGGCTGAAACCAAGATATCAGCCTGGGCTGCAATCTCATCTGAGGCTTGGGGGCCTCTTCCCAACTCAGTGAAGTTGTTGGCAGAATTCAGTTCTTGCAGGTGTAGAACTAAAGCCCCATTTTCTTACTGGCTGTCAGTTCCTACAGGTTGTTCTCAGCTCCCAAAAGCCACCTTCAGGTCCTAACCATAGGCCTTTTGAAACATGACAGCTTATGTTTTCAAAGCAAGCATGAGAATCTCACTCTGGTCTGCTACAACAGTTTCTTACAGAAAGTACTATAACCACAGGAATGACTATCTAATCACCTTTGCCATATTACCTAATCTAATCAAGGGGCGATGAGCCCACTGTGTTCACAGGCCCAGCCCACACCCATGGGGATAAAATCATAGAGCAGGTGAACACCAGTGCCTAGGATTCTTGGGAACCATCTTAGAGTTTGACTTACCACAGTGTGGACTGTGGGGAGGGAGACAATATAAAGGAATAGGAAAACCTTGAATGCGCACATAGTAAGTGGAAAAGGTAATAAAACAGATTGAGGAATGGTGGCAAGAGGAAAAAGAGCTGAGCAAACAACACTGAGGGGAACTGGGAGAGCTAAAAGCTTTGTTTGGCAATGGATTTTGTGTGAGGCAGACAGTATTCTTCTATTAAGAACTTAGTCCCTCTTTAAATATTCTCTTCAGAGATTGCCATAAATATCTTAATTTCTTTCAACAAATTGTATGTGTACTTATTTTTGTTTCTAATTTTTACATTTTACTTCACTGTTGTTCCTATTAATGCAAATCTGTGCTCAGAATGAAACAACATGAGGCAACATTACTTTGATTACACTGGAAATATCAGACTTAGGACTCAAACAGACCTTAAATCAAATCTCTAGTCCTTCACTTACTGGCTAAATTATCTTTTTAAACCACCACTAATGTGCCCATGCTAACTGATGTTGCTTACTTTAGTGGGTGATCAAGATACTGCCTCTAGTAGACTGGTTTATCTGCAATAATCTGGTTAAGTGACAGCTGTGATCACCAGCCTATCCAGATTGACAACAAAATAACTAAACACAGTTAATTGCTTCCTTAAATTCCTTATGGACAAATTCCTTAAGGATAAATTCCCTAATGTCCCTATGGCTGTACGTATTAAAGAGGATATCTATTACTGTCTGAAGTATATACTAAATGTCAACTTCTAGGGGCACCTAGGTGGCTCTGTTGGTTAAGTGGCTACCTTCAGCTCAGGTCACGATCCCAGGGTCCTGGGATGGAGCCCCACATGGGGCTCTCTGCTCAGCGGGGAGCCTGCTTCCCCTCTCCCCTCATTGTGCTCTCTCTCTCTCTAATAAATAAATAAAATCTTTGATAAATGTTGGCTTCTAGTATTATAATTTTTATTATTTCTTCTACCCTGGTAAACCAAGTAGCAAATATTAAGTGGTGATCTGAAAAACAGAAAAGTGCAGTTGAGACATGTCAGGAAGGGAGCTCATATTAAGATCATGCTTCCCAGCCAAGACTGCAAAAGCACCACAGGGGCTGAGGTTGCTGTCTATCTTATTCATTGATGTTTTCTCAGAGCTTTGCACATAATAACTGCTCAATGAATACAATATTTAATAAATGAAAACAATATTGTATGTACAGAATACAATACATTGTATTGTGTTTATAGTGCACAATGGCCTTATTAAGGGGTCCAGCTTCAGAGTAAAGGTGGAAGACCTACCTGTCAGAAAGTCAAGGGTTGGAAGAGCTTGGAAGGGTTGGGAAATAAATTATGTTCTTGCTGAAAGATATTATAAGTAATAGATTCATTCATTTTACAAATATCCTTTGGCTACTTTCTATGTTCAGATATTACAATAGATGTTGTAAAGTATATGAGACATGATTTCAACTGTCAAGAATCTTCAGTCCAATAGAGAAAATACTCATATACCACTAATTACTATACAAGGCTAGATGTGGTAAGTGGCATGTGTAACACAAACAAAATTGTACAGAAGTTCAGAGAAAGGAGAGATCACTTTAGACCATGGATTGGCTAACTAAGGCCCATGAGCCAAATTCATCCTGCGACTTGTTTTTGTCAAGGTCCATGAGCTAGTTTTCACATTTTGATAAAACAAAGAATAAATAGACTATAGGTGGCCTACAAAGCCTAATTTTACTATCTGTTCCTCTACATAAAGTTTGTGGACACCTGTTCACAATGAACAAAAAAGAATAAACAAAGACAGCTTCAGAGAAGGTACATTTGATTTGGGCCTTTAACTGATGGACAGAGATAAGACTGGGAAAGGGCACTTGGAATAGAGAGAATGACTTGAGTAAAAGCCCAGGGGCAGTGAACTTCAAAGCACATCTAGAGGACGATGGTGATGCATCCTATTTGGCAGGATGATGAGGTTTATGTAGGGAGAGGTGTAAGAGTATGGAATGACTGTCTGTGGTGGGTGGGCTAAGGAAGTTGACTATGCAATAATGAAGGACATCATACTCCATTTTTCATGGAGTTTTTGCAGTGGCCTCTCTTCAAGGACTCTAATAAGAGTGAAGATGATTTTCACAATAGAGCATTATAGTAATGAGATTTTTATGACAATTAGCCAGAAACAAATCCCATGCTTCATTCTGGCCACCAAATAACTTATGATGGCAACATGTATTCTCCTAACTTCAGCCTACGTCAAACTGAAACTCCCAAACGGGTGCCTAAAGACACCTCGCTTTATTTTATCTCATCTCCTCCATCTTCTACCTCCCTGAAAATGTGATTTAAAATGGGACTTCAGACAGACCCTCCAGTGTAGCTTTGTTTCACATGACACTATGTTATTAATGCATGACACTATATTATTAATAATATTCACCAACAAGTCTCAGACCCACTATTTCACTCTCATTTAGTGGCAATCTCTTGCAATCAAATAATTGTGCTTGTCTGTCTGGCCCCAGCACAAGATGCACTTACACAGGCTGTTCTGTTGGTCAGTTCCATTTGCTGACAGCTCAGCAGGGAGGGCTTGATTTATTCAATGCATAAAGCTGCTACATACAAGTGAAACCCTGGCTAGGGAAGGGGGAAAAAGAACTGAGAAATGCAACAGAAAAAGACATGCAAAGATGGAATGAAATGGAGGATTGAATGGAAAATCTCCATTTGCAAAAAGATGCCAAGGCTACCCCAATTGCCAAGTCCCCTGAAATACTGAGTGCCTCAATTTTCCTTCCTCATAGACTGAGAGCAAAGCCTTTATCCACAAATACATGCCTCCTAAGTGCTGTCACCCTGGTCAAACATATTTCAGTTCTCTGACTGGCCCTCTACTCCTACTCCAAACTAAATAAGGACAACAGTTCTTGTAATTAAAAAAGCAAAGTAGGAAATCAAACTAAAACAGATGCAGTGAGGAAAAAATGAAACAACTTGAGAAAAGGGGAGAGAAAAATCACAGGAGAAATAGCTATGAATTATTTTATAATAGCCACAGGGCAGGGTGAGCTCAGCTGACTGGGTGCAGATGACTGGAGTAGAGTGGCTGGACCTTGGGCCCTCCCTTCTGGCTTTGCTGCACTCCCTCCACTTCTCTGCTACCCTAGTCTTCATATGACTCCTACCTGGGCCTGTCCTTTGTCCCTGTTGCTTGAAATCTCTTCTTCCTTGCTTTCTGTACCCCATTAAAGTATTCCTTTTACTAGTTATAACCTCAAAACGATCTCTTAAAATACTTCAGAGAGAGCTGTAGACCACAGTTCAGTGTGATCATCTACCAAGAATAGTCATATCCAAACAGGGGACAACAAGATGAATTCCCAATGGTAGATTATCAGGTGATGGCAGGATCACTGGAGGAAAAGAGGGAAGGAATAGGATAAGCAGAGGTGGAATGAAGGAGGAAAGGAAGAAAATATTTACTGAGTGCCATTTAGTTTTACACAGAGCATTATGTGAGCAAATTCCCCAACAATACTCCCTAGACTAAATGGCTGCTAGTTAGGAACTTCAACTCCATTAATCCAGATCTGAGATAATTCCTAAAAACAATGGTCAGGAAATACAGGGAAAGGCAATTCTGTGACCCTCTTATCGCTCATCTTATGACCCTAACATTATACACAGCTGGAAAGTGGACAGCAAGGGTGGGCAGGTACTGGACTCTGCCAGGGCTTTAGAAGTCAGTAAGCTCCTCTGAGGCCCTATGTTCTCATTACTAAAGCAATGCCATTGGGGGAAAAAATGGTATCTATACTTTCTTCTCATTTTTACATTATATAATTTATTAATATGCTATCTAATTAATATTATTAAAATTATTGAACTAAAGTATTAACTATATGATTATGTGATTCAATGAACTGTCTGATTTCCCCTTCTATAAGGTCATTCCTATAGCAGATAAATATGCTTTTATTTCTTCTATCTTAAAACAAAAACAAAAACAAAAAACTCTCCTTACATTGCTTCTGCCTCTGGGTACTATCCTAATTCTCAAATTCCGTTCTCAGCAAAATTCTTTTTTTTTTTTAAGATTTTATTTATTTATTTGACAGAAAGAGAGACAGTGAGAAAGGGAACACAAGCAGGGGGAGTGGGAGAGGGAGAAGCAGGCTTCCCGCTGAGCAGGGAGCCCGATGCGGGGCTCGATCCCAGAACCCTGAGATCATGACCTGAGCCGAAGGCAGTCGCTTAACCAAGTGAGCCACCCAGGCGCCCTCAGCAAAATTCTTTGAAAGAGATGTCTTATAATCCATATTTCTACTCTTTCTCCTCCCATCCTCTCTTGAATCCACTCCAATCAAACTTCTGTCCCCAACACAGAACAGAAACTCTTGACAGAAATGTCACCAGTGATCTCTCTAGTAGTCAATTCTCAGTTGTTCTTTTGACTGTTAGCAGAATTTTACACAGTTCCTCCACCGAACACTTTCTTCATTTGGCTTCCAGGACACCACACTCACCTCGTTGCTAGTCACCCCTTTTCAATCTAATTTTCTGGTTCTTCCTTATCTCCCTGAATTCCAAACATGGAAGATTCTACAAGACAGCCCTTATTCCTCTTCTTTCTCTCTCCACTCAGGCAATGGATGATTTCATCTGTTCCATGGCCTTGGAGACTATCTCCGGGCTGATGACTCCCAGAACTCTCTCTTGACATCACACTTATACATCTAAATGCTTATGTGAAAACACTCTTTGGATACCTAGTTAAGTTCAAATTTAACATGACGAAAGTTCCCCAGCTTATTCTTCCCGAAGTCTTTCCAGTCCCATTAAGTGGCAACTCCATCCTTCCAGCTGCTCGAGACTACAGCTCTGGAGTCACTTTTGAATCCTTTCTTTTTCTCACATACTACATGTCATCCGTCAGCAAATTCTATCGGTTCTTTCTTGAACACATAAGCAGGAGTCCAGCCCTTCTTTCCATTTCCACTGTTACCATCAACTGCTAGTTGAATTATTGAAGTAGCTTCTTATAATAATCACCATCCATGCTAGAAACAGATGCAAACTATACCCAAATGGAGTAACTGAGGAGAATTTAATAAGGGGACTGTTTACAAAGGTACACACAAGATTAAGAGAAATTCACAAATGAGGGCCAACTATCCTGAGTATGGTAAGGCCACTGGGGCCAAAGAAGTCATTACTATTCTTAGACCTGAAGGAGCAAGGAGTGGGAATAATTACCTGAACACACACGCAACAGAAACTGTATTCTTCAGTGGACAAACTCAATCAGCCTGTGGCAACCACCAGGAATGAAGATGGAGAAATGAACATCATTAACTCACTGTCCTCCTACCTTCTGATCTTCTGATCATGGATATAACTGAATCCTAAGCCAGAAGAAGAGAGAGGCTCCTAACCTTGAGAAGGGATCTGGAGGGAAAAATAAATATATCCAGCAAAATATTTTCATCTGCAAAGCAGAAATAAGTATTACTGTCATGGAATAAAGTGCAATAATCTACATAAAGAATATAGCACAATGCCTGCCACATAATTTTTAGGGAAAATAACAACTCTTATTTGCCTGGCATCATATTTCCAAGTGTGGAATCTTATGGCATGAGGCTTTCCATACTTCCAATCATGACAAATTAGTGGGCTGTGAATTTAAAGGGTTTCCCAGCATTTTTTTAAGAAATAGAAATGACCAGCATATGTCTCATGAAGTAAAGATAAGTATTGTCTCAAAAACATTCAATTAAGACGAACCATGAGAGACTATGGACTCTGAGAAACAAACTGAGGGTTCTAGAGGGGAGGGGGTCAGGGGATGGGTTAGCCTGGTGATGGGTATTAAAGAGGGCACATATTAAATGGAGCACTGGGTGATATATGCAAACAATGAATTATGGAACACTACATCAAAAACTAATGATGTAATGTATGGTGATTAACATAATAAAAGAAAGAAAAACATTCAATTAAATTTAATTTAAACACACATAAAATTCAAACTTCAAATATGACTCAAGACCCAGAATGCCTCTTCTCCTTCTATTCTGAAACTACTGAAGCCTTGGCTATCTCTCCCCTCATGTATCTCATGGCCACTACTGCCTTGAACTGCTCTGTTCGAATCTATGATTCTGCTAGCAAAACTCCTTTGGCTCAAATGAAATTCAAAGTAGGAGGTACTGCCCTTGCTTATGTACCCTGACTGGTTAGCTACACATAAACACAGATTATTGTAGAATTCAAATATGGAGTTGTTCAAATTCTTGAACTTTATGATCCAAAATGACTCATAATTTTGTAGGACAGAAGAAAATTTCAAATGCAGATATTCATTTGAAACAGGTTTTCAAATCCCATACTGTTTGTGTCACTGTTTTAGCTTAGGAACATGATGGAGAAATTCTAGCTACAGGGAGTAAAGATCAAACTGTCTTCTTCTTTGAGGTAGAAAAGGATTATAAGTCAATCGATTATATTATATAATATGGATGTGTTTGCCAGTTAACATGGTCTTCAATCTCCCATCCTGAAAGTACTTCACTGCTTATCTGTGAGAATGACCATGTTCTTGAAACTCCATTTCCAACTACAAAGGAGGAAAAGGGGGACCTGGGTGGCTCAGTCAGTTAATCATCTGCCTTTAGCTCAGGTCATGATCCCAGGGTCCTGAGATCAAGTCCCATGTCGCACTCCCTGTTCAGTGGGGAGTCTGCTGCTCCCTCTCCCTCTCTCTCCCCTCCCCCCTGCTCATGCTCTCTCCCACTTGCTCAGGCTTGCTCTCTCTCTCTCCCTCAAATAAATAAACAAAATCTTTTTTAAAAAAACAAAGGAGGAAGAGGAAGATCATAATGTTGTTTCCTAGGAAATCAAAGACGTGCATAAAATGTTTCCATTTCTCAAGTGTCAAATTTAAGATTCTGAGATTAATAGAAACAGAAAAGAGAAAGAAACAAATGGAGTCAAAGGAAAAGGAAAGGAGGAAAAGGCTAGCAGCAGAGATGGGAGAAGATGGAGAAAAGGAATTCCAGGGTCAAGAGGAGGAAGAGGAGCCATTACCGGAAATCTTTATTCCATCAATTCCCTGTCACATCCTCTGTGGACTTTACTCTGAGCCAAGGAAGTTCTGGGTTTCTTTGGGTGGCTATGACTCTGGTTTTCCATATCATTGTGAGTTCCCCCATATGACAAAAGCAGTGATATCAGAGAAAAGAAGGATGAGCATTCTGATTTTCTTCTTGAGGACACAGAGAATAATCCCAACCAAACTATCACTTTCAGCATCCCGGACTGATGTTTTGTGGAATGCAAAATAGAGAAATTCAAGTCTTAGTATTCTAAGCCAAAAAATCCTTCATTGACAAATATGGTAGACTACTGGCACTTCAATATGCACGCCAATAATTATGGTTATGGATTAAAGGCATCTATCCTAGCTTTGATGACCGTTTTTTGGTGACCACTGGAACAGGTATTAATATTTTGTTTTCACCACATTTTCTGAATTTGAGCTAAACAAAGCCATCAAAGCCAAACTGCTGTCTCCCAGGTTAGGAACTGAAGCACAGTCAACTCCAGAAGATATGGAAGATCCTAAAGCCTACAGTATTGAGAATGCCAGAAGAAAAAGAGAACATAACAAGTTAATGAAAGAAGTGGGAGAATAAAGGCTGGAAAGAGAGAACTCAAAGCTTTAAGGAATAAATTTTGGAAACTTCTAGAAATGAATGAAGAATTACCAAAGCATATGCAGTTTAAATGAACAGATTTTGATCTAGATTCCAAAATTCATGCTGAGATTGGCAGAAAAACAGCTTATAAAATTCAACAAGTGGGAAAGAAATTAGCTTGGGAAGAAGAGAAATATCAAATTGGCCTCATGAAGCTACAGAATAAATTTCATGATTCATTGGAAAATGCTACTGTTGTGGTTCATGCCATGCCAAAGTGATCACAAGATATCCTCCTATCAGCTTGTGAATCCCCCTAAGTACTCCAACTCCAAATGAGCAAGTCAATCAGAGAGAAGAACAAGCAATTTGGAGAGGATTGAAAAAGAGGGAGCTGAAAGAAAGGATATCAAAAAAGATACAGGTAGGAATATTAGTATGCCAGAATAATCAATTATAGAAAAAGGGAAAAAATTCTACCTAAAACCCTAAGAGAAATTATGGTGAAAAATCAAATTGAGAAAAGGAAGAAACATATTAAAAGCTGAAAGGGGCCCAACTTAAGATTGAGCAGTGAAAAAAAAAGAATGGAAGGAACTGTACAAGAGTAAACCTGATGATGACTATGAAGATTCCAAAGATTCTGAAGCCATCAAGGAGACCAGTTGTATATGGGAGACTTTAATCTGAAGACAGCCTTATACTATAAGATACCTCAGCCACAAAGAAGAAAGAGAAACTGGGACACCTAGATCCCATGGCCCATTCAAAGAAAATGCACATGAACAGGTGCATCCTCTCTCTTCAAGACCTCACAGTGGCTGTCATCAAGGAAATACAGTGCCTGGTATAAGAACTGAAGAGCATTCAGTTGATTCTTCACATATCCAAGCATATCCCTATTCTCCAAATCCCCCAGATATACCCAGAAGTTCCAGAAAAGAGATTTCAGTATGATGAGGAAACTCTCCTAGTTTTAAGCAACAGCACTTGAGTCAGGATGAAAAGTCAGGGTCTTGCAGGCTCAGATGGAGGATTCCTCAGACTCTCTTCTGGAAAGGACAGTGATCTGATGACATGAGATTAATCGTCTAGATCATCAAAGGCATCAACACTCAGCCTAGATACTCCAAAGTTAATGGAATTTGAAAAAGCAGATCCAACTGATGTGGAAGCTGGAGATTACCAAAAGGGATGACATTAAACACTTATACATGCAACAGTATTTGACCAACAGGATCAAAGAACTGTCGCTTTTGACGCAGAACTCTATCTCCCAAGGCATCAGAAACTAAAACTAGATACTCAGATGAAATGATCTGACCAGCACCATGTCACATTATTTCAAGAAATGTTTCTCCTCGAGAACTGTGAAAAACAGGAGAATATACTTCAAGAGCACATAATTCATGAGGCAGAGAGGAACCGGACTTGCAATGGAAAACAAATGAAACTCTTAAAGAGATGGAAGAGAAAAAGAATGAAATTGCCAAGCTCCAGGACCAAGAAAAGTCACTCTGTATGGGCTTCCAAGCTGCCACTGGAGAAAACAATAAATTTGTTAATTTCCTCATGGAAGTCTTAAAAGAGTAGTAAGTGGATGCAGAAAAAGGAGGTTGAATGAGATGCTGATGAAGTTGAGGATAATGATGAATCAAGTGAAGAAGAATCCGGCTGGGAGAGTGATGAGGATGAATATGAATCTCATAATGAGGTTTTTGATGATATTATTTGCCCAACAAATTGTGATATGGGTCTTTTTGAACTGGCCCTTCCACTCTGATAGAAAAGGATGGACACTGAGGAGGACTTAGATGAAGAAAAGAAAATTACCAATAACCTCAAAAAGAAATACGAAGCACTATCCAAAAAAGTAAAAATTGTGACAAATAACCTGAATGCAGCAAAGGAGGCCCTAGAAGTTTACCAATTAGAGACACAGCAGTGGCTGTATGAACTGCTGGTTATGATTCCACTCAAGCTCCCCTGGATAGAGCATGTAGTATTTGGAGAAATACCTAATGATCTTTCTGGAACCTTGGTCTTTTCTAACCATTTCTTGGGATGGCTGCAAGAACAAATTGTATGACTCCATGAGGAAAATTCCAAGCAACAAAAACTTAACAAAGAATGTTGGAAGAGGTGTAAACAGCTTATCTGAGAAAAAAGAGAGATGGTAAAAAGGATAAGCAAAATGGAAGAAACAACTAATGATCAGCAAATTTGGCTGTGGGATGGACGTAGAAACCCTTCAGAGAGTTTCTGTGAACACAACATTTGAAGAGCTAAAGATCAAGAAACTTTGAAAGGAATTACTGAATGCAAAGGAAGATGTAGTAGGAAAAGCTTGCTCAAGTGCAATGGGAGCTGATGACAAAGACAAAGAAGCACACCCAAAGCTTCATCAGACAAATGATTTATGTATCAAAAAGAGCAAACTTGATTCTTGGTTGAATACACTCCAAAACCAGCAGGGCAATGGCTTCCAGGGCCCTGGGAAAGCAGATATATATTGTGGCAAGAGAGAAGGTCACAGAACTGATCCAAGTTCAGGCAGAAAAGAGAAAGAGTTTGTTCTTTTGCATCAGAAAGGTGGTCTTACCCTCTCACCCATTCAGCCTCTGCAAGAGAGTAAGATAAAGCCCATGCATGGGCCCTTAAGTTTGCTTTTTTCTCAAATCCATCCAAGATTTCTGACATATAACTGATCAGAAGTTCTGTTTCCTTGCCACATGCCACAATCCTATTATTTTAAGGTGAACTTACCTAAAAGTCTAAAACCAGATCCAGTCATATAGTTTTAATAATTTTTCTCCAATTTGGTTATCTTAGAACTGACTGTAGCACCCAACATCAATTTCCAATTGAACTGAACCCTTTTAGATCCATTTGGAACCCACTGGATTGAATATGGAGTCTCAGAAGGCTGTATCTCAAAACTGCAAGAACGTATTTGTAATATATCATGTTTTAAGAAATTTGTCTCTTGGTTATCTGAATGTTCAGCCATTGGCAAGACAAAGTATCATTTAGCAATCTGTGAGAAAACTTGGCTTTCTCTGATAAACTCTGATGTTAAATATTCTCTGAGAGGACAAAAAAGAAAAGCACAATCCCAAGGGAGAGGAAGTAAATGAAAACTTGGACAAATTAGCCGTCAAAAGAGAAACGGACAAACCAGGGGTATAGGCCAAGCAGCCCTAATTCCTTAGAGTTGGCAATTTGTGGCTGAAGATGGATTTAGGTCCATCAGAAAGACATACTGAATACCTGCAAAACGATGCAGCAGAACTCATCTTTGTGAGAAATAAGACACAGAGGAATACTTTACCTTGGTATCTATTAGGTTGACAGAGGAATCTCATCTCATTGGAGCCTAAAAATTGACAGAATAATGAGACTCTCTGGAATTGTGGGGCCAGGTCAGAGAACTTTGACTTGAGCTGGAAAGGGCTAAATTAGAGGTTACAGGGTTGAGGAGATAAGCTGAAGTAAAAATAATATGCTCTCTGAGCAATTATTTATTTATATACTATATGCTTTACATACATTAAGTTCATTCTTAAAACAATGCAATGAAGTACTAGTATTATGTCGACTGTACAGAGAACAAAACAAATTATGTAACTATTCTTTTATTGAACATTTATTCCGTTTTTTTCTATGCTGAATTAAACATTCATTTTATATTCTTAAAAAGAAAAGAAAAGCACAAACATTCTGCCAACAATATCTGAGAACAAGAAATGCAAATTAGAATTCTGACATTGTTAACGTCGCAGAGCAGTTATTTGAGGGCTCAGGATGCAAGACATGCAGACAGACAGCAGTTTGCTTTGGACTGGCAGAAAGCAGGAGACTACCCGGTTTCCTGAGTCACCTCTGGTTTCAGCAAACTCCTCAGCTCTGAATGGAGCAGAGGAGTGTGTTTTAACGAGATGGTCAATAAGGAGGCTTTTCTCTGAAGATGTCTGCAGCTCTACTAGTATTCTAAGTATTCCCATAGTTTCTCATGTCCTATGCCATCTTCTTTCAGGTTCTAGTCAGGTCATTTGCCGTTTTTATTTATTTATTTATTTATTTTATTTGACAGAGAAAGAGAGAGAGCAAGCACAAGCAGGGGAAGTGGCAGAGGGAGAGGGAGAAACAGATTCCCCAATGATCAGGGAGCTTGACACGGGACTGGATCCCTGGATCCCAGGACTCCAGGATCATGACCTGAGCCAACAGCAGGTGCTTAACTGACTGAGCCACCCAGGAGCCCCTCATTTGCTGTTTTTAATACAGATCTAGAAGTAATGATAGGTTACATCACTCTGAGAGATCATCTCTAACAATCACTTTTGATTGTGCATAACATTTTAAACTAATTTGAGAGTGTCGTTTTCATTTCAGGGTAAGTGGTCGTGGGAATTCCTGGCTATACCCACCTAAGAATGATCTCACTGATACTTGGATTTCTATTAGTAATAGAACATAGCACTTTAGATTCAGAGCTCTATGGGTACATATTAATGAGCCACTTCACTGAGCTGTCCCAGAATATAAATTGATTACTGAGAAGGAAAGGTGAAGAAGGCAATATAGAATCAATGTAGAAAGTGACTCAGCAATGTCAAGTCTTCCTAACCTGATGAGGCTGCGGATCTGTCCCCCAAATTATATAAGATTTTGTTTCCTTTCAAAGATTCTTTCATATTCCTATTTAAGAGGTCTGAATAGTTTGTACCTATTACTATAAATCTCTGGTGTAGTAGCTTCTCTATTGGAGAACCTTTACCACTTTCTCTGCTATATGCTCTAAACTATGTTTGCCTTTCAAGCACTTAAAAAAATGTGCTAGTCATAAAAAGTAATAATAAATAAATAAATACCCATTAAATTCAATGTGTATTTCTGTGTGCACATGTGTGTGTTTCTGTGTGTGTGTTCAAGTATGTATTTGTTCTCTGGGTCACAATATAAAATGTATTTCTTACTAAGAGTCATGGTCAAAAAGTATTTGAAAAGCACAACCAAGAACACTTCTTTCTACTCTCACCTCTCACATAGCAAAGTCTTTACCGCTATGATTAAATTAAGGATTTTGAGATGGGGAGATTATCCTGGATTATAGGATTGGACCCTAAATGCAACTATATGTATCCTTTAAAAGGAAGAGGAGATTCTACACACAAAGAAAGCCAATGTGAAGACAGAGTAGAGAGTGATTTCAAGATACTGACCTTCCTTGAAAATTGAAATGATGGAGTCACAAGTCAAGGAATGCTGGCAGTCATCAGAAGCCAGAAGAAGCAAGGAATGATTATCCATTCATCAGCTGATGGAAATTTCAAAAGATTACTTTTAGAGCTTCTTTCCATGTCCTTAGTGGGAAGGAAAAAGATTACCAGACTTACGTCCATGAGTGAGGTATCATGAGAATTGGGAGGGCCTCTGCACACCAATTTGTACTTCAACATGCTTCATAATAATGGCCAACACACTGAGTGATAATTACATGCAGAGCATACATGTACATAATTCTCTATCCACACAAAAATTTGGTGAGGTAGTCATCATTACCTTTGTTTTACAAATGAGAAAATTCAGAGTCAGAAATAACTTAATCAAAATCATACAACTAGTGACAGAACTAGGTTGTACATCTACTTTGACTTGCCTCCAAAAACAGAGCCTTGTCCACTTCAAGTGTCTCCCTATATTACCTATCCTTGGTTTCCTGAGACTGGGCTTCTGTACGTTTACCTGTTCCTCAAGCAACCTATATGCTATAGTTTGTACCTACCAAAAATATACATGATAAAAAATTCTTTATATAATACATAAGAAATTTTGGTTGACAATAAATTACATTACAAAACTCTCAGGGCTAGATGAATTCTTAAGGATCCAAAGGCAGAATCTTTTTACAGATGAGGAAAACAAGGCCAACAAATTTGCATACTTGTCTAATATGCAACCTGCTCATCAAAGCAGAATTTCATTGCAATGTAAACCGATTTCTAATACTTTATAAGTTCTAAGTGGAAAGTAACTCCAAACTTACTTGATCAAACATTGAAAAACTTCCATTACTGTCTCCATTACTTTCCTCTTCTCAAGCATTTATGGAGGGATATATGAAACTGATGCCCTGTAATGGCAAAACCAAACCTTAGTTTTTGAGGAGAGGAAGAGAAATTTTAAATAGCATTTTTCAGTTGGGATTTGGGGAATCCCATGATCAGAATATTAACTGACTTTGAAGTTATAATTCCATTCTACAAAACAAAACCTCAAATATTTATACAAGGTCAAGTCACAAATTAAAATAAAATTATTTTAATTAAGAAAATGCTACCGAGCACCCCTGAAACACAATTTGGTTTGTTGTTTTGGTTTTCTGGGACATATTCTCATTTGCTATACTGGCTTGTTGCGTATTTATTTGGCTTCACGGTGGAACTGTTACGGCATTTTTAAGGATATTCATTACCCTTGACAGTTATAAACAAAATGAAAGGCGAATGGACTTGATGAAAAGTGGGGGGGGGGGGCGTTCTGAGTAAGGCTACACAGTATTTGTTCTCGCCCTTCTGCACCAATACCTTTCCCCACAGGAATTTCCAAGCACCTTCGGCCCGGTAGCAAAGTGCAAAACACAGAGAAGCCCCAGCTCTGAGCCCAAGTAAGGAGGCAAGCCGCCCACCCTTCAACCAATCTAAAGTCGTGTTCTGCACCTGCCCACTGCTTGAGCGACCTTTTCCCTCTGGCCCACTGCGTCCCCTTTTACGACAGTTTTCGACCTTTTTGCGGCGGCTACTGTCGTATTTCCTGGGGCGTCCGTATCTGGTCGGTTTGTGTCGGCTGGTGGTGGTCGCGTTGCTGTCTGGTAGAGGAGTGGGAGTTGGTGGCTGCGGCCTTTGGGCTGGGATGAACCGCGCTCTCGGTGGAGGCCGGGGAGCCGAGCCAGAGCCATGGTGAGTGCGGCCTTCTGGTCTCCGTAGCTATCTCGGGCCCAGGCCTCAATCTCAAGTCGCGATCTCGGAGGAGGGGAGCCGAGGTTGTCTCCCCATTGCGACTCTGGGCTGGAGATACAGGGCCCCAGAGAGCCACGCTCTCCAGGACACAAAGCTGTTGGCTCAATCCTCGAGGGCTTTTATGTTCTCATATGGCCCTTCTACAAGGGGTTCCAGCCCCTGGTTCGTCGTCCTAGAGGCCCAGTGATTAGTGGAAACGCATTTGATTATATCTGCCCTTCCTCTGATACAGCCTCACAGTACCTTCTCTACTTTGCTGTTCCTTCCCCTTGGCTTTTGCCGACACATCTTTTCCTGAATACATTTGGGCCTCTGTGCAGTGACCGTAAGACGCCACAGTGCCAAAGGCGCTGTGAAAAGCTATTCTTGTTAAGCCCACGTTTAACGTTGAAACGTGTTGTCAAAATTCTACAGTGACTTTAGTTCTTTCTCTAGCGGAAACTCTATTTCCATTGTTCTTTATGACCATTAATGTGGTTTCATTTGCCCGGAGGTGAGAGGTTTTCAAAGGGAGGGTAATCTTTTTCACTGTTGTAAAAGCAAATCCACTCGCTCTTGTCTTTCACAGTGAAAATCCCATACCTTTACAATGAATTGGAGATAAAAGTTGCAGTTAAAGGATCATGGACAGACTACTTACTTCCTAAAAGTTGTTTCTCCTTTTGAAATAAAACTTGTAATGAGTTTGGGATGGGACAATAGGTACGATAGGGAAGGGTGAGAATTCCAGAAGTAAACTGTTGACTCTGCTTCCCCTTACCAGGCCAGTACAGTGGTAGCAGTTGGACTGACCATTGCTGCTGCAGGATTTGCAGGTTTGTTTATGGTTTGGGAGTGGAAGTGAAGTAGGGGAGGTTGGAGATTTCTTAATTAGTCTATTGCTTTTGTTTTTAGGCCGTTATGTTTTGCAAGCCATGAAACATATGGAGCCGCAAGTAAAACAAGTTTTTCAGAGTCTACCAAAATCTGTAAGACTTACTAAACATTTTTGCTAATTCTAATTCCTGTATATGAAGCCTAGAGTCACACTTGAAGAGGGTAAATTTCCAAACATCCATCAAGTTCTGAGAGATTGCTTTGGGCCCCTTCTCTTCCTTCCCACAAAAAGGGTTTTCTTAGAAGTTCTGAGCTTTGTAATATTGTTAGTCCTAAAAAAATGTTTTGTATGACAGAATTGGGGTATTAACGCAATTCTAGTATCATGAAAATTAATATCACTTTATTGTTTAGATACTGTTAACTTCTGCAGCATTTGTCCAAATTCTTGCCTTCCCTTATCCGCTCTGCATGACAAACACGGAGAGATCTAGGGGTCTGAGGTGATCCATTCTTAACTGTGTGGCCCTGGCACTCCCTAATAAGATTCTTGGGTAGCACTGGAGTTAAGTAGGCTATAGAGTATGAGTGGATGTGATGTTTGGCTGTGACAGCTTGTTCAGTATTTATTTTTATTGTTGTGATTGAATGTGACAGAATAGGGTGATGGTAGATTTTACCAATATCATCTCTGACGTAACAAGGTCAGAAGACCTGGTAGCCTGATTTTCTCAATACGTATCTTAAAGTCTTGTTTTAGTAGTTACCTTTAACCTCAAAATACCCTTAAACCACTCATCTGAAAAGATCTCCAAATCCTTTTCTTAAAGCACTTGTTTTTCTAACATATTCTTAGATCAAATTTTTTAAATTTTAAAGATTTAGAGAGAGCATGAGATGGGGAAGTGTCAGAGGGAGCAGCAGACTCCCCACTGAGCAGGGAGCCTGATGTGGGGCTCCATCCTGGGACTCTGGGATCATGACCTGAGCCAAAGGCTGATGCTTAACTGACTTGAGCCCCCATGCACCCCTCGTAGATCAAATTTTATCTATAACATAGCTAACATGGAATAATCTTCCCTTTATTCCAAGAACTGGCTTTGAGGCACTGTTCTTTGTCTTACATTTTTAAGATAGTTTTTCTGAGGGATGTTTAAATCATTAAAATATTCTTTGCTACTTATAAAGTTAAAATGACGTAAGAGTTGCAGTTAAGGTTCTCTGAAATGTCTTAATTTTTCTGCTATGAACATTTTCAACACTTTTTTTTTAGCAGTTTTCAGTTTATTCTAATTATTTTTACGGATGCATTTCCTTTCAGGCCTTCAGTGGTGGCTATTATAGAGGTGGGTTTGAACCCAAAATGACAAAACGAGAAGCAGCATTAATACTAGGCGTAAGGTAATTTCTAATATTTGTAACATTTTTGTACAACTCTTAGAACTATGAGCAAATGTAGAAAGACCTTTTATTAAGACTTATAATAGTGTTAACATACATCGTAAGATCTAAACACTCCCTACAAAAGTACATTGAGAAGGCACACTGGCACATAAGCACTTTTTATTTCACTCAGATACTTTTAAACCGAAAGTTGCAGCGCGCAATGTTCTCTATAACTTTTGTAGTGAAATTCTCCACTTCCAGATACTTAAACATGCTTTTTATAATGATTATAAAGTTCAACTAGTATTTGAGAGCGAGCGAGCGACCATGAGTGGTGGGAACAGAGGGAGAGGGAGCAGCAGACTCCGTGCTGAGCTCAGAGCCCAGAGCGGCTCTATCCCAGGACCCCAAGATCATGACCTGAACCAAAATCGAGTCAGACACTTAACCGACTGAGCCACCCAGGTGCCCCTCAACTAATTTTTTATGAATGACTTTATGGGGTGCCTGGGTGGCTCAGTCAAGTGTCTGTCTTCGGCTCAGGTCATGATCAAACCCCATGTCAGGCTCCCTGCTCAGCGGGGAGTCTGCTTTTCCCTCTTCCTCTCCTCCTCCCTCTCACCCCCACTTGTGCTCTCTCATGCTCTCAAATAAAATCTCTTAAAAAAAAAAAAGGGGGAAATGCCTTACTTTCCTAAGGAGCTATTTAGTTCCCTGATTCAGAAGATTCATCATCCTTGTATGTTAGGGAAGAGGTTCCTAAACCATTTTCATATTGTTGTGTTGACTTGACTCCAGTTTCACAGTATCTTTAATTGGCCTTTATGTACAATTTTTTGATGTGATCCAGAAGTAAACTACACCTTTTTCTTTTTAAATTAGCCCTACTGCCAATAAAGGAAAAATAAGAGATGCTCATCGACGAATTATGCTTTTAAACCACCCAGACAAGGGTAAGTAGCCATTAAATTCTTGTACATGAGTGACTGTTACTAGAACAATTTCATATTTAATTCTTGCCTATTTCAAGGGAAATGCCTAAATCTATCTGTGAGCACTGTTGCCCAGGCTGGATCCATCCATTTTCCAATGTCTTAAAAGAATAAATCCTGAATGAAAAATTTATAGAATAAGCTTATCTAGTAACTACTGTTAGTTTGAAAGTAGTGATAACATTACCATTTTCAGATCTGCACTAGTGATAAAATGTGACTTCTACTAGTCAATACTATCAATACTGCTGGTTTTGGTGGTGGGGGGGGTCTATATTATTAAAGGAAATGTTAAGTTTCAGTTAAGGAAACTAAAACTTTTTTCTAATCATTATCCATTTCTATCCATATCTAGAAACCTGTAAGATTTGTTTCTGATATATTTCTAAGCAGACTTGTGTTGAAAGCAAATAATTAGTAGGAATACCAAAATATAGATCCCAAAATCCTCAAAAACGCATAGGCCCTTTTAAGAATGTTTTGAGTTTAAACAGGGCTGTGATTGTTTGGTATTGGACTGCAGTAGCCTCCTTTACAAAATTTAGCTTCTATTATTGAAGGGCTTCTGATTCATTAAGTGTAGTATGGAGCCTGTAAAGCTGTATTTTCTTATTGGGATGTTGATGCTTGCTGCTCTGAGAACTATTATTTTGAGAATCAGTGCTCTAGCGTAGTAGTAGGAAAGCACCCAACATCATAAGGCACAATTAACAGGAAGAGAGAAAAACCTTTGTAAAGGACAGAAAAAGACTACAAATCATAGTGGGAGGGGGGGCTTTCCAACAAAGCTCAGAAACCTCTGAGAACATTTTCAAAGTAACATAGTACAATAAATTCATGCTCATTTATGACAATCATCATAAATAGTAACTATTTCAAGGTCACATATGTAGGGGTTTTTTAATCCTATTTCTATCAGTTTAAGTCTTTAAAGGTGCCATTTTTGTGGAAATCTTCATGTGAATTACTTCATTTCCCATTGTCAAAGATATTACCATATATTTGGTCATCTGGTTGCTGTGTCATAGTTATTTTAAAAAGTCAAAATGCTGTTTCTGCGAATTCCACCTCTCAGATAAGCAATAGGAATCCTTTAAACGAGAGTGTTCACCAAGCAGAAATTGAGAAGCCGTATTATAACTATTCCTTTTTTCTTTCTTCCTATAGGAGGATCTCCTTATATAGCAGCCAAAATCAATGAAGCTAAAGATTTACTAGAAGGTCAAGCTAAAAAATGAAGTAAATGTGTGACAAATTTTAAGTTCTTGTTTATGTATACAAGTGCTAGCTTTTTATAATAAAATGCCTCAAAGCTACAAATTTTAAAAATGATTTGGCACAAACTAAACCAAAGCTTTGGTAGAAGTTTCTTCTTTGAATGTGAGGATTTTAAATGAGATTATAGAGTATTTGGAGATTTAACATTCAGTAATTATAGATACCAGTTGAATAGAAATTAGACCGTCTCTGGCTGTGAAGGAGCCCCCATGGGATAGTGAAAAATTGGTAATTAAAATACAATGTGATATTAGGATGAAATTTGCACAGGTTGTTATAGGAGGGATTCATCCTATTGGGAGAAAAGGCTGCTCAAAGTTGAGAAAACCAACCCCACTGCTTGGAACCTTAAATTTTAAAAGTGAGTTTAGCCACAACTTTGACCTAGGAAATATATCTGATTATATATATAATTGGCAGAATTTAGACTTCATACAAAAATTGTTAACAGTGTAAGATTTGACAGTAGAGGTCTTGTTTTTAATCAAGAAGTATTTACAATGTATTGAACTAGCCACTTAAACCAAAAGTTTGTAAATTATTGGGGTTTTTTTTTTATGTAGTAAGTTTTTGCTTTTGTTATGACTAAGTTTAAACACAGTTAGCAAAACAAATCTGAAATGCTCTCACTTATGGAAAATACTCAGCATGGACTATTGGAGAATTTGTAAACATATATTTAAATAACATTTATGGGTAAATTGGCTTACTATTGATCTAACATAAAATATAGAAGGATCTTAACTAGTGGACCTGTAAAAACATCTGAAGTAAAAGTCTGCGGCCACCAGCAAGAATAGTTAGCTGTAAGATGATAAAGTATACTACCTACATCATCTTAAAAGTTCTAATTAATGGAGAACACAAGACTTTCAAGATCAGTTAAGATCAAAATAGTGGCAGCAGTCCTGTTTGGTGTCAGAATGTGTTTACCAGCACTTCAGATTTGGGTTATATCTGCTCTTTATCTTCCCATTTCTGATTTAGAGTAGGAGAAAGCACCAGCTTAAGGCAGCCATGGCTTTTATGTAAGATAAATCTTTTTAGTTATTTCTAGGGAGAAGGGATATGAAGGTACACTTTGTTATTCAAAGTAGTAATGTTCTATGAAGTTACTCTAAACAATGAAATTTTAATATTGAACCATGTGTTCATAGGGGAAATAAAGGTTCCTCTGACCCTCTGGGTCATGTTTTTATCAGTCAATATATAACCTTGTTTTATATGTGTTTCTATTTAAAGACCTTATGTTGTTGATTCATTAACGTTAAACTTGCAACCAACACTAACTCCTGTCGTTACATTACAGCCTTGTGTTTAGGAACATTGGGCAGCACTTCACTAGGCTTGAGGGCCATCTTAAACGGAAAATCACCAATAAGCACAAAAATGTGAAAAACTTAGCATTAACTGGACCACAGAAGGAATGCTTATTTACAGTATGGTAACTGAAACAAGGCAAGCATCACTTTGGGTGTTGGGTGATTGTGAATTTGCAAACAAGGAATCTACTAATAATGAGAATCAACTATTTTGGCTTACTAACGTTTTGTTTCAGTCTTTTGGACTAATCAAAAGTTTCCTTAAGAGATTATCAATTATAATTTAAAAGCAAATTTTTGAAAGACAGATAGGAAATATGAGCTAATATGCCCAGAGACAATCAAGCATTGGCCCTAAAAGGGAAAACTTCGTGTAGTGGGTATATTTTCAGGTGTTTAATGCAAATAGCACACCTGTTTTAAGACAACTATTAAGATAATGAAAAATGCTTTCAAATAACACTAAGGAGCACAACAGAGCACATTTTTCAGTAATCAGTTTTATTTCCTCTAGGCTTACCTTTAAGTAGAATAATCCACATTTCATTGTAGATTATGAACCAGACCTACCATTTTTCTTGGGAAAAAGCCACCTGTGTGAGGGCTTCAGATCATAGTCAGTAACTGGTGCAAGTATGATCTGAAGAGAGCCTTCATCTTTCAATGTTTTTTAACAAAATAGTTGATATGTAATGTTAACATTTATTGACTACTTAACATTATACTAGTATTGTGCTAAGTAAGCATTTAAATATGTTTTACAAGTAAGGAAACAATAGTGAAGTAACACCCAAAACAATATTCTGGGTGAGAAGGCTGATCTTTCTTAAACCTAAAGTCCATGCTGTTAACCTGTGATAACCTGTCACCAATCTGATAACCAGGGATGTTTTCCTTGGTGGTAATGAACGCTCAAGTCTGAGAGCTGTCATTACACCTTTAGCGTGGGGCCTTTTTATCAGTAGATACTCAAGACTTTTTTCTTCTTCAAGGGGAAGAAGGTATGCACACAACACTGAGAATAGGAGATGCAGGTTTCAAGTCAAACTTGGGCAATAATGGCCAGACAACTTTGAGTACACTACGTGGTTAGGCCTCTGCCTCCCCATCTGTTAATGGCCAACTTAAAAAAGAAAAAAAAAAAGTTAATGGTTCCTCCATATTTTGTGGGTAGGGAAACAAAAACAGCAAATTATTTCAGAGGTTACACAGCTAATGAAACTGTAATAAGCAAGTCCTGGGGGTCTTCTCCAATTTACTCTGTTCATTTGTACATGGTTCTATTATATTAGTCCTGAATAATTCAGGTAGGTTATGGGGAATTACTATCCACAGCCTTAATGTTAGATCTGGCATACCAGAGATTTAGTTTCCCTACTTTGTCCCTTCCATTTTGCCTTCACTGCCTCTGGGTTGACATTACTATGAGTCCTGTGCTGCTTTGTAAAAACTGCTTTACTGGTGATAAAAGTGGGCTATAATGAGCGGTCCTGGAAGTTAAATCTTTTCCCACTCTTAGAATTTTAGGAAAATTCTCTTGCCTTCAACTATTTTCCAAATGATGGGAATACCTATGGAAGCATTAAAAAAAAAAAGCCTAGTTACACAAATCAGTATCCCAGAACACCCAAACCATTCAAGAAATGATTGAAAACTTGTGTGAAAACAGGTGGAATACTCATATATTCTAATTCCAAAGCCTGATTATAAGGTTTTCTCTGCTAACCTTAGTTTATAACAAAAACAAAAAGGGTAAAAAGCAGCCAGAAAACCACTAATTGGAAAATACCAGGTTAACATCTTAACGTAAGAGTAAAACCTTAAGCATTTTGAACTGTGCCACACTAAAAAGCTATATTCAGCATATTGAAAATGTATGCCCTACCTCAAAACCTTGCATCAGAATTCTTTAAAAAATTCACTCAGGCAGAATGCTTCATTTAGAGTTGACAAGTCAGGTTTTAAGTTTCCACACTTCTGGCTAGAATACAGAATTGTTTCAATGGGAGAAAAGTAGGATAGAAAAAAATTTAAATTTGAGGTAAAGTACAAAAACACTATTTAATGCTAGAGTGGGTTTGGGTTCTAAAAAGAATCCTGAACTGAGAGTAACCTTGAGTACCAGGAAACTTAAATGACCTAAGCTCTTTTTGATTTTGGCACTATTGTTCAGGGTACAATGTGTCTGCTTATAGCTAACTGTTGCCTTAGCAACAGGCTATAGGAAGAGCTTCTATCCAGGGGCGTCTGGGTGGCTCAGTCAGTTAGGCATCCGACTCTTGGTTTCAGCTCAGGTCATGATCTCACGGGTTTGTGGGATCAAGCCCCATGCTCAGCAGGGAGTCTGCTTGAAGATTCTCTCCCACTCTTTCTCTCTGATAGATAAATCTTTAAAAAAAGAGCTTCTACCCAGTGTTACAATTATTCCTGACCCAATGACAAGGTCCATAGTCCAGTGTTAAAGTATAATCTGGAATATGTTAGTGCTTGCTGTTACTTTAGTACAGTTACAATTAATGTAATTTCAAACATAGTGTTTACATTCTTTACAACCAAGTAAACGGCAGGTTGAAAAATGAAACTCAATCAGGTTGAGGCATAAGCTCCAGGCAACAAGACAAATTAAATTGGTCTATCTACAAAACTATGGGAAATTCTTTGTAATACTCTTTAAAAAAAAAAAAAGAGTAGCTTTTGACAGTCCAAGAGGTACAAAGTATTTGGAAAATACTCCTGTAATTTCACCCCCAAGAAAAACATACCAATCACTGAAACACAAATTTAAGAAGCTATTCACTAGTTAGTATACTTAATAGTGGGGCTTTAAGACTGAGAATGTCAGTGAAAAATAATCTTGCCCTTGCTTTTTTATGTCTTTAGATTGCATACAGCATAGCTGGAAAACATCTGCATTAGGTATATACAAACTCCAATTCTGTACACCTATACCTACAATTTTCAAATTATCAAAGGAAGAAAGAGGCAAGCCAAATGGACTGGTAGAAATCCTCTTACAAAGATTATAGCCTGCATTACAGCCTATACCTTATTTGAGTACTTGAAGTAGTAATACAGAAGGTACAGAGGATTCTGAATCTAAAGCAATCCACCAATAAATAATAAACCCTTCTTACAAAATTAATATATTTCCTTATAGAATGTACATCCATCGAGAAATAAGGGATTTTCTGAATGATTAGGCTCTTGCTTGGATTTCTAAAGTAAGTGATCATACTTAAAAATGTATTTAGGTTGAGCCACAGGAAACTAACTGCCACTTTCCTGGGTCAAAATGGTGAACTAGTGGCAATTTCGTATGGCTCAACATAACTGACCTATTTTCAACGAAGAGTTGAGTGCAACTTCAAATTACTACCACTTGCCAAAGTTTAACTATTACAGACTGACTGTTGCTTTACTGCAGATCCTGAAATAAAACCCAAATGTCATCAAAGGTTTTAACTACTATCCATTCAAGAACACTTACTAATAACTAAAAATTTTAAGGAGTCACCAAATTCACTATACCAGATATCCTTCTAAGAGGTATCAGGGATCCAAACCATAACAGCAAAGATAGGAAACAGTGAGGCTTCTCATCAAACATCCTCTTGCCTTTTGGAATTTTGTCAAACACACAGATCCAATTCAAATTCAAGTTCCTTAAGGCCTTCTAGAAAAATCCAAGTGTGAAGTTTCCTTTACCTTCATTCCAATAACCACCATCCGATGTAGGACTTACATTATAGCTAGTTTTCCATTCATCTGTTCTTATATTGTAGACATTGCCTATGAGAAAACTAGGTTGGTTTTAACCTCAAAAAAGTGCAAATCTGTGTGAAGACAAAAGGTACAATTTCCCAAGCTAACTGCAACATTCAGTTTATATGCCAACTCTGCAGAGACCTTTCTCAAGTTACATGCTCGACTCAGAAAACAGCTACAAAAACACCTGTGACTCAGCATAAGATGATGGATCCCAGATACAAAAGAATGGCTGACATAGAGACCTGGAATACAATAAAATACTAGCTATTTTGCCTCTTCCTCACTAGCTTAGTGTTATCTATTCTTAGGTTACTTTACTTGCCTACATACATCTGTACTTTTGCAAAATCATTTAAGTGATCTCCCTCAGCCTGGTTCTAAGGAATGCCTGTTAGGTTTTTCATGAACTCACCACCAGTTTGATGTGCTGCTTCTCAACTCCCCATTAAAATACACAATTTGTAATTTTACCAACAGTGACTGAGCTATCAACAAAGACTCATTTACACCATTTTGCAAAAGTTTTAGACCCACTGAAGGCTTTAAAAAGGTGATGCCAGGGGTACCTGGCTGGGCTCAGTCGGTAGAGCATGTGACTCACTCTCAGGACTGAGAGTCACACACTGGGTATAGACATTACTTAAAAACAAAATCTATGAAAAATAAGTTGATGCCAAACAAGAATACTAGGCTTCCCAAAGTTTCAGGAAAAGGTGTTTGGCCCCATGTAATCTTAATAAGCTTCCGTGATTTCACCTAAGTATACTGAAACAATGTGAGGGCTGCACAAGACCTTTATTTAATAATTTTTGCTTAAGTGTCTTTTAGCATGTCCTAACTTACCAGTAAGTTTTCCCATAGCAACACCTTATCTAACTGGTGTAGAAGTAGCCAAAAAAGATGCACCCCTCTCAAAATAATTTGGAAGGCTACCTGAATCAAATGGTTACTACCTTCGGGAGTAGGCCTTTCCACTTCTAAATCAGTATTTACCCCAAGAAAAGCCTATTATGGGGGAATCTGGGTGCTGTCAGTCAACCATCTGACTCAATTTCTGGTCAAGGCATGACCTCAAGGTTATGAGATCAAACCATCAGGCTCTATACTGGCCCTATGAAGCCTGCTTAAAGATTCTCTCTTCCATTCTCTCTGCTCCTCCCTCCCCCCTCTCTCGCTCTCTCTTCTTAAGAAGGAAAAAAAAAAAAAAGCAAGATTATGGTTCTACAGTACACAAGGCATTAGGTTTAGTCGTTTGTAAATAATGAAATCTTGATACTTATTTCGTAGAATATGGTTTTTCTACTAAAGAACTGCTTGTACTATGCCCTTTTTCTAAGATGGTTTTGTTACTTTCTCAATGAAACAATCTTAATGGAAGGATCTTAATGAATCTATTCTATATGAAAGAAAATGAAAAATCACTTTATTTATACCATATTTACCAATTTGGGAATTAATGAAAATTCTCATACCTTGTAATTAATCTGTAACCCTGATACTGAAGAGAACAAAGAAAAAAAAGCCAACAGTTTTACTTCTAACCTTTCATGGTTAAAAAAGATGTTTGTGGGTTAAGTTTTTAAAAATCAGGATATGAAATTGATACTGTTACTCAAAATGCAAGGATTGCCCTATTCGTACCACATCTTATAAATTCTGTTACTAGGGTTTTAGGAAAAAGCATTTAATACCATCACATCTTAACTGTAGTGATAATAAATTTGAGGTCTGTGGTTGTATGGACACTGACCTGGCAAATATTACATTTTAGCAGTACCTTCAGTTGTCTTTCAGTCATTATAAATTAACTAAAATCACTTAACAGTTTTATGCACATAACAAATTAAGACAGTTTATGCACATAAAAAAACACTTCAAACACCAAATGACAGAAATGGCTCTTTCTTGCTCAGTGGTCTATGTGTTTCTATGGAGGGAGGACCCTCCAGTAAATCCACATTTGATATGACCTCACATATATCTGCATAATTACTTCATCGCTGTTACTCTGAACACACTTTATGCAGTCTTTATCTTCCTGAAGTTAAGCCACGTGGCTAAAATACATACAAAAAATACAATCATTAATGACAACCTTCAAAATTATTTCCTTGAGAATCAAAAACTAATGGTCTATTTCTTATTTAAAAATTGCTCACCATGCTTCTTTATAAAAATAATTTTTAATAAATTATCAAAGGCCAAAGCAAAATTCTGGATTTTACCCCACTGCCTTCCAAAAGTTGCCTTTGATAAGATAATAAAGATTTTACTAGTATCAAAGGTATGATCAATTCCCTAAGCCAATCTATTCTAATAGACTAAATTTTAAGTGCTAAGATTTCAGAGGATATATTACAAAATTATCAACCTATTAATATTTTAATACTATTTTAAGTATAAATGCTTTTTAAAAAGCAATCAGGTTAACTATTCTAGGCCTATTACTAGCTCCAACTACTTTGCTACAATTGGTATAAAAAGTAGAAAGTTAATCAGCAAATGGAAGATCAAAGTTTATTTACTACCTGCATACAAAAACATATTGCACATCAAACAACCAAAATCAAAAAAAAAAAAAAAAAAAAAAAAAAAAAAAAAAGGAAAGATACTCTACTGAAGACTAACATGTACTTTTATACAGAATAAACCTCCTGGAAATTGATCTTTTCAGTAGTTCAGGTTATGTCTGAAATGGACATGACTAATTCAGCTTAGTGTTTTAACTAAAGCTATGTTTGATTTTTAAATACTGTACACTTTAATAAATAAACCAAACAAAGCCTCAATGTAGAACAGTCACTGCCAATATCACCCAGTGTCCCTGCAGATGAGAGTTTAACAAATGTATTCCAGTGGTCTGCAGATTTTCCTCTACATACAGCATTTAAAAAACACATTAAAACAGACCAGTTTCCAGACTAAACTAATGGAGAAATTACAATTCAGTGCAAAATATTTTAGACTGCATTTCATTCTAGTTTTCCTCAGGTGAAGAAGTGGTTGCATATTATTAAAAATGTAACAAAAGCAGCTAATGCTTTCATAAAGAATATTACGTTAGGGATCCCACCCCACCCACTTCCCCCCATCTCTGCCATATTTTGAAAACAAAATAACATTTCCTATAGCCAGCAACTTTTTTAATGTTACATATACTATTCTCAAGGCACATCTGATGATATATTTTATAACACAGTAGGTGTCAAAGTATGTTTAACATATGATTTCTTCAGGATCCCTCCCCTTTCTGAATTCCAAATGGAGGAACTGAAAGTGCGATGTAAAGACTGGCGATCCATATTCTATCTTTGGCAAGCTTGTACAAGCACTATTGTAAAATGTAATGTAAAAGAACTGTAAACTAGGAACTTCTTCAGTTTATGAAACACCATTCAGGACTGCTGCTTCTTGAGTGTTTTCTTCTTTTAAGGTATTAATCTTTTCTTCTCCTGGAGTACGCTGTAGCTTAGAAATTTCATCGCCAGAAGCACTAGTTGGGCCATTTATTGCCTTTTCTGAAGGACCATGCTCTTCAATCACATCTTTTGCCTGCCAAAGGGAGACAACTTTTTCAACTTCTTTATAAATGAAATCTACAGCTGAGGAGGAAAACAGCTATATAAACATTAGCTAATAAATCATTTTAGTTTCATAACCACATTGGATCAAAGGATTAAAATGTTCTTAAGTTTTCAAAGCATATACCAATGTACTCCACCTCTACTGTCTTTCAACTCTATCTCTAGTACCTAGCAGTGCTAAATCACAGAAGAATCTGTTCTTGTTTACTGGAAACTTGAACCTAATTTTAACCACTGGAAAGCTCACCATGTAAAGATATAAAGTTACCCTAAGCAAATAAACACCTATTTTACTCACCTTTTTTTTTTTTTGAAACTCATTTACATTAAAGCATTTAAAGAATTGAAACTTAAAAAAGGTCTACATCCATCACTGAGAAGAGGTATATAGCCTATTGCTCCCCAAATTAAGCCAACAGACTTTATGCCCAACATCTCTGGGTAGACTGAATTTTACAAATGCTATTTGGAATTCTAAATGAAAAGTATTCCAGGCTCAAGCATGCATATCTTCAGTTACCTGGGACCAAGAACAAAATCAAGAGTAATCTTTAAAATATTATTTGTCTAGTTGGGGAAACAAGTGATCGATCATACAGTAAGTCAAGAAGTAAAAATAAAGCTGAACCATACCAAAACAAAAAAACCAAAACAGAACCAAAAAAAAAAAAAACCCAAAAAAACAAAAACAACAAAACCTACAGGTTAAATTCTCCTTACCATTTCTTTCTTGTTTTTAGCCAAAGTTTCCCTTGGGAGGTTTCTTTGTCTGCTCTGAGACTCAGCTCTAGAAATATAATCTGCAACTGTGACTGTTGAAGATGAGAAAAAAATTACAGGTGTTGAAAAAATATTTCTAAAGTTTATTTATGGATAAAGAGTAATTTTACTTTTAAAATAAACTGACGGTGGGTAACCCAATTCCAAAATTTTAAGCTGGGTACCACCTCCAACCAAAAACAAAAGTCGAAAAATGTGCCTGTGATTTAGTGCTGACAATAGAAAATTCCAAGCTGGAGATCCAAGGAAGCCTAGATTTAAGTCTGCTTTCACAGGAATCCAGCCATTGCTTCTGACTCTACAGTTGTGGGATAAAGCTTGATATAGAAATCCACAACCAAGAATAAGAAATACAGCATTCTAAGCCCAGTGTTTGCAATTCTCAGTGGGGAAAAAAAAGGAGGGAATATTTGGTGCAAATCATGGTGTACTACATATACTTCAATTTGAAAATTTCATCAGATATCAAAGATTTACCAAATTGTTAGGGTTTTTTTTCTTTTTTTTTTTAAAGCGCAACTAAGATACCCAACTGTGGTATTTTATGGTTCCTTTTTCATGTTTCACACTAGAAACCATTCTGAGTGATTTAAAATAAAAAACTACAAGCCAACTAAAGATGGCAGAACAGCACCCTAAAAATGTGGACAATGATCCTGGTGGGAAAAGGGCCACCATTAATTCAGTAACCTCCTCTTCCCCGCTTTGACAATCTTTCAAGGGACTGATTGAAGTGTATGTGTGTTTGCAAGAAAGTGGATGGCAATAGTGACCTAAGAATAAGACTAAAGCAAGCTAACACCCTTCTGCCAACCCAAGTGCAACATCTCTGTTCTACTCTGGCCTCACTTTACACCTCAATCCTTTCTCTTTAGAACTTACAGCTTAGAATTTTCTGATTTGGAGAAATATCAAAATAACTGCTCTCTTTCAAAGAATTATTTTCTATCAGAAACTGGGCAGGAAAATCTCTGACTATATGAAATATAGTGTATTTTAACTTACGGGATGAAAGCAAGTTAATGTAAAGAATGAAAACTCAAGTAAATTTTAAATTATTTATTTAAAAGTCACTAGGGGAGAAATGGTCCATCAGGTTCAAATTATACGAAAATAAATCATTTTGATAAAGAAGCTGGATAGTATTTACAATTCATTTTTTGTGACCATGAATTAACATAATACTTTTTTAAGATCCAAGAATTTTCTGAAACTACTAAATGAATCTTAAATCTCAAAGAAACCACTTAATTCAGAATACAAATCATTTATAAGAAACAGCACTAAATAAAGATGTTTCCTGTCTAAAACTGCCTCTTTTCTTCCAAACTGTAAGAAACTCGGTGTGCTCATTTCAGAGCTTTCAAAAAATCATTTAAATCCACTGTTAACAAAACTGAGAAGAGGAATACTGTCAAATCCATTTCATTATTATGTCTACATATATGGTGGCAAAACATTCTAGAAATGATTCCAGTTTGGGGAGCACCTAAATGAATTCATTCTGTTTCCATAGTTCAGCCCTCAGTGACACATGGAAGAACTCAGCAACTTGGAAACCATGCTGCTGCACAAACATACTGCTAAATTTGAGTATGTGACAATTCTTAGAACCCTTCATCCACTATGTACACTCATAGAATAATACTTTGATACGGGTATCAACTAAATTAAGAGGCACTTAGCTGGAAAGGTAAAAACTTATCAGTGCCCCTCCCCCACAAAGGGAGGTACAACCAAAAACAAACTTAGGTGACTCAAAGCCTATTTACAGCCAGTCCTTATAATACTAGCCATTTAAAAGGACATTAAAGATTAATAAACATGATATCTAGAAGAAAAATAAGCGATTTGTGCAGCATAATTTGGAATATAGAACTTCCTCCTAAGGGGCCCGAGTAAATCAACTGGACACAAGTGTACAAGCACTTTCTAAGCAGAATAAGGAATATTCACTGCTTAATTTACACTAAAATCAAAAAATTTTGAGCAAATGAGAATGAAATGATTGTGTATGTAAGGGAATATTGATATTTTTAGATGAAGCCACTTTTCTAGAAGTACTGACAGGGGCAAGGAGAAAATGATGTGCCTGTTCCGTCGATGCTATCTTAGGGGGCTTTTAAACGTTTTTAGGGGAAGGCAGAATAGGGAAGACAAGGATTTCTAAACAGAAAAAGCAGCAATTCCAAAGAACTGAGTATAACTGGAATAAATGCAAGTATGGAACAATCATCAAATTATTGGACACCCCAACTCACTCAAGTTTCACTTCTCTGCCTCTTCTTTAACACCACTGTGTTTTTTATGTCCACTGACTTGGTAATAAACCACCATCTATCTAGTTAACAAATTGTGTTGTTATTTACCCTATGTTAAGCACACAAGGATAGTCTGAATTTTCTTATTTACGAAGTATGGCAGAAATTGTATTCACTGCCATGCCAACTTTAAACATGATCTCTTGATCTAAAGAATATTTCTGACACTACAGTGAGAGAGGGAAGAGAAGGGAAAACAGTAAGAAACACTTTCTGGAAACTTTCTATTTTTGACAGTATTTAATTCCTTTTAAACTTAACAACTATCTTTAAAACATGAACTTTTCTTCAAGAATGGGAACTAACACCTTTAACCAGTTTTCCCAAATGTCTCTACACAACCACTAAACTTAAAGATACTTGAATTTACATTCTTTATTTGGGGAAAACACATCCAAGAATTTGCTTTGGAAAGAATGCAGAAATTGATTAGTTTAAAAGGGGTTTATTTTTGGTGCACACAATTTCTTCACTGTGAATATACACGTGATTTTCTGTATACAGGAAATGGAATTATGTTCAAAATAATATAGACACAGCAAACAAGTTTGAAGTCACTAAAAATTATGACTACTTAAATTAACATTCTAAAACTAATAAATAAGTACTATTAATTTGAATAGTTAGTAGGTGTAAGGGAAAAGGCAACACACCACAATAAACAAACAAAACATAACATGCATTCCTCTTATTAGAAAAAAGACACCTTCAAGTATTTTTCTCAATTATACTTCTTTTTTAACTGTGGGTATTAAAATTCCCACAAAAATGAGGTGCTGAATTCAGATACAATAAGCAGCACCATGCAAAAGTTGCCCAGTTTTGCCAATCAACCTCATTCACAATCTACAACGTAGTCCCTGGGATGGCAGGCCTAAACTCAAGTATGAAGAATCTGCCAAGTGGACAAAATAATGGTCTTCTCAACAGTATTTCCATGTAAAAAAAAAAATTAAGACACAACATTAGTTCAATTAGACAGGTTACTGAACATTTACGGAGTGAAGAAAGAATGCATTTTCTTAAGAGTAGTAGTCTTATTAGTTGAGTAAACAATTTATGCAATGCACATCTTGAATGTATATGCACACATGTGTACATGTAGTTAAGTATAATATATTTAGAAAGCAGACACATGACATTTTTTTCATGCTTGTGACCTGGTGGTGTCAACAGGTCCACTCAAGTTACCTGGCTGTCTATCTTCTGCCTGACCCCTGAAACGACGCCTGCGGCTACGATTGCGTCGCTGGGGTTTTTTTTCACTATCATCTGTAATTGCAAAGTTTACCATGAACTATTCTGACAAACAAAAGTAAAACAAAAAAAAACTTCTTTCCTTCAAAGATTTAAGAATGGGGAAAGACTTTTTAATTAAACAGGGAGGATAAAACAATACACATTACTGACAGGAAAATAATTTTGTAGTTTTAAACATTTCAAATAGATTAAAAATGGAATTATCACCTGGAAATTAAGAGGGTTTTAAACTCTTAACTGAACAAACTCAACAATTACCATCATTCAGGAATAAAGTCTTCCTTTCCAATACAATTTATTTTTTGGGTTTTTTGTTTTTAAGCAAAGTTAACATTTTAGCCCTTTGGAAGTTAATACCTACTCAATATACATACCTTCACTACTGTCATTTATAATAAATTTTAAAGAGGCAAGCTGAAAGCCCAATTTTAGTTTAGGAACAAAAAGAGTATTAAGTGGCTTGCAGTTTGAATATCTGTATTGATTTAACGGCATCAAAGGGCACTTTAATAAACCCTTCTGATTTCAAATAATTTAGCTGTACAAATCTGAGAACTAGACACTTCAGACACAAAGCTATCTTGTTTGAAGTAAACACTAAGGAAAATTCAATATGGGAATTGCATTACGTTTGGGGTTGGTTTTTTTTTTTTTTTTTTTGAAAAAAGCGTCATACAATATTATACAATAATGTATCTTTTCCCTAAGTGCTTACATACCTAGCCCATTTTCATTAACTGAAGCTGTATCAGATTCAGTCATCCCATCCATCAGAACAGCATCTTCATCAGTCCTTCGTCTACGAGACCGCCTACGACGGTTAGTACTGTGATGAGATTCGCTGGCATCAGTGTCTGCAGTCTGATCAGATTCTGTATTATCAAGTAAGCTGTATGGATTGCTGTCTGGATCTTTGAGCACTATATGCATGTCAGAGGCAAGAAATATTCGTTTAAGAGAGCTGCAGTCATTAGTAATGTTTTGATCTATAGAACTTTATCTATTAATGATAAAGAAACTTCAATTCTCCCCCTATATTCTGTATTCAAATAAATGTTTTCTGTATCACTATTTTCCCTGGAAAATAACAAATATGAAGAACTTCAAATGGCAATGAAAAATTAAAGAAGATGAGCAAATACCCTCACAGCTTCCTACCACTTCTTGGACTTGTTTTGAAAATGTATTAGAAAATAGTATATTATGACATGCTATTTTTGACATTCACATTCTCAGCTAATCCTGCCCAGAGGCTAGAGAAATGAAAATGAAGAGAAATATTCAATTCTGCCACCTTTATGGAGTTCAAGGAGTCAGCTGCTGCTATGGGCTAATGTTAATGGACTATTCCCAAATAATTCTCAACACCTGCACTCCATGGCATAATAGAAATATTACTGAACTGAAGCAATCAAAACAAGTCTACACAAAAAACTAAAAAAAAAAAAGGTTCAAATTCTAACTGGTTATAGGAAAAGAGAGAAATGAATGTTGACTACTACTCCCATCTCCAGAAACAAAGAGTGAAGGCGGGGTAAGGTGGGGTGAGGGTGGGAAAGGGAAAGTTTTAAAGTATAATTCGTAAGAAAAAAAATACCCATCTTACCTATGTGCATTTATTGCCTCCACCAATCAAATTATAGAAGAAATTCACCTAATCACGATTTTTCCTAAGTTTCCTTTGGTAACAGCTAGCAAGCTAGCATCTTTGCAAAAGACACTAAGTTTATCCATTAATCATAAGCACTAGGTAAAGTACATTTATTGTGCAATTCATACTACAATTCTATAAACCTTGGTAATAGCAATGTAATGTAGCAGAATATAAAAAGTATTTCCCTAAACACTTAAACACCTATAAACTAAACTTAGGGCTCAAAGAATATCACTGAAACTAGAGTACTTTTAAAAGCCCCTAAAATTTTGTGATTTGTTCCAGTTTTTTGTAGTTTGTAAGCAAATCTGATATACATTTCATTACATATGTTTTCAACATTTAAAAGACTTATAAACTTTTATAACATTAAGAGTGGTTTTCTTAAAGTGGTATACAACAAAAATACGTAAAGGTTATATGTCATATAATCTAGTCCATATAATGCTGACAATTCTTCCCCCCTAGCCCATTATGCTAAGCAAAAACATTCTCGCAACTCCTACAAAAAGACGTGAGTAAAAAGTTGCTTATGCACCTCATTTCTGTCTAAACAGCCTTCTTTACAGCTCAGCTCAATTCCTCAAACAGTAAAAAAAAATTTAATTCCACGATTTTTCTGTTCCTAAAATAGTACATAGTGCAGCAAAAACTCTTCTGTTAATTTTCAATATTAAGTATGTAAAGTTACTTAGATCTCTCTGTGCATTAGAATTTTCTGGGTCTGTCTGGCAAACAAATATAAAACCCAAATTTCCTAGGGGAAAAAAACATTCTAATTACATAAGCCTCCAAAAACTGGAGAGAAAACTTTGACCATCAAAACAAGAGAATCAGCCAACCAAAATTTCTCTGACCTGAATATTCTAGCTAAACCTTCACTGAGAAACACCCTAAAGGGTTTCTCTTTATCTTGCCAAATGCTCCACTACTTGCCTCAGTGAGAAGACACTTCCCAAAATGGGTGGCCTTGGGAAATGAATTAACTTGTATAAAGTTATACTGTTTACAAAGTAAGGATGCTGACATAGTACATAAAAGACTACCAGAACTGATGGAGGATTTGCCACCACGCGGTCCACCACGACCTCGACCCCCTGAAACACTTCTCCCTCTTCCTCCTGGGCGTCTCCTGCTGTCACGCTGATGTCGGCTCTCCCGATCATCTTCTCCTGCCAATGACCAATCACTCAGCTCGTCTTTACGCTCAGATTCTGTTTCAGAGGGGTTAGACAGCTCAGAGTTTGTACCTTGGGAAAGAGGACATAAACCAATTAGATTCTTATTTTTTTTTTAAAGGGGAAAAAAAAGGAGTGAAATTTTTCAAAATTACTTCCTACAGATCATTATTTTAATAACCCTAATTGGCTGATTCAAAGAAAGCTAAATAAAAATTAAAATGAGTTTGAAATGTACTAAGAAAGAATCACATGTTAATATTAGACTAGTAATACAGGATCTACTAATGGGAAATTAAAAATTGGTTTGGATGTGCAGAAATAGAGCCAAGAGATTATAGAAAACACACAAAACATTACATATAATATGCAAATGCAGTTAGTATGGGGAAATAATAAAAAAAATTTGCCCATTTTTGTTTTAGAAGCAAATTAGTGTAATAAAAATAACTGCTATCCAATATTGAAAACCAAATCATATTTAGAAAAAGGAGTTTAATTGTATAGTGTACTCTACCATTATTTCATTGATTTTTGGAAGCACATTTTTTCCACACTTTTAACATCTCTGAAATCACAATGCTTCCTATAATTGATGGTCTCTTATAAACTGGGAGTGTATTTTTAGTGGCTGTACATAAAATAATGTTTTATGTGCAATAGTGGCTTAAATACACTACGTGAAATTACAGAACAAATTTTAAGAATGCTAAGAAGACAACTTTAACAAGAGAAAAATTCATTATGAATCTAAAGGTTGACAGACCATTTCTAAGGTTTCAATGACCTATCTTAATACTGACTTTTTAAAAATTTAAACACTGCAAATATTCTATAAAAGCTTGCAATATCATTACTATTGTATCACAAAGTGCCAGATTTAGACGATTCAATCACTACAATACTCTCACTTTTATTCTTTAATTCTTGGAATGCCACTTCCACCTCTCCTTTTCATATGTCCAAATCTATCTCCTTCAGAGCCCAGTTCAATTTCTAGTTTCAGACCAATTTAACTGAAAATAGACCTCTCCTCTCCTTTTATTACCTGAAAAGCAAAGTGTGTCTATCATGCAATGTTGTCATATGTTTTTTTCCATTTTTTCCCCTTTGGATTTACATCCCACTTGGTCTATATTTAAATGGTAGAGCTCTTTCTTCTACCTCTACATGCCCCCAGACACCTAACAATTTGCCTAACAATTCTCTCTTGATAAATGAATCTGTTGCATGATTTTGAAGTTCATTTGCTTAGCTCCCAAATAAAAGTGATTCCATGATAAACTACAAGTTCCCTACATTTAAATTCCAGTCATTTGATGATGAAAGTAAAACATCGTAACTCCTCAGATGTACAAAAGTACAAGTATTAAGGTACCCAGAATAAAACTGAAATGAAGGGAGTCTAACAACTTCCTTTCTCCTCCAATTCCTTTTTTTCCACATGACCTTAAATATGGATGTAACCACTCAATTACATAAAACTGGATTAATACACTGAACTATTATTTTAGAAAAAACAGCAAGTTTCTAGTATTCACACTTAAGTTTTATTAAGATTGAGAGTCTCGCAAAAGAGAATGCATCTCCCATTTATTTCTCCAAATGACAAAAAATTTACTAGCTCATGTCATGGTTTGTTAGAATAATGGCAATTTATCATTTCATGAGTCATGAAAACATCTTTTGGAATATGTAAGAATTTCTGAATTTACTGACAAGCCTATACACTGCCTGAAAACACTAACAAAATTTGAAGATAAATGAATATCTCATTTTTAAATTTTTCACAAGAGTCCCTACTGAATTTCCTCCAGAAATACATTGTAGTATTTAACTCAGCATCACAAGCAAGGAATTCTTCCTAAACTTTAAGCTTCATCTAGTATTCTAAATACTTAAAGGGGGTGGTCTGAAACATAAATAAGGTTTCAGTAGGTAAGACAGATACTAAAGTCAAAAACAAAAAGGGCTGAATTGGCTAGTGCTCTTGCTTTAGTCATATTAAATAAAGCTTAAATGTTTCTGGGATGGCAAAAGGGACTTTGCAGATGTGATAAGATTAAGGATATTTAAGTGGGAAGATTATCATGGATTATCCAGGTGAGGCCAAACTAATCATACGAATCTCAGCTGCAGAGAACCAAAGAGCAGAACTATGAAGTCACTAGCTTTACAAGAAAGAGGGAGTCATATGCAAAAGGAACTTCTCTAGAAGTTCATGGATCCAAAAAAATTTAAGTAGCTCTAAAAATGATTCATGAAACTAATCCAATTTTTAATGACTCCAACAAATAAAACCTGTTTTTGACAGAATTGCAAATCAGATTTTCCCCTAAAAAATTCTAAAATCACTCCTGAAGATACTTCACATCCTTTTCAATGTTCATGTACACTAAACCTAATAGCTAAAGTAGCATATTTTATCAACTCCAACATGCCATCCATTCATTTTAAAGACATATTTTGTGTGCCATTAAAAAAAATGTTGCCCATTAGCTTTAAAATATCATTCATTCTAAGGAACATACCAACTTCAGGGACATTATGACAAATGTTTCTTATACAACTTATAAATTATCACCTAAATATCCTGATATTAAGTAGGTAAGAGAACATCTATAACCAAATTTAAATAGTTTTTCTCTCAAGTCCACTTAAATTCAATAGCTATTTCAAGAAATGCACTACTACCAGTCCGCAACGTTTCAGAGGTAAGAGTGCCATCTACTGAACAACTTGCATAACTTTCTTCAATCCAGATGATACTCCTCTACCACTCATAAAAACTTACTAACTCATAAAAATTTTACCTACTGTCAACAAAGGCATTTTGCAGAAGGCTGGCCTCAACAATAAGCTGACTTCCCACAGAGGCCTATAAAAGTCTTCAATGAATTTCATCCTATCAACCAAAAAACTAAATCTGATTATCTGTACTAGTAATTTGTGCCTCTAGAATCATTTAATATAATTTTTCTTTAATTACTGGTTAGTTGTCTTTTGTATTAAATGTATTTTCAGGAAATACAGTAGTACTTCACAATTTTCTGCCCTTCATATGCTAAACACTTTACTAGAATTTTGTTTTTCAGTTTCAACAGTTAACTTTAAATAATAAAAACTATCAAGAAATGAGAATGTGGAAATATATGAAAGGGAAGGGATAATTAACCTTTCAGCTCTACAACAAAGGAAAGGACAAATTTAATATAATTCTGGCATCATTAGATGATCCTTCAAACATGAAATCTGGGTGTGGAATCTGCACTCCGTAAGCTTTTATGTTTATCCATTTTCCCTAAATGCCTTCTATTTTGGAAAAGGCTTATGAATTATTTTTCTAAAGTAGTTAGGATGAGCAGAGAGGTATGGAGAAAGGAGAAGGAAATAGAAAGGGAAGACAAAAATCAGGTCACTGCTAAGATCCAAGTCCAAATGCAGAAAAATGGAACAACTCCAAAGCTGAAGAAGAATAAGTGAAAATTTAGGATTAGAAAATTGTTGACCACCACCATCCACTGGCCCCCTCCTATATGGGTTAAGGCCCCATCCTCACACTGAAATACATTTTAGAAAAATGTTCATTTATAAAATGTTAATTTGGTTCCGGCTTTTTAAAAAGTCCTCATTTTAGTGAAATGTTATTTCATAAAATAATTCCAGATATGAGATATTTATATTCAAAACTGCCAAGAGAGCCAATAAAGTATATTTTATAAAGCTAGTACAGATGTACTATACACAACCTTAGCACACTGATTAGCATTATTTTTCATTTTTACTTTTCCTAGAGTAGGCTAAAGAGATTCCTAGCAGTATTATCACCATTACTAGATTTTGATATGTATACATTTTTGTATACATGTATATACAAATGCCACCTATATTTATTCTAAATTATTTAAAACAAACATGATCATGAACTGCCAACTTAACAAAAACATGTCTGATCTCATTACAAAGCTGCATGATCATATATCTTTCACTGTCATTAATATGAAGTATGCCTTCACTACCAAAGACATAGCTCAAAACTATCTCCTGCCCTCAAAGCCAAGACAGAGCAACGAATAATAATGAGAAAAAAGTTTTGAAGTGCCTAAACTAAAACAACTAACAAAAAATTGTTTTTTTACCATAACCGGAGGTGTAATTAGGGCCCCGACGACCTCTGCCTCTTCCACTATAAGACCTAGAACCTTGTACAGAAGAGACGGTACTTTCATCAGTGGCATATCCTTTTTCTTTTTCAGGCCCTCTGGTGGAAGAAGGTCTGAAACCCATACCAATCTGTCGTAGCTGTTCATCAATCTGTAGGCGTTCCATTCTTAGCTGTTCTACTTCCTATAAGCAAAACAAAAAAGGGTAAATATTCTATGTTGTACCATTTTTACCTTCTTAAAGCCTACAGTTAAAGCTATACTCCCTACCAATGAAAGTAGCTGTGATCTTGGCCAATTATTTGGTAAAATACAACTGTGTACCTAGTAAATACAATTCACAAGGTCATTTGCTGACTCAATTCACTGAACATTTACTGAATACTTCAGCGAGCACTAAGTATGCTAAGTGCTACAAACATACAATATAGAAAAAGACAAGGACTCTCCACCTTCAAGGGTATGTTTAACAGACAAGCATTAAAATAAACTATCTGCTGGTGCTTACAGGGCCAAACAAATGTTTCTTATGCTAGAGCAATATTCAAAGTTTGCGTTTAACTTCCTGGCATGAATGAATGAACTAACGGTTTGTTAAATAGCGAATAATTACACAATATTACCAGATCCAGCCTTCAAGAAATTAAAACTCTGATTAAGTGAGATACAGGTGCCATGTATGAGAGGGACTATTAAGCTACTTTTCCATCAAAACAGTGACACCTGAGTTGTGGCCTACATGAACTAGGAGACTGGGTCATTCAGAAACCAAGGTCATTACAGAATGTGAAGGTAAGGCGACCAGACAAAGCTTCTGGCTAAGTAGTAATAGAGTACTGGAAGATAAAGCATGGGCTTTAAAATGCCAGACTGAATTGAGATTTATAAACATGAGTTTTAAAAGAATGACATCATGTGTGCTTTCAAAATATTAACGTAACAGCAATGATATGAGTGATTAAAAGAACTAAAACCTACTAGAGACAGAACAGTTGAGGATATTAGAAGAGAAACTTAATAATAAAAGATAAAGTAGAAAATGACAACTGCAACTTTTAATAATTTATGGGCCATTTCTTTTTTCAAATCTTTGCTCTTTATTTATCAACTCAAATAGACTATCTTAAAAATAATGGTTAAGAATTACCAAATGATGTCTATGGGGTATCACCTCTGATTCAAATACCAGTTACCAAGAAAGCCTATCTTACTCCCTGCCCTATTTGCATTTAAAACATCAAGGTAAAAACAAAATGGTTTCAGTATAGCACATGTATATACATAAGGTGAGGACAGTCAAATCACAGGAACATAAGTGTGACCATTTCTTAAACAGTAAGGAAAGAATGTCAAAGTTCAGAGAAAAAGAGAAACAATGTGCATTAAGGCCAATCATTTTATTATGGCAAACAGATCTTTTACTCCTGAATTCTCAAGTAGGAGAACAGGGTAAATCTGAAGCTGAATTAAAAAAATATTTAATGATTTGAAATTTAATATGAATATAAAATTGATGTATTTTGCAGTTTAACATATGAAGCAACAATGATATGAATGTGAACAGTATACAAACCTTTAGATAAGCAATATGATACTCTAAAAGAACTTGCACATTTCCGATGCTTTCTTTAGTGCCAACAAATACAAATGGAACCATACCCTGTAAGAAAACACAACATCCTCAGTATTTCATATTTTAACAAAGTCTAGCCTAAATTTCACATACCAATATATAATTTGGAAAACTTTTCTAAAATACAGCAATTTATATCTACTAAAATTCAAAATTTAAAAATAAACTGCTGGGCACCTGGGTGGCTCAGTCGTTAAGCGTCTGCCTTCGGCTCAGGTCATGATTCCCGGGTCCTGGGATCGAGTCCCGCCTTCGGGCTCCCTGCTCAGTCTGCTTCTCCCTTTCCCACTCCCCCCTGCTTGTGTTCCCTCTCTCACTGTGTCTGTCAAATAAATAAAATCTTTAAAAAATAAAAATAAAAAAATAAACTGCTAAGAAAAAAATCAGTGTAATTTGAAATACTGAGGTTTTCAATAACTTATTGTATCTGCCCTACAATTTAAGTATGCTAAAAATTTAAATTACCTTTAAAATAACCAGTTTATATAAGATTTTCTAATTCCTAATTCAGTCTTTCTCCATATATAAACCGCCTTTTAATGAAATTTTCCTTCAAACTGGTATAAATTTATAGACCAGATAGATCACATTGGTAGTGATGGCTTTAAAAAGGTAAAGCACATTAGGTAGGTTATCCCTAATATGTGCTCACATAACAAAACTGTGAATGTTGTATACTGGAAGTAGTGCTTCCTGACCATTAACAGTGTTAACGTACAGAGTACAAATATTTACACCATGTAAAATAAAGGAATTACTGATATGGGCAAATATTTAGTCACCAATATTAAAGCCAATCAAAGGATTAATTTTGCTGAATTTATAAAGAAATACACTTCTACCTTCCTAATGGCTAAGGAAAAAAGGAGTAGAGCCTAAATAAACTTCCCCAGGCAGATTCAGTGTCTCATTTTCTTGATTCTACAGATGAGTTCCTAACAGCTATTCAAACAGATTGGCTTAAGAGGGCATGAAAAAAAGGACTATAACTGAAGCTTAAGAAGTAAGAAGTCTTGACTCTGTCCTCAGGAATTCATGGGCAGGTAAGAAAGACAGCAAAGTGAATGAAAGATGGAGGATTAAAAAAGATCTAAAATATTTTAAGCACATACCATATTTCTAGGAGTATATTATTCATCTGTATCTTATTTAATATTCATTTAAAAGTAACTTTAAGAAACACTCCAATTAAAAAAAAAACTCCAACAATTTTACAGTTGAGAAAGCAATTTGCCCCAAAGTCATACAATTAGCAAATGAGCCAGCCAATTTCATATCCACTTACCTAATTCCAAGTAACAATCACTTGTCACTTGCCCCAATATACACTAATGAAAAAGGATAAATAAAATCCCTAAAGGCAATCACAATCTCAGAAAAGATACTAAACATTCCTGCAATAATCTTACTGCACAGCATTAGTGGTTATCAATGAAAAACACAGCAATATTAAGTAGAATGTGGATTATGCCATCCCAAATGTGGAAACTTAGGGGAACTCCTAAGAACATTATTAAAGTAAATGTTAAAAACAAACAAAATTTTACCAAGGAGGTAAAGAAGGAAAAGTCATTCCAGACAGACGATCTGTAAGGAGAGTAAGAGAAATACAATGCCTTGACCCTGAAGTTGAGATGCTATCACCAATAGTTACCTCCAAAGAAAAGTACAGTTAAGAATGCAACCTTAAAGGCATATTTTATGGAATACTTTAATGGCTACTATAGAGCCATAATAAAAAATTTGAAAAGTAAATAATACTCAATATACAAATTTGTTTCTAAGAGTTATTTCCATGAAATTTCTAGATTTTTTTTTTTTTAAGATTTTATTTGTCAGAGGGAGGGAGAGGGAGAACAAGCAGGAAGCGAGCAGCAGACAGAGGGAGAAGCAGGCTCCCTGCCGAGCAAGGAGCCCGAAGTGGGACTCAATCCCAGGACCCTGGGATCATGACCTGAGCCAAAGACAGATGTTTAACCGACTGAGCCACCCCGGTGCCCCGAAATTTCTAGATTTTTTAAAAAATGCTAAACACTGGTTACTTATATTTAACAGATTGCACTGACACTACCAACTAGCACTTGGGAAAAATAAAGCAGGATCCCTGGTTCCTAATACCTTACAAGCCCCCCCAAAAATTTACTGGAGTGAAAAATTTACATATTTTTTTTAAAGATTTTATTTATTTATCTGAGAGAGAGAGAATGAGAGACAGAGAGCACGAGAGGGAAGAGGGCCAGAGGGAGAAGCAGACTCCCCGCCGAGCAGGGAGCCCGACGCGGGACTCGATCCCGGGACTCCAGGATCATGACCTGAGCCGAAGGCAGTCGCGCAACCAACTGAGCCGCCCAGGCGCCCCTAAAAATTTACATACTTTTAAAAAACCTGGAGAATGAAATATAAATGGGTCTCTAAATGATCTACATGTAGGAAAGATCCTGCCAAGCAGGACACAAAATGCAAGTCTTAAGTCATAAAGCAAAAGCCTAAAAAAAATTCCAACATAAACTTATATTGGGGGGAAATAATCAAGGAAAAAGAGTATTTGCTACAAATATAAAAAGACAAAAGACTAGCTTCCTTAAAATGCAAAAGTTCTAACAACTTAGTAATAAAGGCAAAAAATATACAAAAGACAAGCTGCTTAACAGAAAAATTAAAATGTCTTTTAAGCATATGGAGAGAGAACATGTACACTGGAATGGCACTAATTAAAAGTTTGATAAAACTCTGTAATGGCAAGTATGTGGAAAATAGACCCATTTCCGACACTGGTGGAAAGAATGTGTGGGAAAACTAAGATCTAAATATTTAAATGCCTTTTACCCTTTGATCTAAAAAACCCATCCCAGAATTTACTCTCCAGTGGTTAAGGGATATTTGCTGCAGCACTGTTTTTAGTAGCAAAACAAAAACGTGAAAAGGCAACCAGCAACAGGCTAAAATCTCTAAGACACAATGGAGAGAGGAGACAGACAGGACATAGATACACATTTACTTTTCACACTATATCCTTCTGTGCTATTCTAACTTTTACATTAAGTGTATTTCTTTTACAGTGAAAAGCTCAAATCCAATCTTAAAAACGGATTGAAAATACTGAGCATCTAACTCTGTACACTTCATTGAGCTAGAGAGAAACAGAGAATATGGGAATTCAGACTTTATTTCTTGATTTCAGAGTTCATAATGTGGCTTGGTGAGATAACAAAAAAATATAAGGTTGAGAGAAAATCATTAAATACACAATTACATAGACAGTAATTGCTATGACACATAGGTGGGAAAGGTCATCTCAGGCTCAAGGTGGGTCACCAAAGACCAGCATAAACCAGTTATAAACAGTCTGTCAGGGGATTTAGACAGCTTAAATTATGAAATGGTGACCACAAATAAGTGAATACCAACCTTCAAATTTGTTTTAACATGCAATGTTCTGAAAATTTTTAAATTTTGTATACTATAGGTTTCCAACTTCTCATATCAAAAGATATAGCAACCAGATTAAAGCTAAGCAGCATCTGCTTCTTTTATAGAAAGAGACCATGTACCCTCCTATGTGTATCTTGTATATCCCAACCAGAAACCAAGTAATCTGCTTGGTTTCTATAAGCATTTAAGTTTCTTAACCCTGACACAGAAATGGGGGTAACAATAACCAAAACTACAAACAGTAAAGTTAAGTTCTTATTTATGAAGACAGACTTAGAAGAATTAGCTTTGCAACAAAATGTTAAACACTGGAAATCAACTAGGGATAAAACAAACTAAGAGTAGCTACTCATATCAAGCTAAGAAATTTATAGTTGACTCATATAATGGTCCTGACCAATAAACACCTTGATGTCCAGACCACTTTTATGGAGTGGTTGTATGCCAAATGGATCACCATTCTTTTATACATTAAATAGGGGGTATAAAGAAAGGGGAAAGTGTGAATTTTTATGACACCTCGATTTTAATCCTCTTCAGGAGGGAGGGTTGCTTCAAAGTAAAGGTTATTTGAGATTTATAGCAATTTTGGAAGCAGTGTAGGATGAAACAAATCTCAGCCACAAGTACTCATTTCTGTAATACTAAGTCCTATGTTAATCGTTTTGTTTGCTTTGCCTCTACGTTCTAATTAAAAGGAATAAAGGAAGTGGCTCCCTAACAGACATCTTTACAACATCCAATACTTGATGTGAGGTTATCTGAGCTAATCTTTCTTTTAAAGAAAATGCATTCTTTCCAACAGGCTAGTAAGCAAGAATCTATTGTGCAAAACTGAAGCTGCTTCCCGAGAGATAATATGGGAGGAAAATCCTTGCCTTATATTCATTCATAGGCATACAAAGTTTAAGCCACTGGAGCCAACAAAGTAAGAGATCCTTCAAGTTATGGATGAGGAGTAAAGAACAGTATTATAGACAGAACATGAACATGTAAGGAGACGGAAAAAGAAATTTCAGAAAGTTCGTGTCACAATAACGACATAAAAGATTAAAGATTTCAGTTAAGAAATGATCAGTGTTTTCAGATTCTAAAAAAGGTTAAGTACACAGTTATTTACTAAGAATTCCTTTATAACAAACTTAAGTACAAAAAAGAACTGTTAAAATTCTCAAATTGAAACCATTTTATCAAAAATTGGCTTTTTACTGAAGTACTGAGAAACCAATCAAGATCCCACGGCCCACAATTGAAAAATGACTTGTTTCCTTAAGCACAGAAAGCAATATTGTGAGGAATAAAATTAAAAAAAAGAAAAAAATCCACTGCATCAGACTGTAAGTAGTTCACTAGTTAAAACTCATCAAAATGATTTCCAAAATATAAAAAAACATTATAAATCAACCAGGAACAGAACACGATTTAAAAAGGGGGGGATTAAATTACATTTTAAATACTTACATCTTCTCTAGGTAGTTTATTTTCATTGTCTCCTTCAATTCTCACCCGAACCACACCAGATTTGTCCACTATTTCCTGAATGACTTTGCCATTTTTTCCAATTACTTTTCCTTTAATAAGAGAAAAAAAATATAACAGTAAGTTAAAACCAATACTGTTATCCTTCCAACACTAGTCCAAATAATTTGACTTGCTATCAAATTAAAAAATCAAGCAAATCTCCATCTTTTTATACTCTCAATATATTCACCCTGAGGACTACGGAGGAATTTTATCCTCGGTCTGAAAAACTTCCTTCTCTTCAGAGTGCCTAAGGCTATTATTAACTAGGATTGACAATGTTACTCACATGTAAGTCATTTTCCAAGTCTAGAACATTTTTTAATGTGCTCTACCATCATTTCTATATTTTTAAAATATCAATGTAACCCATTCCAAAACTTTGGACATATAAAGGCAAAAGAAACTTATTTTGGCACTGTTAACAAATTCAATCTTGCTTTCATATTCAAGTTGCTATTCATCCAAAACACACCTATTAACTTGAAGATACTTTTAAAATGAATACTCTCTTCAATGAAATGTTTGCGTTTAACATTTTTGACCAAGTTTTTAAGTACTTCATAGCTATACAAATACATATAGTATGTATATGTTAATGCTGTCTTCCTAGATATGAAATACAATATATTGACATAAATTCCAAATTATTTACCTTCTCCACACTTAACATTTAAGTGTGTCAAACAGCAGTTACTGAGTATCCAATAACTAAAAGAGAAACTAAAAGGGGGGGACAGGAAATTCTCTCCCCCTTAGGAACTTACAGCAAACTAGTAAAATAGCAAAGCAGTAATAGATAGTGTTACCTGGTAAAAGAAGTAAATATTCACAGGTAACCTTCCCCGTATGAAATAGATGTATCCCTTATAAAAGTTACTAAGTCCAAATCCCTCATTCTTTTTTAAATCAGCAATCTATTTCCAGAATAAATTAATTTCAGTTGAAAGGGGTTAAAATGGGAGTTAATTCCTATTGCATGCTTGAAAAAACAAGTTTCCATTAAAGAATAAGGGAACAACAGCAAGAGTAAATGGGTCAGTACAGCAAAGACACCATTACAGGATTTTCTATCCCTATTCTCAAACCTCCTTCCCCATTAATAACCCTAAGTTTAAAAGCAGCAGCAACTGAACAGGTAAAAAGAAAAAAATAAGAGTAGGACAGGGAATTCACATGATGTAGGTCTTCTCTGAGCAGCCCTAGCAGCAGTATATAAAAGCAACCTTCATTGTTAACACAGTGAAGCTCAAGCAGCAACTCCATCCTTGACCCTGCTAAAAATAAGCAAATGTCTTTTCGAAAATACAAAAATCAGACTGATATATCATAATCCCTCCCCCAGAATCTTTGCCCCTTCCTTCTATGAACTATACCAGTGGTGAGTGTACATCCATCACCCTTCTGGGGTCTGTGGCAGGGACCTACCTGAAAGTTTTATTTAGTCCCACCAGAGACCGTCAATATTTTAAATGATCATTTCCATTAAATTCCAAAGCATATTGACAAACTGAAGCAGACCTGTAGTATAAATTGAGCACTGAGCATAAATGCTGAAGGGACAGAGTAAAGAAGTGATTAAGGAAGGCTTCCAGGAGGTGAAAAGTTTCAGTTTATTTTTAAATCAACGTTCATATAATATTTTTCTTTTGACTTAGGAGGGGTGGCTATGGTCAGGGGTCTAGAACTCTTAGAACCCAAATGTGTAAGAGAATTCTCTTGAACTTACCCACCAAGTAGTCCTCATTCCCTTTTACTCCTCAGTCCACTTTTTCTTTTTCACTTGGACTAAGAATGTACTATTTTTCAAAAGACTGCTTCACCCATAAAACATTTTGGAGGGAAATGTATTATTATATACAACAACCAAGAAATCATTACACTACCTCTGAGTATTTCACCAACATATAATAGTTGCTGCTAATGTGTATTTTCCGAAGAGTCCCAAATAACCCACATCACCAAAGCGAACCAAGACAAGAGTAGAAGAAAAGAGACATGACAAGTACATCATTGCACAGACAAATGAATAAAGAGAAGAACCAGAGAACTACAAATATACCCAATTTCCTTATTTCTGAAATATCAGGAATTTTTACTCAAAATTAACACTATCACAAACTCTGTAAGACCAAGGCTCTCTTCTATAGAATTGTTGGGCTGGAAAGAACCCGGATTTCCTTTCACACCCTCATCTCCAAATCAGTTTTACAAGTGAAGAAACCTAAGTTAAATCTGTTATGTAAAGCAGCAACCACAATGTTACTACCAACAGGTGTCAATAATTGTGATTTAAAGAAAATAGGGGATTCGTTTTCAAAAGCAGCCTGTTAAAGGTGACTTCATTTGAGAATGATGAACATTTGATATTTTGTACCTTAATATTTGTTAGAATTATACAAAAACTCTTCAAGCTTATACTTAATTTTAACATCTCATCTCTCCAGCAGTTCAACCTACAGTGAACAAGAACCAATAAAATGGAGCTTACTTATCTGGCACTATGTCATACCTGTCCAAATGCTTGGGAGAAGTAAGAGACAAACTAATAGTTGAATACCAAGAAACTGTCCAAGTTCTTCTTCCAGAGTATGCTAACTTGTTACTAGTCAAAACAAGCATCTTTTTAAAGTGGAAGTTTTGATGTGTTTTCTATTAAGGTTTTTTTTTTATGAAATAGGATTTGACAACTAGAACACCTATAGCAAAAAAGTCATTTCCAAAAGGCAAAACAGGCCTAACTGTATATAAATGGAGCCCAAGAGGCTCTGTTTCAATAAGGTCAAGAAACTCATCAGACACAGCAATGGACAAAAACTCAAGCCCCTCCTAGTAAATGTCTCTGCTTTATGTTAATGCTTACTTTTAAAGGTTTAGGATAATCACAGGATTTACTTAATACATGACCAAAATTTTTCCATTTGTCTCAAACAGCATTTAAAAGGACAGATAACACCAATGTAGGGAATATTAATAACAAAGCTATTAAACAACTCACCCAAGCTATAAAGCTCCTTTAACTACAGCTTCAAACTCAAAATTCTGTCACTTTAACTTATAGCCCATGGGTTCATAATTTCCATAATGGTGTCAGAAACTTAATAGTGAATCCTCCCCTTCTATCATCATCACCATTCTTCTCTCCTGCCCATGACTTCTTACCTTATTCTATGCCTTTGCAACAACCAATTATTATTTATTCAGGGCCTACTGTGTAGAAGTTTATTACCCTATTGTTAGTCCACTCTTACTTTTTCTTCTGCACTAAACAAAAGAAAAAAAAAAATCACAAACACCTTCTAAAAAAATACCATGACAATTTTGATGGACATATGAGTGATAAAAAAAACATTAAGTGAATAAGAAGAGCAAGCCCAAGGGGTGAAATGGCTTTTAAGAAATGTAATGACAAACTGTTATAAAAATCATGGGTCGTATTAGTGAGGCACCCTGTACAGAAGGAAATATCTTTACTTTTTGTTACGATAATAACGAGATACAAGTCACATACAACATCACTAAAAAATTAAAAGTACGGCTATCAAATGCTCCATGTAACTATAAATACGGTATCAGACAAGATTAAATTTCAATTAAATTGTTGTATAATTAATAACATTTAACTTATTTAACATTTAGTAGAAATACCTACCAACAAGATTCCTAGGAACCTGAATAAAATCCTCCACAAATTCCAAGAAACCTCTAGCCTTTTTTACAGCATCAGCACTCTGCAGGAGAAAATAAACATAAAATATAACCCTGAAGAAAACCCCAATCCAAAAAAAAACAAAAAAAAACAACCCACACAAGAAATGAGAAATTCTGATTTATTATGCTCTAGTACAAGATTCTGCTCAGCCCACTAAAGTGACATTTCAGGTCAAGTAATTCATGAAGTGCTTTAAAAAAAAAAAAAAAAAAAGAATTACTAAAAGACTAGGAAAACAACATAGTATTAGAACATCTCTAAGGGAAGGGGAGGGAACCCTAAGCTGAGAAAATAGAATTTAGCTTACTTACATTAGCCAAATTTTAACCCAATCGTAAATATATTTGGTCCATACTCCCATGTTAAATTTCTCTAGGTGAATGTTAAATACAAATTATTCATATTGTCTACACTGTCCACACTTTTTTTCACTCTCAACATAAATTATTTAAAAAGCTGTTTTTGTGGAGATGCATTTTTTTTTAAAGTACCTACTGATAAGATCATTAAAATTCCTAACTTCTAATGGGTAAAATTTTAAGACTGAAAGACTGGGGAAGGGAGCCTCTCTACAGGGAATCTATAGTTCTCAGGAAGTTACCTTCCACTTTTACTGTTTGTTCTTTAATAACAACAGATGAAGTGTATTGTGTGCTCATCATATCATGTAACACAAAAATTTTAAGTATATTTAATCCTCACAGACCATAACATAAGCACTACTATTTTCATTTCTAAATGAGGAATTTATGCAGGGAAGTTAAGTAACTTTCTCCAAGCTCACTCCAAGTGGTAGAGACAATTCCAATTCAGACAGTGTGGCTCCAAAGCCTTCTGTCTTAATTACTGTATACTGCCCACTTTTAAAGGTTTCAGAAATAAAATTTGAAAAAAAGAAAATCAGGCTTCTAGTCAGATTCACTATATAACCCAGCTTTTCATGAGAACAACTATGTATGAAAAGTCATGACTTGAGGGGCACCTGAGAGACTCAATTGGTTAAGTGTCTACCTTCAGCTAAGGTCATGATCCCAGGGTCCTAGGGAGGACTGGGCTCCCTACTCAATAGGGAGTCTTTGTCCCTACCCCCTTCACTTGTGCTCTTTAACTCACAGACACTCTAATAAATATTTTTTTTTGGTTTTTTTTTGTTTTTTTAAAGATTTTATTTATTTGAGAGAGCGAGAATGAGAGAGAGAGAGAGCACATGAGAGGGGGGAGGGTCAGAGGGAGAAGCAGACTCCCTGCTCAGCAGGGAGCCCGATGCGGGACTCGATCCCGGGACTCCAGGATCATGACCTGAGCCGAAGGCAGTCGCTTAACCAACTGAGCCACCCAGGCGCCCCAAATAATATACAATCAAACAATAGTTATAATAAAGTTATTGAAAAAAATTTTTTTAAATAAAGTTACTGAGATGGGGGACAGACTATAGCTTACCTCTCCATAGATTCTAAATGTTCCAGTATCTTCATCTAGCTCAATAGCTGTAACTCCAGGAACCTTCCTAGCTTGCTGTATGTTACTACCATGTGTTCCTATTGCCAGGCCCATCAAATCTTCTCTCACAACAAATTCCTCATGAAAAGCTGCTGCAAGTTGTTTTGTGCACTAGTAAAAGAGGTATATTAGAACTTATATTACAAAACATCAAAAACAAAAAGTTTTTCATATACCCATGTTTGTAGTATTCATAATAGTCAAGAAGTGGAAGCAAACCAAATGTGGACTGAACAGATAAACAGAATGAGATATAGGCATATAAAATCATTCAGCCTTCAAAAGGAAATTTTGACACATGCTACAATGTGGATTGAGGACACTGTGCTTAGTGAAATAAGTTGGAACAAAAAAAAAATACTGTTATGATTCCACCTATACGAGGTTTTTAGAGTAGTCAGATTTATAAAAACAAAAAGTAGAATGGTGGTTGCCTGAGGTGTGCGGGGGTGGAGTGGCTGTCTAATGGATATAGTTTCAGTTTTGCAAAATGAAAAGTTCTGGAAAGTGGTTGATTAACAACATGAACAGACTTAACACTACTGAACTACACACTTAAAAATGATTAAGTGGTAAATTTTATGTTGTATTTTACCAAAATTTAAAAAAAAAAACTAAGAAAAAAAAGATACTCATTTGGGATCATATAAGAGAAAAAACAGTTTGATAAGTATATTAATCATGATCACAGAAAATAGTTAATTCTAAAACAATTTTCTGGAATTACTGATATAAGGAGTTCTCCAACTCAGAGGATTCATTTTTCAATTCTCACTCACCATATATCCCTTGTTTGGAACCTTTCAAATTATTAACGGTACTTGCAAATACGTCCTAAACATATAAAGATGTTTATATACCTCAATTTCTCTAAGATCTGAATGTGGTGCATGGGGGAGGGGGAAGAGTCTCCTACTAGTGTGGCAATGAAGAATAAGAGAAAACAAAGGAAAACCTTAGGATGGGATAGAAAAGAAATAGGCTCTTTTTTAAAACGTACATGCTATGTGTCCTCCCCTCCTCTCTTACGTAAGAGTTATTATAGTCAACTAGTTAACTAATGGAAGTGTGTTATGAATGACAGCTAAAAGGGTAGTAAAAAAAGGTTAAGGACAGAGTAAAGAAAAACCAGGAATACAGTTCTACTAGATATCTTTATGAGTTTCTAAGTTCTTTGGCACCTGTTATCTAAGTCTTAACAAAAAAAAAAACTCAACAGGCATTTAGCAAACGAAGGCTGTTTGGGGAAAGTAACAGAAAAAAAATAATTGTTCTAAGGGCACAATGCCTCCTGGTATTAGCCACAAAACAGGTCCCAAGTTGCCTTACCTAATAGTCAAGTAGTTTAAGCCAGGGAACCTGAATAATATACTTAAGAAACTAAATGGGACACACAAAAAACCTTCTGATAAACCCACTTACTTCTAAATGCTTAGTGGCCTCTTCATTTCTGGACATAAGCATCAATTTCGTACGAATACTTCGCAAATGCATGTCACTTAAAATATTTACTCTCTTCACAGTTGCTTCGCTGGCAGACTATAAACAAACAAGTTAATCACTCAAAAAATCTTATTTTTCTAGATAATACAAATAAGAACCTTGCACGTAAAGCTGTCCTTGACCCTCATCTACTACACTTCTCTCCCCCCCACCACGCCCCCTCCCACAGGTAACCCTACTCCCCACTCCCCTTTCTGAAGTCCCGTATTTAGTTCTGCTATTCAAATGATTGGGGTTGGGGGCAGGGGAGGATCCAGGATCCCACACATTCAGAATTTCATGTTGTTAAGAATGCCATATTAAGATTTTTTCCTCCTTATTCCACACAAAAGATAGAAATTTAACATTTTATAGCTGTAAAAAAAATGTTTCTTTCATATGCATTAACAAATACACTGCATACCAAGTTAGCTTTTATCTTTTCAAATATTTAATTATAAAATCTGTGAAATATCCATTGGCTACCTTAAAATATGTAGTTATCTTACCAGTATCATTAGCTGTGTGGTTTCTGGATGGTAAAAAATTCTGCATGCTCCTACTGCTTTTTTAAAATCTTTATGTGCATTTTCATTAGCACACCTAGGGAGAAATTAATTCATATTTAAGACCTAAATAATAAATTCAGAAGGCAATTATAATGCAAACTAAGTATTTCATTTTGACATTACCCATTAAAACTTTTGTTTACTAAAAAGATTATCAGAAGTTTTTCATTGGGTGTTTGGGAAAAAAAGATTTTTATAACACTAAAAAAATCCTCTTAATTCACAAAGCAATTCAACAGTAAACAAAATTACTCACGCCTCTCTCAAATCCTCAGGAACATCCACTGTGCATTTAAAGAAGGTATTTTTTTTGACAGTTTTATTTTGATTGACAGGTCGAAGTCGTTCAAATGTGACTATTTCATTGTAAGTGGCATCACAAGCAGCATATTCAATGACATAAAACTAAAAGACATCAAAATACTTTAAAAATCCCATCTGAACAAAAATAATGAGCTTTAAATGAAGTTCTAATTGCCTTGCTCAGCTTAACCAACAGACCCTCCCCCTTGTGGCACAATACTAAGCACAGCTTAGTTACATCAATCTGATTTGCCTAAACTAGATTATTGGCTCTTACAAGCATGAACCTTGGTGGTCCTCACATCCTTGAAGTGTATCCCTGAAGAGAAGCTTTGAGGTTTGCAAATTCAGAAAAAAAATAAATAAATAAATGGTCTAACGAATTTTTAAAATGTATGATCAATTATTTCCAAATTAGGCGTTTAAAAAAAAAACTAAGAATTGAAGTAACATTTACAGAAACCAAGAGCTGAGGTATTTCCTTGCACTAGTCACAATGCAAGTGTAAACATCACTTACTTCTCCTTTCATCATTCGAACTTTAGCCAACCACCATCCACATGGTTCTTGGTCATTTGCTCTTGAATATACCTGAGAAGAGAAAAAAAGGCCTTTATCCATTCATCCTGAAAGATTTCAACATTATAATGACTTACTATATATGCCAAATCCCATTAAACTCTAGAAAAATGTCACTGCACTAAAATTGATGAGCTAACCATAATTTAATAAAAGAAGTCATGTATCCTTAAATTTTACTACTGAAAACCAAAACTGAACCCTTTTTGGGTAATCTGGCTCCTTGAAAATCTAATTCCAAATTCATGAGGTTTTCCAAACATAAATATTATTTGAAAGAAGGCTTTCCACAAAGCAGTTTAACATAGTGCAAAACAGAGTTCTTTCACAGTTTGTCAATACTGTTCACTTTTAAGCACTGCATTCTGATGATTCAAGTATCAGACACAAGGATAAGCTAGAAATTATAAAGACATTTCAAATCTCATAACAATATTTTTAAGATGTTGAAATCAAGAATGGTTTTCAAAAAGAAACCCAATTTTAAAACCTTCAAGGATATGATATTTAGATTCCTTCCTGAAGAACCTAAATCAAATGCACTAAAATTGTTCAGCTGAATAAAAATTTAAATTATACACATTTAGTACATCTAGCACAGTACGTAAGAATCTTACAAACCTCTTCCGTAAAAAAAAATTATCTTATATTGCTCTGTATTTGTAATTATCAGGTATTTCGTAACGTGACACATTAGGGAAGTTTCCTTTAGGGATTAGAGTTATTTCTTATGGTACAGCATCTTGATATATTTTCAATATGTGGAAAATTGGGGGAAGGGGGAATCTGGGAAGAGACAACCAAGAAGAGCCCCATAAAAATCTTTTATTATATGAACAAAGGATGTCTCTGCAGAGGAGGAGAGAGAAATCTACCAATATATGTTAACACCCATCTTTGGGTTAAATGCAAACAACTACTGATAATAAGCAAATAGTTTTGGAAAGCCTGAAGCCTCACTGAGGTGATGTGAGAGTAATCTTGGAAGTGGGGGAATACTGGAAATGTAACTGAGTAAGCCAAAACCTCATGATCAACTTCACTGTGCACCATGATGGGAAAAAAGGAAGATCTACATACCAATCAGGCTCCAGGGGACTCAATTTTAGCTCTGCATTTCTTTATGAGCCCATCTATTTCGTAACTTTCATCCTTTCTTATAGTCTCCAAAAAACAATAAATTTTACTTTTTTTTAGAATAAAACAAAATTCATTCTATCTTGCAATTATATATCCAGTGGAATCTCTTATAAATGTAAGGGGAAATCTAGCGATCTTTTTTTTCTGTATCTTGAAACACTTCACTATTTCATCATCATTCATCAATTATTCCCAACTTAAAAAAAAAAAGAAGAATGATGGTATCACCTGGAAGAACACAACAGTGAAATATAGCGTTACTATTGCATCATCCTGTAGTTTCTTTACTGCATAGTCTTTCAAGAAAGTATAAAAAGACTGGAGACACCATTCTTGAAGTCTGCTTTTGGTTTTCACTGAACAGTTAAGAATTCAGAATTTTTAATTTTCCACCCATAACTGCAAAGACAAAATTTACAGAGGAAGGGCTTTCACAATTATTAGAGGAATCAGGACTGATGCAGAGACAGACAATAGCACTCTAGATTCTAATGATGAATGTGAAATTATAAGCAGAATCTCCCACCATGAAGCCTTCAGATGATGAATATTCCCAAACAATATACTTCTAAGTAGAAAAGGGAAATTTAGTATCCTCACCCAGTTAATCAAACTAGGACTTCATCATACAAAATCCTGCAACAAGACTCGGGACCATTCTGTTTTTCTAAAAGGACACGTGACCATATTCTTTCATCTTTTATGATTGTACACCAAAATGTACCCCCATACAGCTCATAAGTGGACAAATGCCAAAGGCAAAGATGACTAGAAACAAATGATGAAGACATGCAAAAAATTCAATGGATTAGTCAATGCAATTGGTTAAATATGAAAATGGTATAATTATAACACAAAGATGACTATGCTCTGTTCAATAAAATTAGAAGCCACTAAGAGTTCCAAAATATTCCTAAAGTACTGCATTTCTGATAATCCAAGTATAAGATGAACCAGAATGAAATGATAAACTAGAACTTACTAGATGTGTTTTAAATTTGATATCAGAATTTGTAACATGAATTTATTCTGCGTTTATGCATGATAGCTGATGAGAAGTAATATTTAGAGACCTGTACTCATTTTAGGTGTATGTATTTTCAAAACCAGGAAAATATGGAATAAAAAGTTGTATTTGTTATGCCTTTTTTTTTTTTTTTTTTTTTTAT
>NW_027397063.1:76036411-76079940 GCF_003265705.2 Callorhinus ursinus
GGGGGGGGGGGGGGGCCCTAGAGGGAGAAGGAGAAACTCAAGCAGACTCCGCTCTGAGCACGGAGCCCAACACAGGGCTCTATCCCACCACCGTGAGACCACTACCTAAGCAAAAACCAAGAGTCAGACGCTTAACCGACTATGCCACCGAAGTGTCCCTATATTTGCTATGTTTAAATGCTCATTAAGATACTTAGTGTGAACTTTGAGCATCCTTTTATTAACTTCTGTGAAATTATATGTAAACAGACTTAAATTTTTCTTAAAAATGGCCCACTGGGCCCAAATGGTAAGTGCTGATGACCATTTTCCCTGAGTATGCCACAGACTAAAAGAAAACCTAAGAAGAAGAGGGAAAGTGCCCATTCCAAACACTATCTCAGAAAGGCAGTTCAGCTAAACAGAATGGAGTATCTCTTGGTGATCTAGTGAATGGGTGCCTCAAAAGTTTCCGGGGGGGCAGGAGTGAATGAGTCTTTAAATTACCTAAATCCCTTTGCTCTAATTCTACTTTCACCAAAACACAATTTTCTAGGCATGTGGCTTCCTATGTAAGCTTACCACCAAAAACAGAGAATAAACCATTCTGGACTGCCTTGAGGCTTTGTATTTCTCACTGAACATTAAAATGCTGGATTCCATTTTATACTTAACCTACCTCTGTAAGCTTCATTAAAAACTCTACCGTTGAAAGACAAAGTCATTCTCATAAAGCCAACTAAATCCAAGTTCCTGAGCTTGTATCAAACACTATGAATCTGGCTCCACTTGAGTGCAGTGGGTCAAATCACATTCTTTCCAAAATGAACAGTTTATCTCACACAATAAAAAATCACTTTAATGCTGCATTAAAACTGTGCCCTAGTATACTTTGCCCCAGACGTTGACTACTGTATTTATGACTACATCACTGGAATAGGAGCGCCTCATAGAAATTCCCTTTATTCTGACTTTAAATTTCCAAACTATTCCCAAGGAGCAAATCACGCTCTAAAGCAATAGCCCTCATTGTTTTAACATTCTAAGTGTCTACAAATCCAAGGAAGAGCTTTAAAAAAAAGACCCGTGAAAGACCTAAAAGCACAACAGTACTCAGGCTGAAGAAGTCCAATTTCACGGAGTGGAGGATGGAATATGAAAAATCAAATTCCAGAATTCTGTTTCAGGGTTCTTTCTGCCAAATAACTCCAAGTCAAACCATACTACAAAATAGCCTCTAAATTCTAACCCACAACCAAACTGTTACTTAAATGGAATTCCAGTCTGGATCCTAATGTTATCAACCTTTCAGTCAAGTTAATAATATCTAACTATTCTTTTCAAAGTCAAAACCAAATATGAACACCAGAAATAATTTTTTACCAGTTTTCACCAAATTAACTATGAAGAAAATTTCTAAATAATGTTAACCATTAAACTGAATACTTAATCATAACAGCCAGTTTTATAAGTACTGTTCCTCTATATTCACTATTTCATCTCATTACAATCGTAACCTATTATGAAGAAATGGAAAATGTCCATTAGGAAAGCAAGTTTAACATCTAGAACACACTAACGTGATTTATCTACCTATGTAATAGTATTTTCTCAAATACGTTGCTGACACTTTTAACAAATGGGTTTCTTAAGTCTTGGAAAATAGCCATTTCCCATATAATAAACAAGAATGTTTACCTCTTTAACATATGCAAATTTCCTAAGCACTAAGACTAACAATAAACTTGGCATTGTAAGACAGACTAAATACAGACAGGTAAAATTTTCAGACTGGGTGCAAGAATCAAATTGAGGTATTTTTTAAAGGTAGAATGCCTGCCATTCCGCCTACTTGTGCTCTCTGTCAAATAAAATCTTAAAATCTTTAAAAAATAATAAAGGTAGAATGGAAACTACATGTCTCTTGCATTAAAAAAATACTGAATTTTAAAAATTTTAACATAAGCGTGGGCGCCTGGGTGCCTCAGTTCGTTAAGCATCCAACTTTTTTTTTTAAGATTTTATTTATTTGACAGAGAGAACGCGCGCGTGCGCAAGCACAAGCAAGGGAAGCAGCAGGCCAAGGGAGAAACAAGTTCCCTGCTGAGCAGGGAGCCTGATGTGAGGCTCGATCCCAGGATGCTGGGATCACGACCTGAGAAAAGGCAGACGCTTAACTGCCCCTAAGCATCCGACTCTTCATTTCAGCTCAGGTCATGATCTAAAGATCGTGAGACAGCCCTGCCCTGAGCTCCATGCAGGGAGTCCTCTTGACAGTCTCTCTTTCCCTCTATGCCCCCCCCCCCCCCCCCCCCCCCCCCCCCCCCCCCCGCAACCCTCCCCCCAACAAATAAAAAAAAGTTTTTCTTAAATTTTCCGGTAAGGGAGTCTCTGATCTCAAATTATTCTTATTACCCTTATTTCTCTCAAGGCATCTATCCCAACATTATAATTAAAACATAAAGACATAGAAACATAATGTCTGACAAGCCACCGTAAAAGATAAAAGGTTTATGTCACAAGAACACAAACTTGCCAATCTTACCTCAACCAGAAAGCATCACAATTAAAAAAAAAAAAAAGTTGCTTAATCAAATATATTAAACCCAAGAGGAAAACCCTGTAAAATTATATACTGGCTTGAGTGTCAGGCTTCCTATGGAATGTGTTTGTGTGAGCTCATACACTAACTTGCTGAACAAAGCAGTTATCTATAATAAGAGACAAAACACTTCACATGTGAAATCACTGGAGAAAAAACATTTTCTACTGCACTTCCAATATCCCAGAATACTATATTATATAACCAGCTTAAGAAAATCTAGAAATCATTTTCCCATTACTTCCAATTCCACAAGGTGAGCATTTTCTTAGCAATCTTAAGTTAGCAAAATCAACCAAGCAAATACTTACTGAAAAAATTTAATTCTACTAAACGTTAAAGATTTTAAAATATACGCCACTTTTTAAAAAGTCAAAGAAGGGCGCCTGGGTGGCTCAGTTGGTTAAGCGACTGCCTTCGGCTCAGGTCATGATCCTGGAGTCCCGGGATCGAGTCCCGCATCGGGCTCCCTGCTGAGCAGGGAGTCTGCTTCTCCCTCTGACCCTCCCCCCTCTCATGTGCTCTCTCTCTCTCATTCTCGCTCTCTCAAATAAATAAAATCTATAAAAAAAAAAAATTTTTTTAAATAAATAAATAAAAAGTCAAAGAAAAAGCCACTAAGGGGGGAAAAAAAAAAGGCACTAAAGGGTTTAAAAATAAAGCTTTGAATTTTAAACCTTTCAAAACCATCTCTCTCCTATAAATCATATACTGTTTTCTTGAGGACATTAGACCATGACACTAATTTATGTTCTATAATTCCATGTAAGCCTCGTAAATTGACTGGAAATATGAACCTCAAGTAGCCACTTTTATAGTAGTAAAATTTTAGGATGGGGGGGATGGGTTAGCCTGGTGATGGGTATTAAAGAGGGCACGTACTGAATGGAGCACTGGCTGTTATATGCAAACAATGAATCATGGAACACTACATCAAAAACTAATGATGTAATGTATGGTGATTAACATAATAAAATAAAAATTTTTTAGGATAAACCATATGAAATTGTCAATATTCAACCATTCCTGACCTACAAGAATTAAACTGTCATGACTGAACTCCATGTGTTAGCAAAAGTATGAAGTAGTAAATCAAAATGCATTTTTGGAGGACAAAATTGGTACATTTTGGTACCATCAAAATTTTAAATACACATGCCTCCAATTTAGCAAGTGAACCACTTAGATTCCATACTATCAGAAAATGATTTACATAAGGACATTAACTCTGGGTTTTATTTTTTGGCAATAGCAAAAAATCTGCCAGTAATTTTAATTTCTAATTATGATACATCCGTACTAAAAAATATTATGGGGTGGTTAGAAAGAATCAGGTAAATCTGTATGTACAGCATGAAAATGTCTATTATATCCCAACTGACTGAATACAGAAATCACAAATATATAACATAATCCCAATTTCTGTAACTTAAAAAAAAAATATTCTTTAAAAATGCAAAGAAAAACACAACTCTGGTAAATGAGATTTAAGCTAGAGTGTACAAACATACCTATACTAAGAGGGAAAGTTCGCTTTTTATTTTATATAATTCTGTATCATTTCATTTTTTACATTAAACTTTATTTGAATTTAAAGGAGGAGGAGATTAAAAAGAGAACTACCCTAAGGCCCAGTAATCACACCACTGAGTATCCACCCAAAGAATACAAAAATACTCATTCAAAGGGTTATAAATATATGCACCGCTATATTTACTGCAGGATTATTTACAACAGCCAAACTATGGAAGCAGCCCAAGTGTGCATCAACTGATGAATGGACAAAGATGTGGGGGGTATGTGTGTACACACGTACACACACACACACCGGATTATTATTCAGCCATAAAAAAGAACGGTATCTTGCCATTTGCAATGACACTGATGGAGCTAGAGAGAATATTAAGCAAAAGAAGCTAGTCAGAGAAAGGCAAACACCATATGATTTCACTCATATGTGGAATGTAAGAAATAAAACAAAGGAAAAAAAAAAAAGAGACAAACCAAAGTACAAACCTGAGAACAGATGGTTCCCAGAGGGGAGGTGGGTGGGGGAATGGGTGAAAAAGGTGAAGGGGATTTTGAGTACACTTATCTTGATAAGCACTGAGTAATATATATGAACCTAGTCAATCACTATATTGTATACCTGAAACTAAATGAACACTATGTTAACTACACTAGAATTAAAATTTTTAAAAATTTAAAAATTTAAAAAGAGTAAGGAATTTTCAAAAATGTATTTGGTTCAAAATTAACAACCATAATTCCTAAACATTTCAGGTCATACAGTTTCCTAACTAATGGTGGCCAAAAAAAAAAGAAAAAAGGACAAAGAAAAAGCCAGTGAATCCGTGGGTGGCAAGATCGATTTTAAACTTCTTTATGTGAATTTTCAAATTTTTCAGAAGTGGAAAAAAAATGACATCTTAATTTCAGATAATGATTCTCACAATTTAAGGAACAAATTTCACCAAGACTAAACCATAAAATACAATGTGAAAGAAAACACTGCAATCAATTTTCAAATCATTCCATCTCTTACACCGATATTTTGTACACAGCTGGAGAGGCAGGCCAAAAAGATGGTCCAGGAACTTCTTAGTCTGAGACAGGGGAAAGCACCATGAGCACACCACCAACTTTTTCCTTTAATCTGAGCCTTTACCGTTTCATTATCTGAACAATTTAAAAAGTATGAAAAGCACTAGTCTCAAAATTGACCACCACACATTTCTAATTCTAGAACATTTCCAAAATGAAGTCATTCCTTGTCTAACCTAACCCATCACCAGAATTCCATAAGAAAAAACTTCTAAAACAGAAATTTTGAAAAATGAAAACAAATCAAGCTCTTTTACCCATCCTTACAAAAAGATATTGATTAGAAAAGGATTCAATACTGAGAAAAACATTTTCACTGGAGTCTAAAGTCCAAGTGAACAGGTAGAGTAGTAATCAGCAGCATCATGGCTACAGTTCATAGTATGCACCAGTACCCTATTTCACACTCCTTACTTTACAGCAAACAGTTTGCCACTTTGTTTCCCTGTGTCTTCCCATACCATCTATGACATTTCCCTAAAGGACACAAATACACACCACACCTAGACTACAGCTACAGATCTTAAAAAAAGTTCTTAGTTCTCACTTTTGGTGGAAGTAAACTATAAAAGAAAAAAGTAAAGTGAAGGTTATACCATTACAGAGTAGTCTCGTGGTGCCCTGACACAATTAAGTTATAACATGCTTTGATTTAGCAAAAGCAAAAGGGTGCCCAGTGAACTTAGAGCAAGTAATTAAAATCTAGGCCAAATTTCAGAATGGCAAGGAGTTTAGGCTGCCAGGAATTAAAACGAGCCACCATTCTTTGGTTTCCTAGCATATAACATCTACAATTAATGGGAACTCAAAATTTACTATTAAGAATTACAAAAAATAAAAGACAGATAACTGAGTTCATGCGCCAAGTGCTCAGAACATTGGTTCAGAGTATGTACTGCTAAGTGCTTATAAAAACATTCACAGAGATATTTCATCTGCATAGGTTCTCCTATACCTCCAGTTCCCCCAATCCCATCCTACATAAACTAGAAAAATATATTTAGCATATTAGAGCACCTTGAAGGAATTACATCAATTTCTTGAAAATCACAAATCAAATTTTCTGTCTCCAACAGACTCACAACACCTCTATTTGATAATTATTTCCATGTTTCATTTCACATAACATCAAGCATATTTAACAACACTAACATATTGAAAATAGACATCCAAACTCTACTAAGTGTGAATAAAAGCAATGTACAAAGCAGCAGCACTATATAATCCCACTTTTATTTTTAAAAAAAGGGGCGAGAGCGAGCCTAGGAATAACAAAAATGGTGAACAGTGGTTTTTTCCTTCTCACATTAATTCCTATTTAGTCCTTTTGGTTTTTCTGTACTTTTAAAAATTTTCTGGACATTTCTAAACTATTCAACAAGGCTGTATGCTAATTACAATATTTCACATTTTTATGTATCAACTATATTAATGATCACAATAAAGGACAACTATTAATATATTACAAAGATACTAAGAAAAAAAAGTACAAGAAAAAATTTAAAGTAATTAGCAAAAAGGAAAACAGCAACCAATACCACACAGCTCTCTGTGCCAGATTCCATACAAACCAATTCAAATACACTATCATTCTTACTCCCAAATTATTTTCATTTTCATAGTAAAGAAACCTGACCAAGGCCACAAAGCTAAAAATGGTAAAGCTACGATATGAATCCCAGTTCTGATTTCAAACTCAAGCCCTGCTATATATATTACACAGCCAATTAATAATAGAAAGACTAGAGAAAAGAAATTTATTGTCTATCAGCTAAACAGATTTTCCTAAAAGAATATTTATTTAGAACAAAAAAAGACACACACAAAAACTTAAAATACATACCTCTACTTCATCTCCTTCACTAATTTCTTTTTTTATGTCAGGTGGTGGTGGTAATCTAACTTCATTAAATGGAACCTGGCGTTCTGGCTGCCAGCTGAAAGATCAGAAAAGGAATTAACAAATCTGAAACAGATTATTCTAAAAGTCCCTAATATGGAAGCTATACAGTCTATGGTAGTGTGTATTTTTTGAGTGTGAGTTAATCATTTAGCTTTCTCTAATAAAAAGCAAGCTTCATTCATATTATATCTTTCCAAGTAAGAAGTCTGTTGAGGTAAAATAGATTTTGCATGACTCTTAATGAAGTTTATAAATTAGCATCATTAATACTAATTATGTATTGCCATCAAAATTACTCAAGGAACAGTACATACATTTTAATAGCTTAAGTTCATCGTAATAATTTAGACTCGAAATAATGTCACATCTACACTGTCAATCAATAGTGCAACCAACTTATTTCAAACAATTTTACAACTATATGACCTATCAAAGGAACAGAATTTCAGAGCTTATAAAATATTAACTGCATTTTTTGTGTGTACATGTTCACAGAAATGCAGAAAATTAGTTATTTTGCCCAGCTGAATTACAAGATTTAACTTTCTTAAACAGAATTAACATTTTCTGCAATGAATATGTTAATATTAAAACTTGGGAAAAGCTGACATTTAACTTTATAGCAAATATAACCAAATTAAAACAAACTTGGCTGTTGGTTAGATAACATTTTTTGTGTCATACTGCAAAAACTGGGTTGAGAAAGTTAAAAATTCTTCCCTATTCGGGCGCCTGGGTGGCTCAGTTGCTTAAGCAACTGCCTTCAGCATGACCTGAGGGTCATGATCCTGGAGTCCCAGGATCAAGTTCCACATCGGGCCCCCTGCTCAGCAGGGAGTCTGCTTCTCCCTCTGACCCTCTTCCCTCTCGTGCTTTCTATCTCTCATTCTCTCTCTCTCTCTCAAATAAATAAATAAAATCTTTAAAATAAAAAATTCTTCCCTATTCTAAGAAGTCATTCATATGCCTGGGAGGCACACTAACACATAAAATAGCAAATAAATTCCTATAGCTTCCAACTGCAGATGCTAGGCAAAACATCAGGAGACAAGATTTTTGAGTGCTTTCTTTTCACCATTACTGTGAAATGGCAGCTGCTCAAAGACAGGAATCACCCCAACACATGTTTCTACATGAAACAGCTGCTGGGCAGAGCTCTCTTCAGGCCATTCCAGAAGCAGCTTAAAAGTGAAAGTTGAAGACTTCTGACCTTCAATTATACAGTGCTCCTTTAAAACTCTTCTGAACCAAGCCCAACATACTGTCTTTCACATTTTTTTAAAGATTTTATTTATTTATTTGAGAGAGAACAGGAACAGGGGGAGGGGCAGAGGAAGAAGCTGGATCCCCGCTGCATGAGGATCCCAATGCGGGCTCAAACCCAGGACTCCAGGATCATGATGCGAGCCAAAGGCAGCCGCTTAACCGAATGAGCCACCTGGGTGGCCCTGTCTTACACATTTTCTAAACAAGACCTAGACCCTACAACAACTATAAAACTGATATTATTCCTTATTAATATCAAGTGTAAATTAAAGGCGGCCCAATACACAACAGCAGCCATTTGGAAGGCCTTCTACAACATCGTTTCAGCATTCTGTGATTTTAAGAATTAGGCATAGTATAATTCCATTTGTGCCATCTATTTTTGCAAAAAATACTAATTCATGTTCACATATGTTTTGGCAAAAAAAAAAAAGTCATGAAAAAATAACAAGTATATTGTGGGCAGAGAAAGAGGTGAAAAGTTATCAAAACTAGAACACCCAGAAGCAAACACGAATTTAGCACAACCAATCTTTAAGATCTCTATCGATAAAAAATGACTTACTTGTTCTCAAAAACAACGGTGAGGGAGTCTTCATGAACATCTTTGATAAATCCCTGCAAAAAACAAAAACATTATCAAAAGCACGTCAATATCCAATTAAACGTTACGTTAGGGGCGCCTCGCTGGCTTGGTCGGTAGAGCATGCAACTTTTTGAGTTGTGAGGGTTGTGAATTCAAGCCCCACTTTGGGCAGAGAGAGCACTTAAAAAAATTACATTAACTGCAAAAGCCTATACTACACATACAAATATGGAACACCGAAAAGAACACAAAGCTTGGAATTAGGCAGATGTGGGTTTGATTTCCATCTCCATCATTTATGAGCTATAGAACCTCAGAAGTTACTTAGCCTCTTTGAATCTGTTTCTACATAGTGTCACCTACCCTAGAATTAGGAAAAAATGAATGTACATCCATAAAACATCACAGGTATTAATCGATACTCAAACTGAGCAAGGCTGTCTTTAGGACTGTGACTAGGAGTTCAGACTCTTAGAATCAGGCTGCCAGGATTCATATCCCAAGCTCTTGCATTTACATATTCTTGGGCATAATTTTAACCTAATGGTTCATTACAACATCATTCCTCATGGAATTATGAAAATTGAGATTTAATGTTCACCATAGTACTTGGTGAAATTACAAATATCAATAAATATTACCCTCCACCATTAGTAAAAATCATAACTACATTTTGAATACTAACCTTCAGTTAATTTAATTTTATTTTTCCTACCAACTTCCCTTCCTCCTTCACTTAAAAAAAAATTGAACTATAGTTAAGTACACTGCTTCAAAACCATTTTGGAATGAATATAAAGATTCACAATAAAAATCGGTGGTCATTTTCTAGTCTGAAAATTAATTTTCAAACTAATATTTTTAATCTATCTTCATTTGATTGATACTGCTGAAAGAAACTCTAAGATCTGACATTCAAAAAAGAGCAAAGGACGGGTGTAGAAAAACTGTTCAAATTCTTGCTCTGCCACTGCATAACCTTGGGAGTGCAGTCCACTTTACATTTATATGATTACAACTGACATTAAGTGACACTTTGTATTACTGTCAAGAAGAAATGCGAAGTTCTCAAACCTTAGCCAAATGCTTACATACACTTTGAGCCACAAGGTACTCAGTAAATAATTTTCTAAAACATTTTTATCACACTAGACTCCATAATATCCATTAAAAACTAGCTAAATAAACACACTTGCAGTACCTGGTTAAAACAAGGCAGGGATGAACATTTCCAGTTTACTTCATCTTCCTCCCCCAAAAGTCCATTTAGTAATACTAAAGGAACTTTAAGGCATAAACCAACAAGAATAGACAATAAAGAGCAAAGAAAAAACTGCAACATTTTGGAAACTTACAAAACAGAAGTATCAGTAATTTAAAAAATAAAACAACAGTTACTAATACTGAAATGCTTACTATATGTCAGACATTTTTCTAAGCATTAGAAACCAAAAACTGAAAAGTAAGCAGATCACTACTACCACCCCAGAAAATCTAAAGATAGAAACTCTTGGAAAGGAGAAGGTAAGAGATGTGGCTAAATATAAAATCATTTTCATTAATATAGATTCACCAATCACAAAACATAGGTAACTAAATAAATCTAAAGTCATTGCACTCCTCTCACATTTGCTACTCAATTGCATGATTTTGTATTTGGCCCTGATGTCACTCCAGCTTCAAATGTCTATTATCTGCTTTATTTGTGTGCTATGGGACATTTCAATGCAAATATCCTCATGTGAGGCTAAACTCTGGATACATTCAAGAGTGCTATACCAACTCCTGCCATGCAATGCCAGAGACATTTTTATTCCTCTTTCCCAAAGTTAAAAATTAAGAGCTGCCATTCCAGTTCTGATTATCTGACCATGCCATAATAATGACAGCCTGGCCTGTTTCTCTATTCCCAGTAGGTTCAACCACAGATCACTTTCTGCAATGACTGTGGTCAGCACTTTCATAGTTATGTTACCAACAAATCTATCTCTATTAATACCCTTAACACTCGTAAGGAATATTTAGAAACTGAGAATTTCCAAGTTCATGAATATGAAGTAAAACATATCTTACCATCAAGAGGTTAGTCCTTTTCGACTTTGACTAAAGTTTTCTAGTCCTTCACAACTTTCAGAGTCTAGAATGTTTTACTAAGAAATCTTTGCAGTTTCTGTATAATTTACAAAATGAGTTCAAGTCAGAGCTCCAAGCCACTGGGAAATTTTACCCTTCGTTATACTAAAAATCTATTTTTCTATCTAAAAGTCAACATTTACTCAACTCTTTCCAACCCATCCCCACTTTACTTCCATCACCACCATCATTTTTGTTTGGGTGCATGTTTTCCACAAACTTTTGAGAAAAAATACAACTCTAGACACCTACTCAAATTACTAATACCCTCCAAACATAAAATTAAATAGATTAACAATAAACTGTTAGTTAGCAAACACTTTCTAATCCCCAAACCCTTAATTCTAGGGATAAGGTGCTTCTAAAGGCCAGAACTCCATGAAATTTTGTCCATTTGATGCAGGACTCAGACATCACTTCTCATGGTATTTCTGTATGCTCCAAAGTCACCAGAATGATGACACTAGCTCCCTATTCACTCAAGCCGCAAAATGGCAGGGTTAGGTCATTGCCAAAATCCAAGTCAGGGGACAGTAAATAACAATGGTCATATTTGTCTGCAGAAGACAACAGCAGGGCCTTATGACTTTATGTCTCCACAACTTCTGTACCTCCTCATGTTCTAATCCAACCTTTGGGGATTTTGTCTCTCTTCCTATTCATCATTCATTTGGCCCAGGACGTGTATTTCTCAGAATAAAACCTTTTACATTTCTTTTTCCTCTTCCCACATAATATGCAAACACGAAAATTCCAAAACATTATAAAATTGTCCCTTTGTATGCTTATGTGAAATTCTTAACTATAAAGTATCATCAATAAGCAACAAGGAAGTTTAACACATCAAAAATGTGATCAAAATATCTTTAGAATGTTGTCCCCAACAAAGCAACAAATAGAACATTACACAGTAAAAACCCAGGAATGCCACAAACGATGTGTAAAATGGGAGGGAAGGGAAGGGATGAAGAAAACAGCAAAAATCCCTGAGCTACAGAAGTACTATTTGAAGAACTGATTTTTTTTAAAAGCAATACAGCCTTAAAAAAATTTTAATTCAATAAGGTGGCAAGTTAATAATCAGTTTGCTCTCTAGATAAAATAATAAGTAGCTGGAAAATAAAACAGACAAAAAATAATCTAACGGCAGCAGCAATGAAAAATTAAAATCTTAGGAATGCCCTCAACAACAACAAAAATGTACAGGAGCTATGTGCAGAATCTTTGAAATTCGACTAATGAATATATATATATATATATATAGAATATTCAGGAAAATGTAAATCTTATCACATCCTTAGGAGATCTTGATACTGTAAAAACTTAACATGCCCCTAAGTGGGACCCCACTAAAATAACTAAGAGTTTATGATTCTATTAGGGGAAAAGAAATTAATCTTAATAACACCAATGTCTATATTTAAAGTAAGTTAAAACACTCAAAATCGAAACTTTTAAGTGGGAGTAGAGAGTAAAGAAAACACATTATCCCTTCCAAATATTAAAGCTTATTTTAAAGCTATAACAATCAAGACAAAAAAAAAAAAACCACACACACTTTAAGAGAACAAAACAAATTCCAAAACTAGGTCTAAGTCATTTAGGAAATTACAAATAGGAGGCAGAATGGTTTGTTTTCAAATAGTATTGGGACATCCGAATAATTATTGGGAAAAAATGAAAATAGACATTTTCACCAAAAATATAATGGATGAAAGATTCAAAGTTTTTTAAATCAACATAGATTCCGAGAGACCTGAGTTACTTATAACTTCAGACTAAGGAAGACCTTTCTAACCAAAAACACAAAACCCAAAAGCCACAAGAGCACCTGGGTGGCTCAGTTATGCATCTGACTCTTGATTTCCACTCAGGTCATGATCTCAGGGTTGTGAGATCAAGCCCCACCTCAGGCTCCATGCACTCAGCAGGGAGTCTGCTGGAGGGTCTCTTTCCCTCACCCCTCTCCCTCTGCCCCTCACAGGCGCACACAAACGCGTGGGCTCTCCCTCTAAATCTTAAAAAAAAAAAAAAAAAAAGCCACAAAATGCTTAAGTTTACACTACCTAAAAGCTAAAAATAATCACAACAAAGAAAGGAAAGGAGGGTAAAACATAGTTGAGTTAAATTCCCAATTTATAGTCTCAGGTGAGCTAACAGGTGAACAAGCTAATAAGCGAAAGTAACAATGGGTATGAACTATGTGAATGGGTAGTCACAGAAAAAATAAGTTGTAGTTTTAATTATATAAATCGTTTTTAAAATCTTATGTTTGGGTGCCTGCATGGCTCAGTCGTGAAGCGTCTGCCTTCAGCTCAAGTCACAATTCCAGGCTCCTGGGACCGAGTCCCACATCAGGCTCCCTGCTTCTCCCTCTCCCACTCCCCCTACTTGTGTTCCCTCTCTCGCGCTGTCGAAAACTAAATAAAATCTTTAAAAAAATAAAAAATCTTATGTTTACTGTGATTTGTTCTGAACTTTGCTTTTCTCCTCCCACTTTTTGTTCTGTAGACCATTCCATTTCAGAATACAAAAAGCAACCTAACAATTTTGAGGTGGGAGCTTAAACTGCTTGGGGAAAGAACAAAGTGCAGAGAATTATCTACCTAACTTAAAGATACACTTGTGATGACAGAGAACACTACAGCTGAAAAACAGGTTTTCAGCTTGATGAGGGCAGTCATGGGGGGGAATCCAACTGGTTAAGCAGAAAGAAACATGGTATGAATTATTTCAGAAATTGAAAGACCAAGATTATAAATATAGTCAAAAATCAGGATAAAAATCAGGAACCCTGTCTGTGGGAAAGTTACCTGATTCCGAAGATAAAATTTCTAATGGGACAAATGGTTGGTTCAATCAGTAGAGCATGGATGGGACTCTTGGACCTCAGGACTGTGAGTTCAAGCCCCACAATGGGCATAATGCTTACTTAAAAAAAAAAAAAAATTCATTTACAGACCTTTCAGATCCCTCATTTTAGTGAAAGGGAAGCTAAAACCACATACAGCTACATAGTCCCAAAATTCACTCCCTAGGCGGCTATAAATGCTGAATTCAAACACTCATCTCTCTGGAGCTCTTTTCAGTAACTCATTTCCAATCAGATGATAAAATGCTTTTCCTGATTTGTACTTTTAAATTCCAAAAGGTTAAGTTTGGTAGCAATACTAATTTGAAGAAATAAAGCGCCATTCCTAAAAAGCCTATTTAAGGCAAAGTTCCCGGGGGGTGGGGGGGACCTCAATATATACTTCACAACTGGAAAGGCAAGCTATCTTAACCAAAAAAGGCTCGAAACAAAATTTTAGTGTTTAAACCAATTTATCAAAAGCCTTGCCTGAAGTGTGATTTACAAATCTAAAAAGATGCCTGAATCCCTTAGAGAGCATTCCCACTAAATCACTAAGAACACATCCTAGTCAAGAAAAATTCCTTTGACTGCAAGGTAAACTATCCTTTCAAATTCAGCCATTTCTTTAAATTTCTCAAAAATCCACTAGTAACCTCCTATAATTGCAACTCATTACATCACAAAATTTACATTCCTTATCAAACAGAAAACAAACTCAAAAAGCTTAATACTCAGCAAACTACCCAGAAACCAGACAACTTGAACCCTCAATTTAAAGTAAGATTTTAGAGTGGAAAATCCAAAATCCGAAGATATATACCCTAAAGCTGTAACTTTTAAACCTCAAATTTTTTTTTTAAGAACTTTGAGAGAGAGAGATATCACGAGCAGGAGGGAGGGGTAGGAGGGGAGAAGCAGACTCCCCAGTGAGCAGGGAGCCCAAAGCAGCACTCAATCTCCGGACCCTCGGATCATGACCTGAGCCGAAGGCAGACACTTAACCGACTGAGCCACCCAAGCGCCCCAACCTCAAAATTCTTGTTAGAAGAGTTTACTGATTGCCAACAGACTGAGCCAAAAACTGCCACAAGAAACCATATAATCTTCCTAAATGGAGGGTAGGTTTTTTTGAGACTCCAAGCAAAGGATCCATCAAAAATCTCTAGTTCACATTTATTCTAAGCAAAAGGTAAAAAGTTCTCACAATCATCACTGCCTCCTTCAAAATATTCTTATATAATTTAAGATTCACTCTATCTTTAATACTTCTATCAAAGCTTTTCTTCCTAAAGTCTTTCTCAGGATCACTTTCATGAAATTTTTAAATTTTATTTTTCTACCTGGCCACAACAGTCAAATAACATTTTTCCAGTGTGTTAAAACATCACAGTTGATGACTTAACTACTGAACCAAACTTGTGACAAGTTACTGTATTTCTAAAAATATGTGGATTACAATAAATTCTCTCTGTATTAAAGACATTGGGCACGGTTTGTTAGATTCTGTGTTACCTCTATATGGGCTAACTCTCCATTTTCCCCAGCTGCATCAGTTACTGCTGTGGATTAAGATGATTATGAAAACACAACCAAGAGAAAGGAAAAGTTAATAAAGCATAATTTGTACAAAATTCACCTCAGGTCCTTCCATGCACCACCCCCAAGAACTGCCACTGCAGATTTGATTATCACTTGTTATCCTTTGATCAATTAACCATTTATTTACTGATTTCATTGTTTGGCCCCAGTCTACCTTCCCAGCCCAATTTGTTAGATACTAAATCTAACAATTTAGTATCTCTGAAACCAGGATACATCTTACAATTGATGGCAAATCTTAAAGAATAGCAGATAACCACATGGCAATCAGGATATAAATGTCACTGAGCATGTTCAAACTTGGTTTGCTTGTAATTTTCTGCACCACTTGACTACAACCTCTTGACATTTCATTCAGCAAACCAATGAAGGCCAATTTTAGGAAGGATTAAGGTTTCTTACCAGAAGGTTGTTCTGTTGACACCTTCTGATAAAATCAAGAAAGCACCAGCACCAAAACTTGCAGAGTGGATGAAAATTCTTGCAAGAAAATCCTGGAGATAATAGAGGAGAGCTCTTTTCAAGTATGCTTGCAACATCAATGCTCTCCATGGCACTGAGGAAGATATTTTAAGAAGAAACACAATCACCTGAATGTGAAGATGTTCTAACCAATTTAGTTTGTTTATATCTTCTATTTTATGCATGCAAGCGTTTAAAGACATCTTTCAGGGGCGCCTGGCTGGCTCAGTTAGTGGAGCATGAGACTCAATCTCGGGGTCGTACATTTGAGCCCACGTTGAGCGTAGAAACTACTTAAAAGATCTTAAAAATAAGTATAAACTACCATTTACAGACGTTAACTGACAACACTTCTTAGTATCTCTCAGAACTAATGTCACTTTAGATGAAACCGTACGGATCTTCCACTAACTTCCCAAATCTGTGTAAAGTAGCCTATTCCTTAGACTCTAAACCCCAATTTAACTGTACAGACACCCCTGCCGTTGGCTCACTTTCATACCTCAAATCAACACGTCATCAGAATCATTTGTCCTGCTTTGCACTCTACATGCTATGATCCTTTTTACAAGAGTAAAAATAAAATTGAATACAGCACACAGTATTTTTTAACTAGGATTCTAAGAGAATACAGCCCAATCACTAAGACATTCACTATGGATAATAAACTAACTTCTCTCCCATGCATCTAGAATGGTACTAGCTATGCACTATCCTTACAAGAACTGAGAAAATAGTGTTTGAGTTATAATTTGGATGAGACACTCTATTATGTTGAGAAACTGACTTAGAGGCTCCTAACACAGGTAATCATCATTGCATAACTTTACATATGTCTTAATTTGCAAACGTAAAGAACCAAAGCTTCTTAGTATTCCCATTCAAGCGCCCGAAGTACTTAAAGCTACTCCTCTCCCCCAAAATACCATGAGAAATCTTCCTTCTGGTGCTTTTATATCAAGCAATGTAAACAATTGACAATTAAACATTTATGTTTCTGGACTGTGTATTCAGGTAACAGATATAGAAATAACTCATTAAAGAAGGAAAAAAAAAAACCTCACTACAGCACAATGGTTCACTGTTAAGACTGGGTCTCAGATCCACTTACTATGTGACAGGTAAAACAAGAGGGGTGAGGGCAGTAAGGTAAGGGTAATAAGACTCCTAACTGGCTGTATTTTTGCTACAAAGCAAGTCACAATGTCCTCATTCAAAGAGTCTTTACATTCTTCCCAGAGCACTCCAGAGACTTTCTGGAGCAATTCTCTGAAGGTTCTATCCAACCTGAATGAGACAGCTCTCCTGGATGCTAGGCATCCTCCCCCTAAATCCCCCATATGCAAAAACAAAAACAAAAAAACCCGAAAACATTTTATTTTTTAATACGCAGTACTAGCACATTTGCCTATGAATATTCAAAAATAAGTCCTGGTGTAGTGAAGATAAAATAAATGAATTAAAAACACAAGAAAATTTAAGAAATTCTATGTATAAACATGACACAGGCTGCGTTTAACCAGAACTGGTAACCCTGGAGCCCTGATAAGTAAAAAATAGTTCAGTATGTAAAAAATAAAACTTCTCTATAACCAGAGATACCAAAAAGTCAACAGGTATTAAATGAGAAGGGGGCACTCTTACAATGAATGAGTCCTAAGAGATCTCAAAAAGTGACAAAAGACATCCAATAGGAAAACAGGCAAACAACAGTTTATGGAAAAGCAAATCCAAATGCCCAACAAACATTAAAATTCACAAGAGGGAACGTGCAAACGAAAGTTCCATTGAGATAACCATTTATATCCAACAGACTGGCCAAAATTAAAGATTTTCTGGCAAGGATGTACAGAAAAGCTTTTATATTTACTGACAGAGAAAATAGGAAGGGTTAAGCCTTTTAGAAAGTAATGTTAACATTTATTAGAGTTAAAAAAGAAAAGTTCCCTTCCACCAAGCTTCCCATTCTTTGAAACCTCTCCAATAGAAAGAGGTATGTGGAGTGGCAAAAAACTGAAAACAGAGTGTCTATTAACTAACTGGGGAAGGGCTGGATATCATAATTCTTGCCATGAAATATTATGTAACCATTTAAAAATAAACTACACTCCAAGGGAAGACAGCCAAAATACAGACAATCCTATTTTTAGAGAGCAATACTGGGGGGGAAAAAAAAAACCTACATGTGTATATGAGTATGTATCTATGTACCATTCTATTAAGTGTAGAGAAAAATCTAGTATGATGTACACCTGGCTATACATATTACCCGAAATGGAGTGGGAATGAGAGATTATGTGGCAAAGGGGAGCAAGGAGAAAAAGAAGGAAAAAAATTTACAACAAACCAAGTTCGTGAATACTCAATGCCTACATGTAAAATTATACATATGCAAGCATAAATATTCTTAAAAGAGGGGCGCCTGCGTGGCTTAGTCCTTTAGCATCCGCCTTCAGCTCAGGTCATGATCCCAGGGTTCTGGGATCAAGCCCCGCTTCGGGCTCCCTCTTCAGCAAGAAGCCTGCTTCTTATCCCTCTCCCACTCCCCCTGCTTGTGTTGCCTCTCTGTGTCTCTGTCAGATAAATAAAATCTTTAAAAATATATATATTCTTAAAAGAATTGAGATACTATCCTAAAGCACGATGTCAACCAGCACTTTTTTCATACAGCACATATATACAGCACCACTCCGTTATCTTTTTAATTCTTCCATACCTAGGGATCGCAAATCTAGATTCTAATTAACAAACTAGTTTGATGCCTACACCTAAAACATTTGAATTGTAATTTGATTCCAATAACAGGCACAAATATTTAAGACTAATACTGCAATCAAATTTAACTTCAAGTAGTACTTTTTTTGAAGACCTGCATAACTAAATCTACAAGTGGAAGTCATTTCAAATCAATGGACACATGTTCTACAAATAAAGTCCACAAATTTACTGATTACATTATGTTAGAAAAGTTATTGCATTATGGAGTAAGTTCTAACACGGAAAAAAATTATTCCAAGTAAACCTTTAGCATTTATTAGTACTTAACATTTAACTATTCTGTTTTAAAAACTGACAATGAAGGGCGCCTGGGCGGCTCACTTGGTTAAGCGACTGCCTTCGGCTCAGGTCATGATCCCAGAGTCCCGGGATTGAGTCCCGCATTGGGCTCCCTGACAGGGAGTCTGCTCCTCCCTCTGACCCTATCCCCTCTTGTGCTCTCTCTCTCTCTCTCTCAAATAAATAAAAAATAAGATCTTTAAAAAAAAAATAACAATGAAGATATTAAGATTTCATAAGAACGCATAAATACCTAATAACACTTGTGTATCATTGTTCTTGGCTTGTTAATTTCACGTGTCCAACAGCTCTCCTTAAATTGAATTCCTTAGTGGTTCCACACAGCCACCTGAAACTATTATGACTTTCCAGTTGGCAAGAAGTTGAAGTTCCCCATAGTTCTAGGTATCTGTAAAGTTCTGTGACCACATCAGAACTCAACCAAGGTCAATATATAACAGCTAAAAAAAATTTTTCAACTGAGTCAATCAGAATCAGAAATGAAGTTAATTCTGCATGTATGCCATTACATTACCTAAAATTAAAAACAAATCAGTGTGTCCCAAAGCCAAGAATGAGGGATTCATCTGTTCAGTCAACAAACACAGACAAAAGACCTACGATGTACTAAATACACATAACAAGCCACCGGAAAACTTAAGACTTGAAAATATCCTATAATATGAAAAACTATAAAAGCAGAAAGTTACAAAATGGAAAAAAAGAAAAGCTGTACTATGATTAATTAGCCACTGTAAGAAACACAGAGATACAGAAAGCCTGAGAGTCTGACCCTGAAGAAATCAACAGAGAAGGCATGCCATGTTCATCTGCCAAAAATCACTACAAACTTCATCAGTTATTACTGGAGGAGACCTCTACTCATTCTCCCAAAAAAGCTAAGCAAAAAATGCTGAGGCTAAAGTAAAGGAAACAAGTTAAAACAACTGATACTTAACTGAGATTTAATGCTGGCTCAATTTTGCCACTGCTTTCAGCATCTTTTAATATAAGGACAAATAAACTAAAATTGTATGTATAAATAATATATACATTTGAATCAACAAAGGAATCCTTTGTATTTTGTTTTGCTCAAGGTATTAAGACTTGGTATTAGAAAATTTAACAGATCAAAGACTCTTACTATTGACTAATAAACATGTTCCAAATAATATGCTAAAACCTTTTAATACGCAATACTATGTGGCAAGATTACCCAGAGGTGCCTCATCGTAAGAAAATTTGAAAAAGTTTCATGTACAGTTGACCCTTGAACACACAGGAGATAGGGGTACTCACCCCAAGACAACTGAAAATTCAAATAAAACATCTGACCCCTCCAAAACTTAATACTAATAGCCTACTGTGGACCAGAAGCATTGTCAATTATATAAACAATCTATCAACACATATTTTATATGTATTATATACAGTATTCTTATAGTAAAGCTAGAAAAAAATGGTAAAATCAGGACAAAATACATTTATACATGTAAGTGGATGCATGTAGTTGAAACCTACAACTGCTTATGCATAAAGCATTTCAAATATTTCCCAAAATACATTGTACAATGAACAATATGAAGTAGCAACTGAGAAAAGTGTATTTAAAAAGCAAATACCTAGTTTTAAGATTTCTAGTAGCCATATTTAAATAAATAAAAAAAACAAAAACAGGTAAATTAATGTCAATAATTTTATTTAATCCAACGCATCCAAAATGTTTTAATAGATAATCCCATTTTTTTAATGTTTATTTATTCATGAGAGAAAGAGAGAGAGGCAGAGGGAGAGGCAGGCTCCCTGCCTAGCAGGGAGCCCGATGCAGGCGGGACTCAATCCCAGGACCCTAGGATCATGACCTGAGCCGAAGGCAGACACTTAACCATCTGAGCCACCCAGGCACCCGGTAATTCCATTTTAAAATTTTAAAACATGATTAAATCATTTTTCTCTTGACTCCCACCGTATTAACAGCTTGTTAGGAATAGTATGTAATTAATAACAAAATAAGCCATGTATTTGAACTTTAAAAAAAAAAATCACTTTGAAGGAGGAAAAAAGGGCCCTGGCAGGCCAACAGGCTCAAAGAAGGATGAGAAGATGATGATGATAAGGAAGAGAAGGAAGATGAAGAATGGCTATCCTGTAATAATAATGTGAGGAGTGTGCATGTGTACTTGGACAACTGTTCTGCTAAGAATGTGAATTCAAGGGCGCCTGGGTGGCTCAGTTGGTTAAGCGACTGCCTTCAGCTCAGGTCATGATCCTGGAGTCCCGGGATCGAGTCCCACACATCGGGCTCCCTGCTCCGCAGGGAGTCTGCTTCTCCCTCTGACCCTCTTCCCTCTTGTGCTGTCTCTCATTCTCTCTCTCTGAAATAAATAAATAAAATCTTAAAAAAAAAATGTGAATTCAAGTGCAGCTGAGTATTAGCTTCAGTATAAAACTGTTCAGATTTTTGTTTATAGCTGATAGGATTCTTTTTAGAGAAAATACTTTAAAAATCCAGGTTGTTGGGGCGCCTGGGTTGGTGCAGTTATTATGAGTTTGACCCTTGGTTTCGATTTGGCCCAGGTCAAGATCTGAGTCCTGGGATCCAGCCCCACGTCCCGCTCAGCAGGGAGTCCACTTAAGATTCTCTCTCCCTCTCCCTCTGTCCCTCCCACTCATGCATAACTTGCTCCCTCTCTAAAATAAGTAAACCTTCAAAAAAAATAAAAATAAAAAATAAAAATGCAGGTTGTAGCTTTCTGACGTTTTCCTACAGTTAGAATTTAAAGCTTCTGATGTTGAATGTTTCTAAATATTTAAGTTTTCTTAATTTCTTGACTTGCGTACATGTACTGTAGCACAGCAAACTTGTAGGTTAGTATTGGTAGTAAATTTTTGGTTTTTTAGAATATTGCATTTGGGGTTTTTTTTTTAATTCTGTAATAAAAATATATGTATTTAAAAAAAATCATACTTTACCAAAGTCTGAAAAACCAATCTGAACTTCCAATCAGCCTATTAATTTTACGGACCTAGATTCACTTGCCTGTTTCCTCAGCTGCTGGTAACGTTATCTCCCCTTCCCTGTGATTCAGAAGACGAGACAAATTCATATAAAGTATCTGCACAGTCTGATAGACAGCCTGAGTGCTCAATAGTTTTCTTAGAACGAGAAAGAACCAGGGTGCCTGGGTGGCTCAGTTGGTTGAGCGACTGCCTTCGGCTCACGTCATGATCCTGGAGTCCCGGGATCAAGTCCCGCATTGGGCTCCCTGCTCGGCGAGGGGCCTGCTTCTCCCTCTGACCCTCCCTGCTCTCATGTACTCTCTCTCTCTCTCTCTCTCTCAAAATAAATAAATCTTAAAAAAAAAAAAAAACTAGACAGAACCTTAACGAACAGAACCTAGCAGAGACCACCACTTGATAAACTGTTAAAAAGCAATCTAACTGCCTAATACTGCAGATGAAAGAAAAAGAGGGGTCTTACGACCACCTAGTACAAGAATTAGGATCACTCATGGAACGCCTATAGCTCTTCCCACTACTTAAAAAAAAAAAAAAAAAAAGAAGGCGGGGCGCCTGGGTGGCTCAATCCTTTAAGCGTATGCCTCTGGCTCAAGTCATGATCCCAGGGTCCTGGGATGGGGATCCTGCTTCTCCCTCTCCCCGCCCCCACTTGTGCTTGCTCATGCACTCTCACTCAAAAAACAAAATCTTAAAAAAAAAAAAAAAAAAAAGGCAAGCTAGTTTGGGGTACCTGGCTGGCTCAGTCAGAAGAACATGCAACTCTTGACCTGAGGGTCATGCGTTTGAGCCCCATGCTGAGTGCAGAGATTACTAAAAATAAATAAAACTTAAAAAAAAAAAACTAGTTTACTACATCCTTAACATTGTGGTAGAGAACTCGCTTCTTGAATTATCAAGTGTTTGCCTTGCCTGGTTTTTTTAAGATTTTATTTATTTGAGATAGAGAACAAGCAGCAGGGAGGGACAGAGAGAGAGGGAGAGGGAGAAGCAGGCTCCCCACTGAGAAGGGAGCCTGACAAGGGGCTGGATCCCAGGACCCTGAGATCATGACCTGAGCCAAAGGCATTTAACAGACTGAGCCACCCAGGCACCCTGCCTTGTCTAACTAAAATACTTAAGTATAAGCCCACTACTCTGAGATTTCCTTTGAAGAACGTCTAATGCTATACTAAATTAGGCATTGGAAGTGAGAAGCCCTAGAGTGAAATCTCATTTCAGCTAGTTTATTTATGGACAAGTTACTTGTTATTGTCAGTTTCCTAGTATGTAAAACTTCCCTGCTCTGCGGGAAGCCTGCTTCTCCCTCTCCCACTCCCCCTGCTTGTGTTCCTTGTCAAATAAATAAAATCTTTAAAAAAAAAAGTATCTAATGGAGTTTTTGAACGAACAAAATCAGAAAACATTAGTATAAGCTTCATAGGCTATCTAGTAAATAAGAGACACAGCAAACTATTCTTACAAAATGCACACAAATATCTGATGTTACAAGAAACAAAGGAGCGTGAAAATATGGGATAAAGTATGTTTTCTGTACATACATAAAGCCAGGCCTTGACAATATATCTCTCGGTAGGTAAAATTTTTTTGTTGCTTTTCTGTTTTCAGATTTTTTCATACTTACATATTGCTTTTATAATACAAAAACAAAACTTTACAAAAAAGTTTAATTTTTAAAAATTCAATGACCTTTTCAGTTAAATCTTAGTTCTTTTATGTTTTTATAAAAACACATTTTAAAATCTGCATGATTAGGGCGATCTTTGGAATTTCCGTGTGTGGACTCCCCATATGTACAGTATTAAGTAAAATCTTTCGCTAAAAAAATATTTCAACAAAAAAAGTACAACTGAGAATTATCTTTAAAATATCTGAAACGTGTTTTTAACAGTGTCCCTAGTATTAAGACAACCACTATCTTTTTCTTAATTACTAATCTGCACAAAGAAATCAATATTCAATGCTAACTTTGAAAAGTCAGTACTCTCAAGAAACTCTACTAAAATTCGATAGGTCATCATCATTAATGTTAATAAACCTACTGCATAATTTACACTCAAATTCCATTTTAATATGAAGTTAAGGTAAATAATAGGAAATTTTGGAAATATTGTAGTGCTTTAAAATTTGTAGTCAGTTAAAGCTGAAACTGCAGAACTCCAAAAGTAATTGTCTTCTAGAGAAGGCCTGAAATTTCACTCAGCCATCTTAGAGATTACACATTTCCTTGGAACACCATGGAAACTTTCCTTTACATCAGCCAGAAATCGAGGGACTTACTTTCAACTTCTATTTAAATTATATTCTGCCCACGGCTATGCAAGTTGCAATGCTATTACAAAGCACAGTATCACATACATCAGTTGTTAAGCATTTTAAAGACTCCAAATGGACAGAGGGGTTTTTGGGGGCTAATTGAAATGTTCTAAAGTAAGGTTGTGATAATGGTTGCACAACTCTATAAATACACTAACAAACATAAAATGTAAATTCTATCTTAAATAAAAGCACCTTCAATGGCCAGTAGTATAAACCCTAAGATGCCTCACTCTAGGTAAAAAAGGCTATAAACAAATTTTTATATAAAATTATATCCCCTATCAGGTACTTAACATATCTCCCACTCTTCCCAATCCCCAAAGATTTACAGAGCTGCAAAGAGAAGCATATCAAGTTTTTACCTCCTTAACAAACTACAGATACATTGTTTAAAAAAAAAGCAAGATGCAAAACAGTATTTAAAAAAACAAGATCTTAATTTTAGGTCACATCTTCTTTTAGCTTTTCACTGGTTCCAATTAATTTGTAAGATGAAGTTTCAGTTCCACCAGAAAATCTTTAATGTCTACAGAGCACTGCCTCAAGGCATGATGATACTGGCTACTAAACCCATGACTGAAATTGTACTGCGATTAGCATTTACAGCTGTGTGTGGGGGGGGAAGGGAAGAAAATGAGGAAAATCAGAATCACCTGCACAACGAAAAAAAAACACCAGGGAGAGAATAAACCAAAATGTTAACAGCTGTTATCCAAAGGCAACTTTTGTTTCCAAAATGCCCTCACTGACCAATATTGTTTTTAAATTAGAAAATTGTACTTAAAATTAAATTGCTGCTATGCTAAATGAAAGAAGCCAGAATCAAAACCCTCAGCATACTGTATGAATCTACATAGAGGACATTCTGGCAAAGGTGAAACTATGGGGACAGGAAAACCCTCTAGGATCTGGGGGTGAAAAGAGAAGGTGACTACAAAGGCGCATGAGAGAAATTTGGGGGACAGTGGAACTCTTCTATCTCCATCGTGTTGGTGGTTGCTACAGGACATTTACGAAAGCTCACGTAATTATGTACCAGAAAGGTGAATTTTACCACATGCAAATTAATTCAAAACAGTTCGTGTAGTTAAAATAATAAATTGCTTGTTCAGTAAACCAATTTTTTTTCCAAGTGAGCAGTTCCGTGGGATTAAAAACCTGGGGATATTAACTACTTCAAACCCTTCATTTTACAGAAAAGATATGCTCAGGAGTGCACGGATGGGTAAACACATGGGAATTCTAGGTCTGTACTTTCAGTTTACCATTATCTAACTTCAAATCCAGGTCTCCTCCCACCTCACCATTCTCGATCTTTCAGAGTTTTGAAGACCCCAGTTTCCACAATGTACAAGTGGATTACGAAAACATAAAATTCCAAACGTTCAAGTGCAATTATTTTAGTACACACAATGTGGCTAGGATCCTTCCCAACCTTTGCCAAAGTACCACCTTCCTTTGTGAAGTAAAAATGAGTAATGGACTCAACGTCTAAGTAGAACCAAGCAGATTTGTAGAGTAAGGATAAGGATCAACAATACTTCAGAGTTCCAAAATGGGGACAATCACTGTGAATTTGATTTTTAAAAAACTGAAAAACCAAACACTACAGAGGCGCCTGGGTGGCTCAGTCGGTTAAGCGTCTGCCTTCAGCTCAGGTCAAGATCCCAGGGTCCTCGGATGGAGCCCCACGCCGGCCTCCCTGCTCAGCAGGGACTCTGCTTCTCCCTCTCTCCCTCTGCCCCTGCTCATGCTCTCTCACTCTCAAAATAAATAAAATCTTAAAAAAAAAACTGTAAACAATCTTAAACTTTCAAACTGATAACCTTAAATAATCTTATAAAATAAAAATAAGAAATAAGTATTTTCTATAGCGATCAACACAAATACTTGGCTAAAAAAGGCATGTCCTATCTACCATCCACATGCTACAAAGGCAAAAAAATTTTACTTTTTCAATTTGCCAGGGGGAAAAAAAAGCATACCTCCGTTACACAACAACTGTATCACCATACAGTGGGAATATGAAACTTTTCCACCGGCGGTGTGCAAAAATGATGAACCTTACCTACCCTTGACAGGAAAAGTATGGCAAGCCCTTCTTTGTGCATTATGCCACAACTGTATCTGGGGTAAGAGAAGGCAACCACTAGGTTTCAATAACAGAAGCCAATGAAATATCTACTCAAATTTCACTTAGATCTTTTGTTTGACGCCAAATGTTAAATCTAAACTGCTAATATATATATATGGAGTCAAGCAAAGACTCCTTTCCACCGGGCAGTCACTGTTTTTACTTTTTGTTGACCACCTAAGGTGACTTAAACTTGTAAAAAGCTTAGAGAGATCCTTTAGACGCCAAGTGATTCCCTACCAGATTACCACGTGACAGTTAAACCAAATCCACATAGCTTATCAGTAAACTACAAAAGGGAAAACAACGCTAACCAAAGGAAATTACGACCACCCCGTGGGACAAAAGGTACGCTGAAATGAAACCCAGGGAGAATATATTCTGCGTACACCCAATACTCCTGTATTAAGAGAAGGCCCTTCATAAAAATAGACAGGACTCTCAAACATTTGAGATCCTGGCTTAGTAAGACTGACTGACAGACACAGCTGGGGAGATTTTGTATTGATCTTGTAATATCGTGGTATACTTTTGGAGAAAGAATCGGGACAAGTGGCCGTTATAATGGCAAAACTAAACTGTAAGAATTTCATTTTCAGTTATGTGACCCCTACACTGGAAGCCCCCACTAAATTCCTCTACTCTCGAATTCCTCCTCTGTTTTCCAGTCCCCATCCCATAATAATGCATCTCCCGGTGCAAACAAACAAAAAACCTCGTGGGGAAGAAACAAAAATCAACAGTTCTTCCCAGAAACACTGGATAACTAAGATTTAAGAAATTACTCACCTCCCCACCAGTCTCCCTGATCGACTTCGTTTTTTCAATCTTACTTTAAAGCCTCCAACTCTAGCCTTTTCTTCCGTAATAAAGGGGCTAAGGCGCCGCCCAATTTCCCAGGCCGCAAAAATATTTCAACCCGCCACATTACAAGGTTTTCCAGTTTTCTCTTCGATCCTAACCCTCAATTTGGCACCCGCTTCCCCGTCAGACACTAAAGTTTATTATCCCGAGACCCTAATACAAAGGTGAATTCTTAAGATTCCGCGACGCAGCCCCCCCCCAAAGGGGTGGGGAGGGGTCGGAGCAGCGGGCCGAGGCGCTCCCGCTCGGCCCAGTCCGAGGGGCGGGGGAGCGGCTGTGACCACACAATCCCACCACCTCCTTTCACGACTCCCCAACCTCCCGGCGCTCAGGCCTGCTCCCAGGGAGCTCCCCGCGGCCCAGCAGAGACTCGGCTTCTCCTCACCGGCCCGCGAAGGGCCGCACTAGCATCCAAGAAGAAGGTTCATAAGTAGGAAAACGCAAGAGGTGTCCGACGTGTTGTTTCAAAACATAACGGAGCCCTGGCCCCCGAGACCGTTAAACCGCGGGTGGAGGGGGGAGAAGCGAGGAACCCAGCAGCACCGGGCTTCGGCCTGGCCGCCCTCTTCGACTCCAAACCTCACTCTCCGGGACCACCAGCCCTCCCCCAAACCGGCCTTAGCCCCCAGTACACCCGACAAAGCGGCAAGAGGGTCAGTACCTTGTAGAAAGCCCCGTTAGAGCCGCGAACCTCCACCGTCAGCTCCGCCATGTTGGAACCGCAAAGGCCGCTGGGAAGAGATTCTAGAAACTTTCCAACCAGAGGGGAGGAGGGGGAGGGGCGTAAAGGCGACCGGGGGGAGGGGCGGGGAAAACAGGGCGGGGACTGGGATCCCCCGCCCCACACCCCTGGGGTCTCACAGCGCAAAACCGACGCTCCCAGTGGGATCCCTCCGCTCCTTACATCACTGGTCCTGGGCTCCGCCCGCCGCTGCCAACGCCCCGTTCGCCTCCCGACACAATCGCCAGACCTTTGCTGACCCACCCCTACGTCCCCGCCCTCCCGTACCCACTGCTTTTCCTGCTCCGGCCGGTGGGTACCTCCAGCCGCCCCGGCGTGAACTGTCCGGCCGCCGTCTGCCCCACTCATCTGCTTACCGCGGCGCTCGGGCATTCTGCCCCTAAACTTCTTGCAAGTGCTGGTAGCCCTGAACTAACTTCCTCACGAGGGAAGACCAAGTTTGGGGGCTCCAGTTGCCCACTGGCACAACCTTTGGGCGGGGGAGGGAGCCTAAAATTGTACATACTTTGTCTTCCAAATTCTTTAATCTCGCACTTTTTTATTTAAATCGGTGGCCTTCTCTTCACTCAAACGCACAGTCCCACACCTCCTCACACAGTTCGCTGGATCCCTGTCCCCACCTGTTCAACATTTCAGCTAGTTAAAAGTCAGGCTAAGTATTGAAGTTAGTTTTGAGTCAGACGTGTTTACAACTTGCATGAGAGTTTACGTTAATACCCATTGTTAGAAGTAGGGAAACTTGGTGCTGAGCAGGACACCACGTTTTCCCCCTCGGCAATGCATGCAAATTTCCACAGAACGGATCAAAGCAGAGTCATCTTGCATGGCTTTCTACCAAGCATTGTGTTGGAGATAGTTTGAATATCTATTTTAACTACCAAAACCTTTTCCCAAAGCAAAGCCTTTGGAAAAAATCCTAGGACTATTTTATGTGTGTGTTTTATTACCATTTTGACAGAAAAACTTTAAAAAGGATGCTTTGCTGGCACTCCATACTCACAAAGTAATGCCCATGGGCCCAGACCTTCTGAGGACAGGGGGTCCTAAAAATAATGTACATAACGTCTCATCAGCACATCTACATCTCCAAAGGTTCAGAAAGAAAACAGTCTGCAACAGTATTCGGTATTGCTTTGCTATATACAAAATTACCTTTTTTTTTTTTTTTTTTGGTCAGAGAGAGACATAGGGAACACAAGCAGGCTTTCCCCGCAGAGCAGGGAGCTCCCTGCGGGGCTCGATCCCAGGATTCTGGGATCATGACCAGAGCCAAAGGCAGACGCTTTAACGACTGAGCCACCCAGGCGCCCCCAAAATGATCTTTATAAAATGTTGATTATGGTGAGGAAAATGTAAACAAACTAAATTCCCTCAATGAGTTATGGCCACCATTTATTAAGGGCTTCATCTGTCCAACACTTTATATACCATCTTATTATGATCTTTCAGAATTACAATGCCCTAGTTTGCTTTTTATTCCAACAGCTTTATTGAGATAGAATTCATATACCATGCATTTCATCCATTTAAAGTGTCCAATTCAACGGGTTTTAGTACATTAACAGAGTTGTGCAATTGCCACCACAATCAATTTCAGACATTTTCATCAGTCCCAAAAGAATTCCTGTACCTGTGGGCAGTCCCCCCATTTCACCCAAGCCCCAGGAGCTATGTAATCACTAACCTACTTTATAGATTTGCTTAATCCAGACATTTCATATACATGAAATAAATCATATAGTATGTGGTCTTTTATGACAGTTCTTTCAGTGAACATAGTGTTTTCAAGATTCATCCATGTTGTAAGCATGTATCACTACTCATTCCTTTTTATTGTCAAATATACCATTGCATGGATATATAACATTCTATTAATTCATTCATCCTTTGATAGACATTTGAGTTGTTTACACTTTTTTGGCTATTAGGAATAATGCTGCAATGAAGATTCCTGTTCAAGTTAATAGATGTATGTTTCATTTCTCTTAGGTATATACCTAGAATTGAAATTGCTGGCTCATATTGATGCCAGCAGGCTGGCCGTCCTTGGCTTCATACAGGATGGATATCAAATGTGAGCCAGCAGGAGGTGAAAGCAGAGTCTATTGAAGAAAAAGAGAAAGCAATTAACAGAGTGAGTGTCCAGGAGACTCAGAAAGGAAAGGAGTGAGTCTCATCTTTCTTCGGGGCCTGGGGGGTTTTATTGAGGACGGAGTTCTGGTGTATGGTCCTCTCAGGCATCCAGGAACCAGTTAGAACAAAGACAAGGGCCCAGGTGTCATTCCCTGGAACCAGGGGGTCTTGCATTCAGATGTCTAGCTCCAGTGGTCTGGAATGTGCATTAGGATAGCTTCCCTGGTCATTCTCACCTGGTCCTTCTTTAGATGTTATTTATTCTGGAGAACCATTACTCCTTGTCCCTTACAAGGAGGATAGATGCGATTTACAAGGCATGTGTAAAGTGGGGTGGAGAAGCAGGAAAAAGGAGCAAAAAGCAGATTTTTATGGAGTCCTTCAGTTTCCCTGTCTTGATATGGTAATAACTCCACTTAATCTCCCGAGGAATTGCTAGACTCTTTTCCAAAGTGGCTGCACCGGGCTCCTGAGTGGCTTAGTCCGTTAAGTGTCTGCCTTAGGCTCGGGTCATGGTCCCAGGGTCCTAGGATCAAGTCCCACGTCAGGCTCCCTGCTCGGTGGGAAGCTTGCTTCTCCCTCTCCCACTCCCCACTTGTGTTCCCTCTCTCGCTGTGCCTCTCTGTCAAATAAATAAATAAAATCTTTAAAAAAAAAGAAAAAAACAAAGTGGCTTCACCATTTGTGTTTCCATCAGCAATGGATGAGGGTCTAGTTTGCTTCATGGGTTTTTCCTTCCTCCTTTCTTTCTCTTTTTCATCTTTGTTTCTTCCTTCCCTTCTTTCTTTCTTGTTTTGGCCTTCAGTGTAGTTTTCTTCTGTTTCCCAATGTGAGTGACTTTGGGTAGGGCTACAAAAATTCCATTTGGACACAAACTAAAGTATTCCATATTATCTGAACTTTGAAGAATTAAAGTTGGTCCTCTTCAGGACATGCATGCTAAAAACATTTGAGTTTGCCCCCACCCCCACCCGTTCCTGCTAAAACTTTACTACTACTGCTAAGTAGACCTCATGATTTCCATTAAGTAATTGAGATTCACAGCAACCAGTGATTTATCTAGGATCGCACAGTTCTAAGTAGCAGACTAGAATTTAAGTCTTCCCACTTCCATTTCCTTTTTTTTTTTTTTAAGATTTATTTATATGGGAGAGAGAGAAAGAACATGCGCCAGCAGGAGGAGGGGCAGAGGGAGCAGGAGAGAGAGGATCTCCCCCAAACTCCCTGCTGAGCGCAGACACCCCCCCCAACCCAGGCAGCTCAATCTCACAACCCTGAGATCATGACCTGAGCCAAAATCAAGAGCTGGACACTTAACCAACTGAGCCACCCAGGAACTCCCTCCCCTTTCCATTTCTTTTTTTTTTTTTTTTTTAAGATTTTATTTATTTATTTGATGGAGAGAGGGAACACAAGCAGGGGGAGTGGGAGAGGGAGAAGCAGGCTTCCCGCAGAGCAGGGAGCCAGATGTGGGGCTCCATCCCAGGACCGTGGAATCATGACCTGAACCCAAGGCAGACATTTAACGACTGAGCCACCCAGGCACCCTTCCCCTTTCCATTTCTAAAACCTCCATCAATGACCCTGTTATAGTCATAATGAAATATTATACAAAGTTTAAAATTTTGATGTAAATCTATTTCCATGTTCTTGAAAGGATGTTTGTTATTAAAAGGGAAGAATGTCAATTATATCTCAATAAAACTGGAAAAAAGTAAAAGTAAAAAAAAATTTTAAAGGAAAAGAAAGGCACAAAACAGCATGCATAATCACATTTAAAATAGTGTATTAGTAATGTATATTTCCAGAAGGTGGACTTATGGTTGACATAAATTTTATAATTGTTATATTTTTTGCACTGTTTGGATTTTTTGGAATGAGCAAATCACTTGATTCTCACATTAAAAAGTATTATCATGTTTTAAACACTATGCTATGGAGTATTCTGCAGCCATTAGAGATGAAGTTTTAGAGTAAAATTTACTGATATGAGAAAATGTTTATAACATACCTATAAAAAAAAGATGGTTAAATACTATTTGTGGAATCGATTTTGTACAGGAAATATATACATATATTGCATGAAAATACATTGTAAAGACTTCTACCAAAAAATTAACAATGGTTATCTTAAGGCAGTATCATTATGAATGATCAGTTTTCTCCCTGTTTTCGGTTTTCCAAGTTTTCTGCCATGATAAGTAGTACCATTTCTAATTTTAAAAAATTATAAATGAAATAAGAAAGTGTTCTTGGGATGCCTGGGTGGCTCAGTTGGTTAAGTGTCTGACTCTTGATTTCAGCTGGGGGTCATGATCTTGGGGTCATGAGATCGAGCCCCCACATTGGGCTTGGTGCTCAGAGGGGGAGTCTGCTTGGGAGTCTCTTCCTGCCTCTCTCTCTGCCCCTTCCCCCTTCTAAAATAATTAAATAAATCTTTAGAAAAAAATAATGTGTTCTTTAAAAATAGAATTAAACGTGCATAATGAAACTTTGTATACAGAGCTACTGAAACACTAAGAATTTAAGATTTTTATCAACTTTGTGGCACTATATTTAGTTTGAGTTGTATTAATGAAATGTGATATGGAAACATACTATCATCGTTTTAAATCTTCTCTAAGTACTGACTTGGAAAATAATTTAAATTTGACTAAATTGGGACTATGAGTTTTCCTTCCTGAAGAAACAAAGATTTAGAAAATGAGAAATAAGGGTGCTGGGCTGGCTCAGTCAGAAAAGCGTGTGACTCTTGATCTTAAGGTTGTGAGTGTGAGCCCCATGTTCGGTGTAGAATTACTAAAAGGAATAAATAAACTTAAAAAAAGTGTGAACTAACTTTTAATATTTCAACCAACAGTTTCCAAAACAAATTGTGTCCTATTTTATAAATAACTAATGAAAGACTCAGGAGTCATAGTTTAAAATATTTCCAGCTTTTGTTCCACAGGCATCTTTGATTTTTTTTATAACTAGGTACTATCAAACATGGAGTATAAGAATTAATATTAAAGAAAACAACATTAAACCTAACTAAATTGAGTTTAGTTGTCTTCATATTGTAGTAAGTCCCTCGATCTATTTCTTATGACATTGGAAAATTAAGGTGAAAGAAGAAAGAAACCATATTGGTTTTATTTTGCAAGTCAGAAATTGAATCTCCTTCCTCCCCAAGGCCCTAACCTAATGCAAAATTGAACTTAAAGCAAAAAGGACTAGATCACATGTCCACTTGAAGAATAATTAATAAAATTAAGAGCGTGGGCTCTGAACATGGATTGCCCTTTTGAAGTCCAGCTTTGTCATTTTCTAGTTTGAATTATATGTAAATGAGAAAGAAAATTTTATTAATGTGAAGACAATGCTTTTAGGCTACTAAAATTTTTACTCTACTACTTGCTTCGAAATAAATTCCTACTGAAACAAAACCAAGTGTAAAAATAACCATGAAAATAGTACAGGTAAGTATGGGTACCTTTTAAATTACTTTTTAATTGAATCTGCCAAAACAAAACACCTAGAAGCCAATGGGGAAAGACTTGTAAATTTGAATACATGAACATTTAAAACTTCTCAAAGGAAAAAAATTATAAAGAAAGTCAAAAGACAGACTGGGGGGAGGGACGACTATATTCCTTACCGTACAAAGATCTCTTGAAAACCATAAGGAAACACAAATAATCCCAAAGAAAAATGGATAAAGGACATGAACAGTTGACATAATACTAAATATAAATGGTAAATAAACATACTAAAAACACAACTAAAACTCTCAACAAAGAAATACATCTAGATAACACTTTTTCCCTCTCTGAAACATAAAGATTTATAAATAATATACATATATAAATAATAAATATATAGAAATATATAAAGTTTGATGAAATAAGTGTTAAAAAAATTTGGAAAAGGGTCATATTGGTAACAAATGTGTAAATTGGTTCAACCTCAGTGGAGACTTTTTTTTTTTAAAGATTTTATTTATTTGACAGAGAGAGACAGCAAGAGAGGGAACACAAGCAGGGGGAGTGGGACAGGGAGAAGCAGTCTCTCCACCCCTGATGCGGGAATCAATCCCAGGACCCTAGGATCGTGACCTGAGCAGGAGGAAGATACTTAACGACTGAGCCACCCAGGTACCCCGCCATGGAGACATTTTTAAATGATATCAATGTTTAAGTTAATCATACTGTTTAAGCCAGCAATTCAAATTGTAGGACTTCTTTTTTACAGATCTACTCAATAAGGTTGCAAGATTGTTCATAAGGATTTTTCATTGGTGAAAATGAAAGTCACAATTAAGAACAAAAAATAAAAGAGGAAAGAATAAAAATCAGAGCCTAACTTAACCCTTCATAGAGCAGTAATTAGAGCAAACTTATCCATAAAGTTGAATAATATATACCCACTGGAAGGAATGGATAAGGCCTTTATTTTTTTAAAGATATGTATCAGGTCACCTTTATTTTTTTTTAAGATTTTATTTATTTATTTGAGACAGAAATAGCCAGAGAGAGAGAGAGAGAGAGAGAGCACAAGCAGGGAGGAGAGGGAGAAGCAGGCTCCCCATAGAGCAGGGAGACCGATGTGGGACTCGATCCCAGAACCCTAGGATCATGACCTGAGCTGAATGCAGACACTTAACCGACTGAGCCACCTTTAGACTCAAGACCACAACACCTATTGCAAACTTCCATCCTGCTGGCCTATCCTGCAGATTTCAGACTTTCCAGCCCTCACTGTTGCTTGAGGCAATTCCTTTATCTGTCTCTGTCTCTCTCTATCATCTTTGGAATTTCCTAAATGGGATAAAAGTGTCTTTTGTTAATCATATGGAAGCTCTTTGAACACTCTTAAGTTTATGCCAATGAGGTGTTTTAGGATGGGGCCCCCCAGATAGCTTCAGGATTAGGCTGGTCACCAGAAAGACCAAGGGATTAGAGGGTTGGAACTTTCAGCCCCACCCCTGACCTCTGGTAATGAAAATGGGTGAGTGGCTGGAAATTAAAGCTCTGTAAAAACAAACAAACAAACAAAAAAACCCAAAAAAGTCTTGAACCAGGAGATAAGTTGATGCGTCCACATATTGGGAGGGTGGTGCTTCCTAGTTCCCTAGGGACAGAAACTGCTATGCTGGTGATCTTTCCTGACTTCACACTATGTACCACTTCATCTGTCTCATTTATAATTTCCTTTATAATAAACTGGTAAGCATGAGTAAATGTTTCTGTGAGCTGCTCTAGCAAATTAGTTAAACCCAAGGAAGAGGTCATGGAAAACTCCAATTTGTGGGCTGAAGCACAGGACAACCTGGACTTGGCTATTGGCCTCTGTGGTAGGTGACGTCTTATGGGACTGGTCCCTTAAACTGTGGGATCTGATGCTATCTCTAGGTTGATAATGTCAAAATTGAGTTAAAATTTGTAGAACACCTAGTTAGTGTCTGCTGAGAATTGGAGAATTGTTGGGTGGTATTGGAAAAAAACACAAAAGAGAGAGCAATCTACTTTACTCAAAACAAATGCTGCTGATATAAAAGTTAATCACATCTTTAAAATACCTTCACAGCAACATCTACAGTAGTAGTGTCTGACCAAACAACTGGGCACAATAGACTAGCCAAGCTAACAAAATTAACCATCATGGTCTCTGACTTCTAGATGCTCCTCTAACGGGCTCACCTGATTAGGTCAGTTCCATCCAGGATCATCTCCTTTTTAAGTAACTTGAAATCAATTTATTAGGAACTTTAACAACATCTGCAAAACTCCTTCACCTTCCCCTATTCTATTGGTTGGAAGCTAGTTACACATTCTTCCCACACAAAAACATCGGTACCCAGGGAGCAAGCATCAGGAGAGTCATATTAAAATTCTACTGACGGGGCACCTGGGTGGCTCAGATGGTTAAGCACCTGCCTTCGGCTCTGGTCATGATCCCAGGGTCCTGGGATTGAGCCCCACATCAGGCTCCTGGCTCAGCGTGGAGCCCGCTTCTCCCTCTCCCTCTGCCTTTTCCCCTGCTCATGCTCTCTCTCTCTGTATCTCTGTGTCTGAAATGAATAAATAAAATCTTTAAAAGATAAATAAATAAAATTCTACCAACCACAATAAAAGAGAGCAGAACCTACCAGTGACTCTGGGAATCTGTGAAGCACAGCCTTAACCAACCAGCCTCTCTCTAGAGTATTTCTGTTATTTATTCATTCATTCATTTTATTAATTTATTCATCTGATTTATCTAAAACACTTAAAAGAAAGCCAAATACATGGTAAACAGTAAAATGGTGACATCTTTTATGTTTTAAGCAATTATTGATAGTGTATGACCAATGCTAGGTGATAGAAGGGAATATAAAAAATCAGACTGGGGCTGCTGGGTGTTAAGTGTCTGCCTTCAGCTCAGGTCATGATCCCGGGGTTCCAGGATCAAGCGCTCCATCAGGCTCCCCGCTTAGCAGGAAAGTCTGCCGCTCCATCTGCCTCTCCCTCTCCTTTCCCTCTCCATCTGCCTCTCCCCCAGCTCATGCCCTCTCTCACTCTCTCTTTCAAATTGATAAAATCTTTAAAAAAAATAAAGAAAAATCAGACTGATCTCTGTTTATAGTTTGGGGGTTGGGTAGAGGATAGCTCCATAAATAAGCAATACAATTCAAACAGAACATACTGTTTTACAACTTTGCCCCATGTAAAATGGATATGCCAAGGAGAAATGCCAATTCTGTGCTGAGAAGTCAGTGTGCCTCCACAGAGCAGAAGACTATTTAGTGGCACCTTGCAGACACTGTAGTTGTCATGTAGTCAAGGAAGGAGACATTCCAAACCCTAGAACAGCATGAAAAATGACCAGATGTATGAAAGAGGAAAATTTAGTCCAGCTGAAGCTTTTTAGTCTGTTCACATAGAATTTGGGACTATTTCTATCTCATTGTATTATACCACTTAATCGAAACATTTTGCACTCATATTATTTTCCACCAACCTGTAAGCACTTTGAAGGAAGTTTCTGGGTTTTTTTAAGATTTTTATTTATTTATTTATTTGAGAGAGAGAGAGGGAGAGAGCAGAGGGGGAGTGAGAGGGAGAGGAAGACTCCCCGCTGAGCAGGGAGCCCGACGACGTGGGGCTCAATCCCAGATCCCTGAGATCATGACCTGAGCCGAAGGCAGAACTTAACCGACGGAGCCACCCAGGCACCTCAGAAGTTTCTGTTTATACTCAACTGTACTTGGTATTTAGTATATATTTGGTAAATGATGGATGGAATTTGGACCCAATCGGTATGAATACTATAAGCCATGTTAAGAGGTTTAGAATTCTTATATTTCTGAAAGACAGCTGTAATGTAATGTAATACAAGAGGACCAATGCTAAGTCAAACTACTGGCTCTGCCACTTGCTAGCTGCAACTTTGAGCAAAGATTAAATGAAATAATATGTATAAGGAACTTAGAAGAATGCCTGGTATATATTAGATGTTCAGTAAATGGTGATGGAGTTAGATAATGAACAAGCCATCACAAGTTCAGAAGTAGGGAGATCACTTAACCACATTTGGGTCTTAAGGAAGAAAATTTTTATTAGTAGAGAGGGAGAAAGATTTTAAAATCACAGTAGTGAAGACAGAAACCAGTTAAAAGGCTATTGCAAGCTAGATAAGAGATAAATAGAACCCAAATAAAAGCAATAAGAATGAAAAAGAGATAAAATTGAGATATTTAAAATGTTGAAGCAATGGGATCTAATAGCTAGAGATATGATGAGAAATGAGAGACTCAAGGATAAATGTTAACTTTTATCTGGGCAATTGGGCACATAGTGATGCTATTAGTTTAGAACATAAGGGAAGATTTGTGGAGGCAGATAAGAAGTTCTATTTTGGAAATATGGCATTGAGATGTTTTCAAAACATCCTGTGAAGTTTTAGTAGAGGTGTAGGGTAGAGATTAAGTTTTGGGAGTCTGTGGTGACTATTCAGCATTTAAGATAAGGAAAGCAGGGGCACCTGGTGGCTCAGTCAATGAAGCGTTGGACTCTTGGTTTTGGCTCAGCGCATGATGTTAGATCCAGCCCTGCGTCAGGTTCTGTGCTCAGCGTGGAGTCGGCTTGAGATTTCTTCTTCCCTTCCCTTCCTGCTTGTGCTCTCTCTCTCTCTCTCTCAAATAAATAAATAAATCTTTAAAAAAAAAAAAGATCAGGGAAGCAATTGAGATTAGGGAAAGCTTATGAGGAGAAAGTAAAATAAGAGTAAATGCAATTTATAGATGGGACTATTTGGAAAAAGGGTACATAGTATAACTTACTGAACACAAGATAATCTTATCTTATTAATATAGACTATAGTATTTAATAATAATAATATTAATAAAAGATAGAAAGCGAAGTTTCTGACTAATGTAAACTAGATAAAAACTCCTCTAGAGCCAAGATTTATTTCTGCTTCTGTACAACATCATCTTGCCTAGAACTCCAAATATTTTAGGTTCTAAATATGAATAAATGTATGGAATTTAGGAATAGGAATAATAAAAATAAACACCTAATCTATGTAATAATATGGCAAATGCTTAACAATATGTGAATAAAAAATAAAGCAGAACATAAAAGTCAGTCTGCATAATGATATAACTATGTAAAGTTTATTTGTGCACATAGATAAGAATAAGCACTTAGACAACTGAAAAAAATTTAATTTGTTAGTATGATTGGTGGAATGCTGCTTTTTTCTCCCGTATTTATTTGGAGTTCCATTCATAATGTAATTTAATGAGAAAGAAAACTGTTCAAGCATATTTGGCCAGAAGGCCAGAGAACTGCTTTCTTTGGCAGGCCCAGTTCTATTGTGGTTACCTTAGGGTAGTCATTTCACCTCTCTGAAAGATTGCCATTATGCAGAAACCTGAGAAAGATGATTCCTGATTTAACCATGTAGAATGGGGACAGTAGTGAAGGGCACAATATTCTAGTCAGAGGAAAAATATTTCATGAGGGGTAGAATGGCTGGAGCGTAGAGTATAAGGGGGATATGACAAGAGATGAACCTGGCTAGAGATCCTTGGCAAACAATTAAGGGGTTTAAATTTTTTTATTTTATTTATTTGAGATCAAGAGAGAGAGAACACGAACGGGGGGAGAGGGAGAGAGAGAGAGGCAGACTCCCCACTGAGCGGGGAGCCTGATGCAGGGCGATCCCAGGACCCCTGGATCATGACCTGAGCCCAAGGCAGATGCTTAACCCACTGAGCCACCCAGGCCCCCAGGGGTTTAAATTTTATTTTATTTTATTTTATTTTATTTTATAATTTTTTTTAAAGATTTTATTTATTTGACAGAGAGAGACACAGCGAGAGAGGGAACACAAGCAGGGGGAGTGGGAGAGGGAGAAGCAGGCTTCCCGCTGAGCAGGGAGCCCGATGCGGGGCTTGATCCCAGGACCCTGGGATCATGACCCGAGCCGAAGGCAGACACTTAATGACTGTGCCACCCAGGCGCCCAAGGGGTTTAAATTTTATACTGAGAACAATAGGAACCCACTAAAGGTAAAATAAAGCAAAGATGTGGCTCTATGAGGTCAGACAGTTCATGCAAGAAAGTATATGGTTTCATCAAAACGTGGAGCTTAGAGCAGAGGCTATCACAGAAGAGCTGTTCACATGACTTGCCTGGCCAGGTGACCTTAGGAAAATTCTCAAACTCTCTAAATATGAAAGTCTGAAAATAGGTGATCTCAATTCTTTTTTTGTTGTTGTTTTAAGATTTTATTTATTTATTTGACAGAGAGAAAGAGACACAGCAAGAGAGGGAACACAAGCAGGGGGAGTGGGAGACGGAGAAGCAGGCTCTCCACCGAGCCGGGAAACCCAGGACTTGATCCCAGGACCTTGGGATCATGACCTGAGCCAAAGGCAGACACTTAATGACTGAGCCACCCAGGCGCCCCGGTGATCTCAAATTCTTATCATCTGGGGGCTGTGATCAACTTTCTAAAAACTTGCTTACCTCCACATTTCTTTGTGTATTTTCCAGAACTTGCATAAAAGATTATGAGCCTCCTTATACTAGAGTTCTTTGCTTTCAACTCTTTGTTAACATTGTTATTAAATTATATTTGCTTCTTTTTTAAAACATTTTATTTTGGAATGATTTTTTTGTTTGTTTGTTTTACAGTAGGCTCCACACCCAATGTGGGACTCGAACTTACAACCCTGAGATCAAGATTTGCATGCTCTACAGACAGCCAGGTGCCCCTGGAGTAATTTTAAATTTACAGATAAATTACAAAGTTAGTACAGAGAGTGCCCATATATCCTTCACCTAGTTCCCCCTAATGTTACTCTTACATTATCATCATAGATTTGTTAAAACCAAAAAACTGACATTGGAATATTGGTGTTAACCAAACTCCAGACTTTACTAAATTTCAACAGTTTATCCACTAATACTTTTTCACTGTTCTAGGATCCAATTCTGGATACCAGATAACAGATTGCATATAGTTGTCATGTCTCCTTGTCTCCTCTGGTCTGTGCCAGTTTCTTAAATCTTTCTTTGTTTTTCATGACCTTGATGGTTTTGAGACAGATATTTCTTACAATGTCCCCCAATTTGTTTTTATCTGATGGTTTTCTCATGATTAGACTGGAGTTATGAATTTGGAAGAAGAATACCATAGAGGTGAAGTGTCTTCATCACATCATATCAGAGGTAAAATGTCAACAACATGACTTGTTACTAATGATATTAGCCTCGATCACTTGGGTAAGCTAGCGTCTCCCAGATTTTTCCACTGCAATTTTTCCTTATCTCTACTGTATTCTTTGGAAGTCAATAAATCCAAACCGGGGTGCCTGGGTGGCTCAGTTGATTAACAGTCCAACTCTTGATTTCTGCTGAGATTGTGATCATGCCCAGCTTAAGATTCTCTCTCTCCCTCTCCCTCTGCCCACTGCCCCACCCCCACCCCCACATGTGTGCATGCATGCACACTCTCTCTAAAAAAAAAAAAAAAAAAAATCCAAACCACACTCAAGGCAAGGGATTTTGGGGAATGGACAGAGGGAAGTGGAATTAAGCTTAATTTCTAGGAGGAAAGAGTATCTTCATATGTTTTTTGAAATCTAACAGTAAGGGAAATTTGTCCCTTCACTCTCATTTATTTATTCAATCATTTAATTATATAAGTATGGAATCATGGTAATTTATTTTATACTTTGGATATAATCCAATACTACTTATTTATTTTGTTCAAATTGTTCCAGCTTTGGCCATTGAACAAAAGACATAGGAGTCTTTTGATAAACTTCCATTTGTCTTTTGATAAACTCCCATTGTTTCATTTTTGTGTATTTACTTGTTTTCTGTTACTATAAGATGATTGAGGTTCATTTTGTATTTTCCCTACCTCAGCCCAATATTTTTCTAAATATTTCTTTTTATTCACAACTTGTCAAAGATTTGGCCAGCAGGAATCTCTTCAAACTGGCTAGCAAGTTCTTTTAAGATGGCTCATCACTATTTAAGCAATATGTACTTTCTTGCACAACAATATGTTCTAAGTTCATTTTATACTTTTCTACCCTCTGTTATGGAAATAGTCATTTCTCTGGAGAGCCCTGATTACTTTTATCATGGAATTGGATCTAGAAACCAAGGTCTGAATGATAAATATATACCTTCTTCTTTTAAAAAATGAAATTTTGTCAAAGACACTTGTATAAACTAAATTTATTTATAAGACTTCAGAATTTTATTCTTATGCATGCAAGATGAGCTAGGATGCAATGGACTCCAAAAAACACCATTTTGGACTTTGGTAGTTTTGAAAACTAGGAATTATTTTATTGGACTTGACTTTAGATTTTATTATAGCTTACTATTGCAGCAAAAACTTTGAAAAACACAATTATTCATAACACCTTTAACCTATTTTTCTGTGACTATGCTTTTACTTAAAGGAGAGAACCACCACTACCTTCAGATAGCATGCTTCACTCCCATCAACACTTAGGCCAATATTTCTCAAATATTTAAATAAACCATTATTGGTACAAAGTACTCTGGGCTTTTTGTTTTGTTTTATTTTGTTTTTTATTTTTTATTTTTTAACAGTCTGTCCACTTGGTTTATTAATTCAAAATGTTTCTACATGTGGTTAGGCCTTCATTTCTTTTCTCACCCTGGGCCCCACCGGCATTAGGGGTGGGCCTGGTCAGAATGGTGTTCCTAGGTTAGCATTATGACGCCTTAGCCATTGATGGAGCAGTTTTAATTTTTATGGTCTAGTTCAATTGCTCTTAATTAACTTTCGTTTTTTTAATTAACACATAATGTATTATTTGTTTCAGAGGTACAGGTTTGTGATTCATCAGTACATCATATGCACTCACCATAGCACATACCCTCCCCAGTGTCCATCACCCAGCCACCCCATCCCTCCCACCCCCCCTCCACTCCAGCAACCCTCAGTTTGTTTCCTGAGATTAAGAGTCTCTTATGATTTGTCTCCCTGTCTGGTTTCATCTTCTTTCATTTTCTCCTCTCTTCCCCTATGATCCTCTGCCTTGTTTCTCAAATTCCACATATCAGTGAGATCATATGATAATTGTCTTTCTCTGATTGACTTATTTCGCTTAGCATAATACCTTCTAGTTCCATCTATGTTGTTGCAAATGGCAAGGTTTCATTTTTTGATGGCTGCATAATATTCCATTGTGTATATATACCACATCTTATTTATCCATTCATCTGTTGATGGACATCAAGGCTCTTTCCATAGTTTGGCTATTGTGGACATTGCTGCTATAAAAATTGGGGTGCACATACCCCTTTCGATCACTACATTTAGTACTCTGGGTTATTAATTACTACTTTGTTTTTGTTTTTTTTTTAATTTTTTTATTGTTATGTTAATCACCATATATTACATCATTAGTTTTTGGTGCAGTGTTCCATGATTCATTGTTTGTTCATAACACCCAGTGCTCCATGCAGAACGTGCCCTCCTCAATACCCATCACCAGGATAACCCATCCCCCTCCCCCCCTCCCCTCTAGAACCCTCAGTTTGTTTTTCAGAGTCCATCATCTCTCATGGTTCGTCTCCCCCTCTGACATACTCCCCTTTTCTTCCTCTCCTGTTATCTTCTTCTTTTTCTTTTTTCTTAAAATATGTTGCGTTATTTGTTTCAGAAGTACAGATCTGTGATTCAACAGTCTTGCACAATTCACAGCGCTCACCGTAGCACATACCCTCCCCAATGTCTATCACCCAGCCACC
>NW_027397063.1:76089940-76132314 GCF_003265705.2 Callorhinus ursinus
GAATATCGCCTCGGATTCACTTCTCCGCACGCCCTACCTTCCAGTAAGTGGTCGCTTCTCTGTTCAGAGAGTTGTTGCTACTCTCCTGTTCGATCTCCTGTTGAGTTCGTAGGTGTTCAGAATGGTTTGATCCCTATTCAGCTGAATTCCTGAGACCAGACGAAATCTAGGTCTCCTACTCCTCCACCATCTTGCTCTGTTTTTGTTTTTAAAAGTTGATAATGATCCACTGAATTGATTCCATAATCTGATAATGAATCAGTTTTATTTATTTATTTATTAAAAGATTTTATTTATTTGACAGAGAGAGACACAGTGAGAGCAGGAACACAAGCAGGGGGAGGGGGAGAGGGAGAAGCAGACTTCCCACAGAGCAGGGAGCCCGATGTGGGGCTCAATCCCCGGACCATGGGATCATGACCTGAGCTGAAGGCAGATGCTTAACAACTGAGCCACCCAGGCGCCCCAGTGAATCAGTTTTAGAAAGCACAAAGAGCCCATAGTGATTTCCCATAAATTAGACTCATGCTTAAATTAAAATACTGATTCTAGGGGTGCTTGGGTGGCGCAATCAGTTGAGTGACCAACTCTTGGTTTTGGCTCAGGTCATGATCTCAGGGTCTTTTTTTTTTTAAGATTTTATTTATTTTTTTGAGAGAGACAGAGAGAGAGAGGAGAGAGAGCACAAGCAGGGTGGTGGGGGGAGGGGCAGAGGGAGAGGGAGATGCAGACTCCCCTGCTGAACAGGGAGCCAGACATGGAGCTTGATCCCAGGACTCCTGGATCATGATCTAAGCCCAAGGCAGATGCTTAATGAACTGAGCCACCCAGACACCCCTTCAAATGATGTTTAGACAACTTGTGAAGAGTTTGGGAATTAATTGTTGATAAGTAATTAAAACATTAAGCAAGGTAAAAAAATATTAAAACTCTAGGAAAAATATAAAATCATCCCAGAAAAGTAACTCTTATTTATCTTATGGCTCAGCTCTGAATATATATCATATAAGTATAATATAATATAATAATATAATATAATGTAATATATATGATAATCCAACCTAAATTCCAATAAGACTAAATAAGAGGAAGAACAACAGAACAATAGAAAGTGTGCATATGTAGTAGAGGCAGTAAAAAGAAGAGAGCTGAGGCCTACTCTTCCACAGTGGGAAGTCAGTAGATAATGCCTACATATTATTTAGAGATATAGAAGATAGCAAAATAATAAGCTAAAAGTTAAAAGTGGTTGTCTCTGGGAAAGAGACAATTTATATTTGAAAAATATAATTTTTCAAAACAAAGAAAGAGTATCCTGTATGCTCTGCTGAGAATCCAGGACTGAAAAGTTTGATGTCTGGTCACTAAGAAAAGTGGAAGCATGTTCAGAAGGTCAACAGACATGATTTGGTTCTCAAATTCAGATTCCTGTTCCTGGCCCATATTATCACATCATTTGTCCATTTTTTTTTAAAAGGTTTTATTTTTAAGTAATCTCTACACCCACATGAGGCTCAAACCGACAAACCTGAGGTCAAGAGCTGCCCACTCTACTAACTGAGCCAGCTGGGTGCCCCATTTGGCTGCTTTTAAGCTGACTTCCTCCACCATCCTTTGAGGAAACTCTTATCTAACCCTTGTGCCCATTCCACCTTAATTAGCTTGCTAATGGTACAAGGTATTATAATGTAATTGTTCAGTATATGAACTTTAGAGTTAGAAAGACTGAATTTGACCTGGGTTTTTGTTATATGATCTCTGGCAAGTTAGTTAACACCTCTAAGCTTTGGTTTTGTCTTCTGTGAAATGAGGAATACTAATGGCCACTCCTAAGGACTAATGAGAAAATTAAGTGAAGCAATATGTGTAAAGGTGCTGAGTACAAGTGTCTGGCATATAATGAGTGCCTAGTTATTATTATTAAACTCCAGAAGCACTGATTACACTGTTAGAATCAGAATTTTTTTAAAAAGATTTATTTATTTATTTGAGAGAGAGAGAGAGAGCACAGAGCCTGATGCAGGGCTTGATCTCATGACCCTGAGATCATGACCTGAGCCGAAATCAAGAGTAAGATGCTCAACCTACTGAGACAGCCAGGCACCCCATTTTGCTATCATATTTTTAATATCCAGGGGCTCTTTCTAATTTTCTAAAATAAATAAATATATAAATGTCTTAGTTCATTTGGACCACTATAACAAAATATCACAGTTTGGGTGGTTTATAACAACAGAAATTTATTTCTCATAGTTCTGGAGGGTAGGGAGTCCAAGATCCTGGTGCTGGCAATTTGGTATCTGGTGAGAGCCCATTTCCTCATAGATAGTTATCTTTTCACTATAATCTCACATGGTAGAAGGGGCACAGGATCTCACTGGGGCCTCTGTTATAAGGGCACTAATCCCATTCATGAAGACTCCACCCTCAGGAACTAATCACTTCCCAAAGGTCCCAATTCCTAAAACCATTACTTGAGGGTTAAGATTTCAACATAGGAATTTAGAGGAACATAACCATTCAGTCCATTGAATGTATGCAGTTTATGCATGTATGTGGTTTTTATATATGTAATTTATATACTTCAGAGAAATACACACACACACATATACACACACATAGGTATATATATACATTCCTATTACATTTTGGGTATATTAATCATGTTATTGAGTAATGATCCTGTGTAAGTTTGTCCTCCTTTCATTGTCTCTGTTTCTTTCAAGTTGACCCACATTACTGTCTTGACTGATGCTCTATCTATTCACTTATGGCCTTGCTCACTGAATTCTTAAAAAGGGGCTCATTTAAATTTAAATTCTCAGGGAAGCTGAAACAAGACTATAACATAAAAACTCTGTTCAGTTTCTCTTCTCCTTGGAAGGTATGTGTAACAGTAGCAATATAGACCTATATAGATCTAGATTTGGGTTTGTTAATGAGGTTTTTAAAATTAAACAATAAACAGGTAATTGCTTAGGGATAGGTGATATAAATTATAGGAAAAGTCAAGGACTGGTTAACAGAGAAATCAGGATGGCAGCTAACTTCTTGAGATCGGAGAAGGAAGATTTTTTTTTTTCTAAGTAGGCTCCATGCCCAGCGTGGAGCCCAAGGTGGGGCTTGAACTCATAACCCTGAGATCAAGACCTAAGCTGAGATCAAGACCTAAACTAAGATCAAGAATCAGACAATGTACTGAGCCACCCAGGCATCCCGAAGGAAAGATTTTTCAATCTGAGACTGACATAGAAAAAGTTTCTAAGATACCAGTAATGTTTTATTTATTAGGCTACCAGGTTTATGGGTGTTCATTCTGAGATTATTTTATTCTCTAGATGGTCTGCTTTTTATGTTTTTATGAATGTATGATATATATTAAAATGTTTTAAAGATGATTTACAAACTAAAAAAATGATAGTCATTTCCAGTTTTACTGTACAATTCCTTGTCTTTTGGACTTAACGTCTTTGGCTAATTTTGACTATGCCATTTCTATGAGACTTAACTGCAGATAACACATACTTCATAACACTTTCAAAATATATTTGGAGGGGTGCCTGGCTGGCTCAGTCAGTAGAGCATGTGACTCTTGATCTCAGGGTCATAAATGCAAGCCCCATACTGGGCCTAGAGCTTACTTAAAATATACATATAAATTATCTATTAAAATATATTTATTTAAAAAATATATATATTTGGGATAAGTAAAACTACTTTGAAACAGCTGAAATTTAATAGTGTTTTCTTCGATTTCCGATATAAAGGAAATTTCAAAACCAAAAAGATGGAAATAAATAACTTCCAAAATTTTTGCTGTTCAGTACTCTCAAGAGTTAATAAGACAGGAGAGGGAAACAATTTTATAAGACATATTTTTAAACAGTCCATATCATTCATAATGATATGAAATGTGCATCAAAGAAAATTATTCTAAAACTCTATAAAGCACGGCAGTACCACAGTTCTGGTCAATTATGTTAAGAGGAATTGGCTGGAGCCCATATAATCTGCATGTGAATTTGATTAAAATTGTTTTGCTTTAGATCTATACTTGGTGATGTTGAGAGGAAGATACTTCTATATAAAGAACATTAAATCAGGTAGATTCAGTTAGGCAAAATGGGAAAGAAGACATCTCTAATTGAAGGTAGACAAAAAAATTTTTGGTTGTCCTAGATTTGATGAATCTTTTGACCTGGTTTAGCTATTTTGTTTGTTTGTTTTTCTTTTGTGAGTTTTTCATTCTGCTCTCTGTGAATAAGTTAATGATTTAAGAAAAAGGAGTTGCAGTAATTCTTCTAATGACACACTGCTTTTAAGAAACCATAAAAGCAGTGATGTAGAAGTTGTATTGGATTCAGTCCACTAAATAAAGCTAGGTTCTTGACCATAAATAAGTTTTTTCCTCTGCCAAGTATTACTAGATGTATTAGTTAACATAAAAAATATAAGCAAATCCACATTTGTATGGAGACTAAGATAGAATTTTTGAAAATTCTAATGTGATCTTAAGAATAACTAATTATAAAATCTGTTTTTCTTTCATCCATCAATTAAACACTTCTGGGATATATACAACATGTCAAGCATTTGTTAAGTGCCAAATAGATATATATTTGTGTATATATATATATATATATATATACAGTTAATTTACTTGACTCTCATTTTCTTTTGATGGGTATATGTTGAGTAAAATTTTTTATATTATGTGAATTATCCCTCCCCTCCCCAGGGAGTAAACAGTGAGAGAAAAGAGGGAAAAAAGGAGATAATTCTTTGATCTCCAATTTCCTTTGAATTCTCCAATTTACTAATTACATTGTACATAAGCTTTAATATCAAAATAGAAACTATCATACTCTTATTCAGAGGTCATATTGTATTTTTATTTGTTTATTTATTCATTTTAAAGATTTTATTTACTTAGAAAGAAAGCAAGAATGGGGAGGAGAGGGAGAAGCAGGCTCCCCAAGAACAAGGAGCCAGATGTGGGGCTTGATCCCAGAACCCTGAGACCACGACCTGAGCTGAAGGCAAGACGCTCAACCGTCAGAACCACCCAGGCGACCCTCATATTGTATTTTTAAACTAAGATAGGCTTGGTATTTATCATGAGAAAGACCAAAATTTATACAATTCACCTAAGAAATGGCTTGAGAACTTAAAAAAAATTGTTAAAGCACCAGTGCAGTCTTGATATTTTATTACAATTTTGTTTTCTGAAAGTTGCTTATAGATTTATTTCTTTTTGTGATCTTGCTTTGTAAATTCTTTTTCTCCCATGGCTAGAAAATAGAAACTTTTTTTCCTCTCTACTAAGTATTGTCTTCTTAGGGGAAAACGACGTCCTTGGTAAGACAACATTTTTAGAGAATAATATGTAATTAACTCATAGCAACTCAACAAGTGTGATAACTCTGAATATCATCTTAATGACTCCTCATTCAAAGACACCAGTTTTCTAGGCAAATATACTGTGAAGGCATTTTAATATTATTTGTTATTATGATTGCATTTTCCATGCAAAAATGTTCATATTAATGGGTTAGAGGAAGATTAAAGTGATCAAAATCTTAGGGAATTGTATTACTAATAAAATTATTTTTTAAAATAATAATCTTCAATAATGAAAGTTTTATGAAAAGGAGAAAGAGCTCCAACTCTGATTTTTCATTCACCTTGCAAGTATTTATTAGACTTTTACTCTGTTGTATGTTATGCTAGGTACACATAGGATATAATGGTAAGAAACAGATAGAGTCCTTGTTCCCTAAGAGCTTTCAGTTTATCAGGCAAGAAGGTGAATGAACAAGGAATTATAATAAAATGAGACAGGTTACAGATGGGGAAAGGACTGGATTATATTAGACCCCAGGGCAGGGTATCATAACATAATCATGGGAAAAGGCAATGCATTATTTCCTAGAGGAAGTGAGGTTAAGCTGAGATCTTACAGTAAGAAATTACACAATACCTCTATAATTGGAATATATGGAAATTACAGTTGACCCTTCAACAAAGAGGGGAGATAGGGGTGCCAACCCCCTTGTACATTGGAAAATCCACATATAATGTTTTGACTTTCCAAAACTTAACTACAAACAGCCTGCTGTTGACCAGAAGCCTACTGATAACATAAACAGTCAGTTAACACATATTTTGTATATGTATTTCATACTATATTCCTACAATAAAGTAAGCCAGAGAAAATAAAATTTTATTTAGAAAATCATTAGAAAGAGAAAATAGACTTATAGTGCTATGCTGTATTTGTTGAAAAAGATCCGCATGTAAGTGGACCTGTGCAATTCAAACCCATGTCATTCAAGGTTAAGCTTTATAATGAAAATACTTAAAGACACATCCATAAACCTTCACAAACTTGACATCTGACAGGTAAATTTTACAATAGATTATCCTTAGGTGAGCAACTTTATCCCCACTTTAAAGAATGGGAAACATATTAAGTATAATCAGGATTCTAATCCCGTGAATCAATGTATATGGAGCTTAGGTATATTTCAAAAAAGGTATGAATATATAAAGCTGACATAATTTAAACCTTTCTTGTGGGGTGCCTGGGTGGCTCAGTCGGTTAAGCGTCTCCCTTCACCTCAGGTCATGATCTCAGGGTCCTGGAATTGAGCCCCGCATCGGGTCCCTGCTCAGCGGGAAGCCTGCTTCTCTCTCTCCCACTCCCCCTGCTTGTGATCGCTCTCTTGCTGTCAATCTCTCTGTAAAAAATAAATAAATAAAATCTTTTAAAAAAATAAACCTTTCTTGCTTGGCAATTTAAAATCAAGAGAACCAAGAATGTAAAATGTTCAGTTATTCAGGAAGTCTCAAAGCATACTGAATAAGACAATGAAAAAGTTTAGACTCATTTTACCATCACTAATCACCAATACATTATTATTCTGAGATAAAATGCAAAGGATTTTTGGTATTACCAAGGAATCCTGTATTTCAAAATATTTTCTTGATTTCAGCATTATTTTAAGAACATATTTTTAAAGCCACTTGTATGTATACTCATGAAGGAAAAACCAATTAAAAAAAAAGTCACAATCTTGACCCAAGTATCTAAAATCTCTGCCAGAACCTATCATACAGGATTGTTTTGAGAAAATGATATGTATTAATGTATTTTATAAACTCCTAAAGGCTGTTTAAATGTATGCTCCTCCAACTTCCTCTTGTCCCCTGAGGGTTGGCACCAATGCCAGTAAGTAGTGAAGTAAACAAGGAAACTCAGCCCGACTGAATTATTTCTAATCATATAACACTTGGACACTTTGGGAGGGAACAGTGTTGTTCTGTGTGACCGTTCGTTGCTACACGATTAGCTCTGCTTTTATCTCTTCTCCATTTTAGATTTCATTGTAAGTTTGCCACAGAGGAAACTGTGAGTTTTGTAAAATTATGGGGAAAACTACTACAGTAAACCATAATTACTTGACACTGGTATTCTCAGCCATTTTGGTCCAGATTTACACATTTTAGAGTGAATGAGTTTGGGGGAGGCATACAAGCAGTGGTTCATAGGGTTATTCCAATTTTGTTATATAGGAGCTATGACTTCTTTGAAATGCTTTGCAATGCTGTATGTAACCAGACCTAACTTGACTTATTTGACTTCGATAGCAATTTTCTACAATTTGACTTTTGTAGCGGTTCTTATGAAGTCTATCCCTCTGGCAATTGATTTTGTTCATCTTGTGGGATTCCTTGCATTTGGTAGTTAATTTCTATGCTAAGTTTTCACATGTTTATCTTCTTTCTAGAACATGAGCATATAGTAGGCCCTCAAAAATTTATTGATTAGTTAATAAATCTGAATGTTATAGTTCTACACCCCTCCACATTCTGGGATTTGGCAAAGTAAGTCACATAAAAAATTTCAGGCCTAATACAGTGGATAAGGTGGAAAGTCATGAGTTTGAATTTAGAGGGATTAAAATCCCAATAATACTTTAACATCTCTAAACATGTTTCCACTTCTTTAAAGTGGGAATATGATACCCACTTTAATAGAATGTTGTGAGAGGGCTCAGTTGGTTAAGCGACTGCCTTTGGCTCAGGTCATGATCTTGGAGTCCCGGGATCGAGTCCCGCATCGGGCTCCCTGCTCAGCTTCTCCCTCTAACCCTCTCCCCTTTCATGTACTCTCTCTCTCTCATTCTCGCTCTCTCAAATAAATAAATCTTTAAAAAAAAAAAGAATGTTGTGAGAGGAAAACACCAAATACTTAATACTTACCATTCAGTTCTCTTTCATCAAAACACATATCTCTTATAGATCATGAACTCTTTCCAAGCAGGGACCATATATTAATCACATCTCTCCCTTAAACACCTAGCAAAATGCCTGGTCTGGAGTATAGTATTGAGAGAAATTTTTCATTTAATTTAATGGTATTGAGCAAATAAGATAAACTGGAGATCTGTTATAATTGGATATTTCATTTATGATTTATTTTCAGCTAGCACTCCCTTCATTTTTCTTTAGTTATATAAATGTCAAAATGGCCAATGTTTATTAAATTCTTAGTATATTGTATGTGTTAAGGCTTTCAGTAATGTTGGTCAACTAAACAGTGGAGCTGTTATGCAAAAGGTAAATGAAATGAGTCCTTTCCCTCAAACAGCTTACAATCTAATTGAAAACATAAAAATGTTCTCATAGAAAGGACTAAGAGCATTTTTAAAGCAACAAACAAGTAAATGAGACATAGTAGAGTGGCTTTCAAAGTTTTTATATTTTGAGCCCAGAGTAAGAAATACATTTTATGTGGTGACCTTACATGGTGACCAAGCACATACACACATAAATAACTAAAACAAAGTTACATGAAACAATGCATAGTCTTATTTTATGGCTGCTTTCTATTTTTTATCCCATCCTATCTTACTATATTTTGCTTAATTAAAACAATTCTAGAGTCTGCCAACTAAACTTAGCTTATGACCTATAATGGGGTCATGGCCTACAATTTAGAAAACCTTGAGCTTGTTAGATTACTAATAATACTTTTTCATTTACCTATGATAACATGCTTTCTGTGCTTTCACTTTTTGGAGATACAAAAGTTAAGGACATATACATAAAATGACTACTCAAAAGCAATCACTTTAGGGCGCCTGGGTGGCTCAGTTGGTTGGGCGACTGCCTTCGGCTCAGGTCATGATCCTGGAGTCCCGGGATCGAGTCCCACATCGGGCTCCCTGCTCGGCGGGGAGTCTGCTTCTCCCTCTGACCCTCTTCCCTCTCGTGCTCTCTATCTCCCATTCTCTCTCTCTCAAATAAATAAATAAAATCTTAAAAAAAAAAAAAAAGCAATCACTTTATATGAAGTAGAAATTGTTTGACAGGAATAAAGTCGATAAAGCTATAGGTTTCTGGAGAGAATAATCCAAGGGCCCTAAGCGTGAACTAGGCAAAGTTAAGAAGAGAACTGTGGGAACAGAAATGGTGAAAAAAACCATTGTCCCCAGGAGCAAAGAAAATAAAGTAGCATTAAATGAAACCAGATCAGAGCTGGAGACGTAGAGAGGGAAAGTGGCTCATTCAAGACATTTGAGTTATGGGATCAGTGAGGAGGAGCCAGAGGGAAAACAATTTGACCTGTGGTCACTTGGATGACTCAAAAATACTTGGTAAAGTGTTGTGGAATAAGGGAACTATGACAGTCAACCTAAACATAAAGCAGATTTGATGTGAGACCCCATCCTGCGAAACTGGTTTCTGGACTCATGTTTTTGCTGCAAATTGGCCACTTAGATACGGTTTCTGCCCCAATGTTTCTTTATGCGGTCTTGAAGTCACTTTGAGTTACTTTTTGAATTGTAATGTATACTGATCTATCTTTACTCTTATGCATAGTCTTCTTTCAATCAGCTCATTTGTGTCAGACCAGAAACATCGTTTTTGAGACCATAAAGCTACCATTTGTTTAGTGCTTATAATGTGTCAGGCATCATTTTGCACATGTTAATTCATCAAACTTTGGAATGACCTTTTGAGGTTGATGGTATCATTACTCCCCATTTTATGAATAGGTAGCATAGGCAGAAATAATTTTTCCCAACACTATACAGCTAGCGGGTAGCAGAATCTGGCTTCAGAGCCCTTAGTCTTTTTTTCTTTTTTTTTTAAGATTTATTTAATCATTTGAGAGAAAGTGAGAGTGCGAGTGAGCAGGGTCGGGGGCCGGGGCAGAAGGAGAGGGAGAGTCTCAAACAGACTCTGCACTGAGCATGGAGCCCACCACGGGCCTGATCTCATGATCCTGAGATCACAACCTAAGCTGAAACCAAGAGTTGGACACCTGACTGACTGCCACCCAGGCACCCCCAGAGCCCTTATTCTAGTTTTTTTGTTTTTTGTTTTTTTAGAATTTTATTTATTTATTTTGAGAGAGAGAGAGTGAGAGAAAGAGAGGGGGGAGGGGTAGAGGCAGGGGGAGAATGAGATTTATTTTAGAGAAAGAGAGAGACGAAGAGAGAGAGCAAGCAGGGGGAGGGGCAGAAAGAGAGAGAATCTCAAGCAGGCTTCATGCTCAGTGCAAAGCCTGATGCGGGGCTCGATCTCACAACCCCAAGATCATGACCTGAGCTGAAACCAAAAGTCGGCTGCTTAACCGACCGAGCCACCTGGGCTCCCCTCAGAATCTTTATTCTTAAGCATTGTGCCGTACAGGCTACCTGTGGCTAGTATCTGGGGACCATAGCATTCTCAACATTTTCCAGGGCCAAGCCATCTGACCGAGGAGGCCCCAGCCCTGCTCCTTTCTATGACTCAGCAGTAGCATACATGAAATATACACATTGCAAAAACTTAGGAACAATGATATGCATGAAAGAAACAATAAATTAATCAGGCGTAGATAAAATATTTAATGTCATTGCAATTTGCACAAAGAAATTACATGTATTTTGATGGGGATTAATCAGGGAGAACTATTTCTGATATTAGCAAAAACGAAAGCTTTTGATAGACAAGGAATCACCCCTTGCTAGAGAAGTTGCACTGCCTCTTTTTATCACAATTTAGACCTTGTGCTGGATTATCTTCTGTTTACCTCACTAGGCCCTCTCTCCATTCTCCTTCAGCCTGCTCTGTGAGCTGGGAGGCTGACCGGCAGAGGCTGCCTCCGCAGGCTTTTTTTGCCTTCTAGCTTTGAGTGGTTGCCACTAAGACAGAGCCCCTGAAGGAGATGGTAGGAGGGCAGTAGCCATGGGGAGCCGGTTCCACCATCTCACATCTGTTTGCATCCATTGACTGAAGGTTAGAGTATCTGTCAAACGCCCTCTCCACAGAGCCTTCCGAGTCTCCAGGTTCTGGAAGCCACAAATCTGCTCGCTCTGCAGGCCTACCAGTGGCAAGGCAGCCCAATTCCTACTGCACTATCTCATATGGTAGTTTCCCTACATCCTGAGGGCACTTTTAAAATAGTCTCTTTTTAAAACTGTCCTTGAATGATCCAATTCGAGTATGTCTTCAATTTCCTACCAGTCCCTCACCGATAAAATCCTTTAGGACTCTGCTGCTTTTGAGCTTTACCCTAAAGAATTTGAAAATAAATAAGGTAAAATGCCTCAGATATTCATATTGTATTTTTCCCAATACGATGAAGCCGTACTTGTTCTCTTGTGTTTTTCCATTCATATTGGAAACGGAAAGAAAGAGGGGGTGTGAGAAGAAAAGAAAGTAGGATACAAATAAGGAAGTTAACAGTGAACCAGGAAACAAAAGGAAATTAAGACCAATCCGATAGGCATCAGGGTAGAGTCATGAAGGGCTGAGTTTCTGAAGTCACCAATCCTGGGTTCAACCACACAGCCACTTAATAGTTGTGTGACATTGAGAAAGTTACTTTCCTTCAAATTTAAACCGTTGAAAATAACATTCCAGATCTCATAATACTGTTGTAGAGATTGAAGAAAAAACATTTGTATCAATTCCTGGCAAATTCGGGTCTCCAACAATTGTTAGGTATTTATTTTTTTCTTTCCCCTAGCCTTTGTTGATGGCTACTAAAACAATATGTAAATATTTTGTGGGTATTATCATTGACATTAAGTTAAATCAGAATTTGAAAGAAAACGAAAACCTACTCTTTCTGATTCCTAACACCACAGCAAAATTAATCATTCCAACCTGCTCCAATTAACTTGTATTTCATAAATTCAGAGCTTTAGGCATGAATTCAAGATTTTCAGCATCAGTTTAGTTCATATTCCATAAAATAGAACTTCTGGTTTGAGAAGGTAAAACCAAAAGTAGAACTTAACAATAAAAATATCATAGACAATTCCAAAAAACATGTCTATCAGTTCTTGGATGACTATTTGATTTTACCAAGAACTTTTTAAAAGAATCATGTGTAAAAGAATCAAGAGTATTTTGATTCACTTCATAGTATATAATTCACCTCACTCCTAGGAAAATGTGATTTTAAAATGTGGAATGCTTAACTGGTAAGTATTAACACTTGAAAAATAATATTAAGTATAACAAGAATATTCATTCTTTCTTCTAATATTAAGAAATCATTGTCCACTGATATTATTTTGCCTCTTATTTGCTAGTTAAATAAATTAAGAAAAAACATATATACAATATATAAAAAACATGTAATATATAGGTCTGTATGATATATTTTAACATATTATAAACATTAATAGATTCACAGTATGTATTATATATAATAAAAATATATTTTTCATAATCCAAGATGAACAAAATGAAAGTTTAATGAGTATATGATACAAAACTCACCATCATATGTGGAATAGTCTCTATAGCATAATTTGTTGTATTTAATAGGAATATAGCTATGATTGTTATGGATGAGTAGTCAGAAATTAGTGTTTTCTTCAGTATGACTTACGAAGTACATGGTATATATAGCATTTTGAAAACTTTCTGGTAGTATTTAAAATCAAACTCAGATAACATGTATCATGCAGCAGAGAAAATCTTCAAATATACACTTAAGAACATTTTAAAAATCAAACCTAATTTCATCCACAATTCACATATATATCTGAACACATATGGACACATATCATGTATCCATCTGAAAGGCATTTGAAAAATATGTATGTGATCATAAATAAAAAGTAGAGCCTTGGGGTGCCTGGGTGGCTCAGTTGGTTAAGCGACTGCCTTCGACTCAGGTCATGATCTCAGGGCCCTGGGATCAAGCCCCGCATCAGGCTCCCTGCTCCACAGAAGGCCTGCTTCTCCCTCTCCCATTCCCCCTGCTTGTGTTCCCTCTCTCACTGTCTTTCTCTACATCAAATAAATAAAAAAAATCTTAAAAAAAAAAAAAAGTAGAGCCTTCTAAGTGTGGAACAGTGTAAACCACTTTTTGATAATGGAAAATATTAAATAAGAAATATGAATTGGCTCTTGTAAGAAGGGAATCAATTTTTAATTAAAGGGAGATTTTGAAGCAATCTGTTGGCCCCTCGGTTTATTCAGCTGCAATGCACTAAATGCTCCTGCTCTGGAGTATGTACAATTGCCTTGTGCAGCAAATTAGCTGAACCAGGTGGACTGAGATTCAAAGCTGCATTTCACATTGTGTTTTGTTATACTCTCATCTCCTTCATAGACATACTCCTGCCATGTCACCTGACACCCAAGTTACAAAAACATGCAAATTTCTTAAATGTGCTCCAGAAACCATATTCTATTATAAGTATAAACTCTAACTCCACTTCTTGGTTTACTTTTTATGTTTTCTGATTCATCCTTTAGATAACTTTTTGAAATCATGGAACATAGCTAGTATTGGAGTTAAAGACAGTTTACCTATTATGATATTATCACTAAATCCTGTTTTTAATGTGTTTGTTTTGTCCATTTTTCACCTCCGCATGGGGCTTTTTTCCCCTAGTCATTGAAAACAAACATATCTACCTTGATGTAACTTACGTTGCTTGAGAAAGCAGTTCCCTCTGTTAATTTTTTCTGCCGCAGTTTACATTAAACTCACATTAAAGGTGTCTCAGCTGTTTTTTGAACTCCAATATAATAGAAGCTGAATGGAAGCTTCATAGCAACAGGAAGTTTTGTTTTGTTCACTGATGTAGTCCAAATACAGTGCTGGTACACTGTAGAAGTTCAATAAATATTTGTTGACTATCATGCTATTTGATTATAACAAATGTAAACAATACAAAAATGTTTAAATTTAAAAATGAAAGATTTGCCTTCCACAATCCTGATTCCCAAAACTAATTACTATTAAAAGTGGTATGTATTCTTCCAGTCTTTGTTCTATGTAAACCTACTTTTTTTTTTTTTAAGATTGATTCGTTTATTTTAGAGAGATAAAGAGAGCAGGGGGAGAGGGAGAGAGAGAATCCCAAGCAGACTCCCCCACTGAGCGTGGAACCTGAGGTGGGGCTGGATCCCAGGACCCTGAGATCACAACGGGAGCCAAAGCCAAGAGCTGAAAACCCAACCGACTGAGCCACCCAGGTACCCCATGTATGCCTACCTTTTTTTAAATTCTTAGTGAGAGAACATATTTCCTTTTTTTAAGATTTTGTGTATTTATTTGACACACAGAGAGAGCACAAGCAGCGGGAGAGGCAGAGGGAGAGGGAGAAGCAGACTCCCCGCTGAGCAGGGAGCACCATGTGGGACTCGACCCCAGGACCCTGGGATCATGACCTGAGCAAAAGGCAGATGCTTAACTGACTGAGCCACTGAGGTGCCCCGAGAGTACATATTTTTATATGCTAATTGGTAATTTATTATATTTCTTGTTCTATTTATATACTTTGCCCTTTTTTTTTCCCTCTTAGGAAAAGTGTTAAATACAATAAGCTTCTGCTCTATGGCATCAGCTACAATTCATTGCTATGTTCAGTCACTGCATTAGCATTTTAAGATCATTTGGGAGGTTAAGTCACATCCTGAAATTTCCAGAAAGACTATTCTGATTTGTTACTGACATGTTATGTGGGCTTGGAAAAGTTATTCAACATCTCCATGCCTTATATATCCTTATTCAAATGTTGAATTCCTTATTCATGTTGAATTCCTTATCTATAAAAAAGCAACCAAGGAGTTAATGGTGAATATTTGGCAAATTTTGGTCAGAGAAAATGAATAATGAGTGGAACTTTCACCTCTCATGACCTAACCCCATCCACTACCGAGCAGGAATCAAATAAATTGCACATGCTGATGGGGCACCTGGGTGGCTCAGTCAGTTAAGCGTCTGCCTTCGGCTCAGGTCATGATCCCAGGGTCCTAGGATGGAGCCCCATGCGGGGCTCCCTGCTCAGTGGGGAGCCTGCTTCTCCCTCTCCCTCTGCTTGCTGCACCACCTTCTTGTGCTCTCTGTCTCTCTGTCAAATGAATAACTAAAAGCTTTAAAAATAAATAAATAAATTGCACATGCTGCAAAATTAAGAACTGATAGTAGTCACTTTTTGCCCCTATGTGATTAAAATACAAGCTTTAAATACTTGACTCATTTTGGAACACTATGTCATCACATAATCAAAACCTGAGAAAGCATTTATGATTTATAAATCACAAGTGATATGAAATCATTTTGACAGTTACCTAAAATTATTTAGGATGAATCAAAATTAAATGAAAATCTCTTGTGGATTTACTAGTGCATTTAAAAAATTCTCCCTAATTTTGTAAGTGCCTTTGCAGATGCAAATGAAAGCACGATTCTACTTCATTACGTTTTAAAACAATCTTTGGTCAAAGTACAAAGAGATTGCTATGGATGTTAGTATGAAAATGCTGAGAGAGTATAATTAAGATTTTTAAAAAGACTTAACTGAGAGCCAAGCCAGTTTTATAGCCTTCTAAGAAATCTATTTACAAAGTCTCCGGAAGTTTTCTTTATTTAGTATGTTTAAATTAAATCAACCTGGCAGGAAGTCTTGTTTAACAAAAATTCCTTACACATGCAAGGAATGTTATCTGTCGCCGCACTTGACTGGTATCTAACCTGGCATTTGTGCTAATTGGAAATAGCTCAGTGTCCATTCTTTTATGTTCTCTTATACTGCCAAATCACAAAAGCCTTTTACAACTGGCTGCCTGGTATATCTAGGGCATAACAGTAAACAAGTTGAATAACTACTGAAAACAACACTGGAAATAAAATTAAAACGTATCCCTTGTTACTGTTTGGGACCCCACAGAATTTTTCCTCGTGCGTTTTTCCTGAAGGCTTTTATGAAGTTGGGAAAACTAGCCACTGAATTTTAATATATGAAACCCACACCTAAAAAGAACAGATCATGATCCCACTGAAGTCTAAAAATACCTTCTGATGCCTTCAGACCTTGATTCTGTTACAATATTCTTCTTAGGTTGCTAAACTAAGAATTACTGCTAATGCGGACTGTAGTATATGAGGGAGATTTGGTGTAGTTCAGTTTGTTGACCCATGAACCATAGGAATATTTGATATCTTATGTAAAACTTATCAAATTTCTGCTTCCTTTCTGCTGAATGAGAAAATCTATTTATAGATTACATGATAACATGAAAAACATGGCTGGGTTTTTTTCCAGGCAATAAAAACATAATGCAAGTCTTCCTTTGTAATGAAAAACAGCCTGACAAGTATAATTCTGTAATTGCTTGAAAGAGAACCACTTTTTAAAAACTGATCTTTAAGTCTCAAAGTTGTGAAAATTAGAAACTCCTCCTAGTAATTGTTCATGCAGCGTTAACTATTTCACAGATATGTCTCAGTGGTTAGTGGAAGTACCAAGACTTGAAAGGTATATTCTAACATTTAATAAGGGGTTACTGATATGCACAAGGGTGAGAAGAAGAAAGGAAGGAGGGAAGTAGGAAAAAAGGAAAGAAGGAAGTAAGGGGGGAAAGTAGGGAGTGAGGAAGAGAGAGAGGGAGGGAAAAAGGAAGGAAAGAAATTTGGTCTAATAAACCATGCCTAAAGTCAGCCTGCATTCCCAATTAGATTAGTCAGCTCGTGAACTTGTCTGTGGCAGTTCCATTTTGAGACGTGAGACTTTTATTAAGCATACTATTTTAGGTAACATCCACACAGGCAGTGATCCATTTGTTCAATTAATATGTTATTATAACCTATTAGATAAATCTCTATATGTAATGAAGCAAGAACTTTAATCAAGCATATGGGAGTCATTCAGGGGATATATTGTTCTTCTACGTATATACTGTCTCAATTGATTTTTCAAAATGCTGCAGAAAAATGTGAAGCAAGGAATGTTTATGGTTTGTTGTAGCATTGTTTGTAATAACTAAAAATTGGAAGGAACCTAAATATCCATCAATAGATATGGTTGAATAAATTATATGCATTCCATTATTGAATATCATGCAGTTGTTAAAATGAGTTCTGTACAACTAGAAAATTTTCAAAACAAATTATTAACTAAAAATGTAAGCCGCAGGACAATACATTTACGATGACTCCATTTATGTGAAATATTTAAAGTTATATGTGTGTATATATGTAAATATTTATAAAAGGAAAGGAACTTTGGGATTGTTTGAATCTTTTATAATAGAACATATTCATGGGTTACTTAAGAAATTAAACAGACATCTGAAAATAGCAGTAATATTTGGGTTCAAATTGGTTCATTGTGTGTTTAGCATGCAGCTGGGTACAAAATTAGTGCTCTTCGTTCTAGTTCTTTTGGTTTCTTATCAGTTTTTAAGGCAAATATATTACAGTTACTGCTTACAACATATGGGCATTCCATCTGATTTCCAAAATACAGTAAAAATAAAATCTGTCAATCTTAGAAAAAACTCACTTAGGGAGGTTTAAAGAGAAAAGTCTGGGAGCCTTGCCATTAGTTTGTTTTGGGATAAGGCTCTCAGGACTTTAAAATATAATTCCTTATTATAATTTTTATTTATAATCATATTCAATTCATTAGACTTCTCAACAATTGGCAATTCCCCTCCAATAAAATAAGCAGGACACCAGGAAGGGAAAAATACAATTTGATGTGTCATTGTTATCAGTAAAAGTGCCTTGGTTGCAGATAATCTAAGACTATGACTCAGTTGACTTAATAAGAAAAATGTATAATTTCACATAGCAAGAAGTTCTAAGAAGATTGCCTGGAAAGGTAATGGGTCACCAATAGAGAATCTGAGAATTGCACTACCTTTACACCAGCAACTAAGGTGTATCAGTTGCTATAAGTACAGAAAGAATGATTCATGTAATGGGAGTTGCAGTTGGAAGGATCTAGCAGGATAGTCTCCAAAGAATCCATAAAACCATATTTAAGAATGACTCAGCTTTGGGCGCCTGGGTGGCTCAGTTGGTTAAGCGACTGCCTTCGGCTCAGGTCATGATCCTGGAGTCCTGGGATCGAGTCCCACATCGGGCTTCCTGCTCAGCAGGGAGTCTGCTTCTCCCTCTGACCCTCTTCCCTCTCGTGCTTTCTATCTCTCATTCTTTCTCTCTCTCAAATAAATAAATAAAATCTTAAAAAAAAAAAAAAGAATGACTCAGCTTTAAACATCTGCCAAACCAGAGAGTGCAAAGCCATTTTAAAATAGTACCAATCAGGGGCGCCTAGGTGGCTCAGTCGTTAAGAGTCTGCCTTCAGCTCAGGTTGTGATCCCGGGGTCCTGGGATCGAGCCCCACATCAGGCTCCCTGCTCAACAGGAGGCCTGCTTCTCCCTCTCCCACTCCCCCTGCTTGTGTTCCCTCTCTCGCTGTCTCTCTCTCTCTCTCTCTCTCTCTGTCAAATAAATAAATAAATAAATCTTAAAAAAAAATAGTACCAATCATGGAAGAACTTTTCTGCCTCCTTTTCCTCTCCTCCCTCCTAGTACTCCAACTTAGAGGGGCCAGCAAAGGGAGCTGAGAATGTGGGAGGAGGTAAGCAAACAAGAAAGAAGTCTAACATGTCCCCTTTTGCAAAGGCCTCCCTATAATCATGTCCTTGCTAAATGAGAGGATAAATAGAGAGAATCCTATTATTAATGGAGATTGAAGTGCTGGTTAACATAATGACCTGGGAATTGGAATTTTGGATTCCCATGAGGTATAGACCGTAAAATGTGATTTAAAGTGGTGGTTCAGGGGTGCCTGGGTAGGCTCAGTCATTAAGTGTCTGCCTTTGGCTCAAATCATGATCCCAGGGTCCTGGGATGGAGCCCCACACTGGGCTCCCTGCTCAGTGGGAAGCCTGCTTCTCCCTCTCCCACTCCCCCTGCTTGTGTTCCCTCTCTCACTGTCTCTCTGTCAAATAAATGAATAAAATCTTTAAAAAAAATAAATAAAGTGGTGGTTCAACTTTGTATGACCTAAGCATGAAGAGGAAAGTTAAGGGAGAATCTGGGTTATCTCCCAAGTACCCAGGAAATTCCTTTGTTGAATATATTTTCTGAGGAAGATTTGGAAATATCTCTTTAGATTCATTGACTATCTTCCACTTCTTTTGTATCCTTTTTTTTTTTTAAGTAGGCTCCACACCCAGCATGGAGCCCAACCTGGGGCTTGAACTCACAACGCTGAGATTAAGACCTGAGCTAAGATCAAGATTTGAATGCTTAACTGACTGAGCCACCCAGGCACCCCTCTTTTGTATCTTTAACTACTTACTTCCTATTGCCTACTATGCACAAGCACTTAAATGTATTCAAGTCACTTCTAACAAACCTCCTCATTTCCACATTCCCCTTTAGCTATACCAGCTTCTCTCTCTCTGCTCCCTTTCAAGGTCAAACTTCCAGAAAAAAATGTTTATTTTTGATATAGTTGAAATCTGTTATTTGTATCTGCCTACCATTTGGAGTAAGTGAGTGGGAACTGCTCCTCACCCACTCCATGTGGGTGGATGTCAGAGGTGTCTAACCCCAGGACCTTGAATTCTTGACCTCAGGAATGGGCACTTGATATTGACTCTACAAATCATAGTGGTCCAACTCTTTGGAAACAGTGATTGGTCTGAGAATAGACTGCTCTTTCACCCATTGAATGAATTTGGCAACCTAATCAAAATCAACCAACAGTAAATGTAAGGATTTATTTCTGTAATCTCAATTATATTGCATTAATCTATTTGTCTAACTTTGTTCCAGTATCACACTGTTTTATTACTATAGCTTTATAGTAAGTTTCAAAATTGGAAAGGGTGAGTTCTTCAACTTTGTTCTTTTTTTCCAAGTTTTGGTTATTTGGGGTCACTTGAATTTCCATATTAAGTTCAGTTTGTCAATTTCTTCAAAAATTTCCATTGGGATTTTGATATGATTGTGTTGATCTATAGACCAATTTGGGGGAATACTGACATCTTAATTATGTTGTCTTCCAATCCATGAATGTGGAATGTGTGTACATTTATTTAGATCTTCGTTAATCTCTCTCTCTCTTTTTTAGATTATTTATTTATTTATTTGTCAGAGAGAGAGAGAGAGCGCGAGCACAAGCAAAGGGAGCAGCAGACAGGGAGAAGCAGGCTTCCTGCTAAGCAAGGATCCCAATGTGGAACTCAATCCCAGGACCCTGGGATCATGACCTGAGCCGAAGTCAGACACTTAACCAACGGAGCCACCGAGGCATCCCTTCTTTAATGTCTTTCAATAATGTTTTGTGGGGTGCCTGGGTAGTTCAGTCAGTTGAGCATCTGACTTGGTTTGGCTTGGGTCATGGTCTTGGGATCATGGAATTGAGGCCCACATCAGGCTCTGAGCTCAGTGCTAAGTCTGCTTGGAACTCTCTCCCTCTTCCTCTTCCTCCCTCTCTGCTCCTCCCTGCTTGTGCTCTCTCTTTCTCAAATAAAATATATTTTTTAAGATTTTATTTATTTATTTGAGAGAGAGAGTGTGTGCACAAGAAGGGGGGAGGGGCAGAGGGAGAAGCAGGCTCCCAGCTGAGTGGGGAGCCCAATGAGGGGCTCCATCCCAGGACCCTGGGATCATGACCTAAGCTGAAGTCAGCTGCTTAGCCAACTGAGCCACCCAGGTGCCCCAAATAAAATTTTTTAAAAAAATAATGTTTTGTAATTTTCAGTGTATAAGTTTTGGGGTTTTATTTTGTATTTTCTTCTTTTTTATGCTATTATAAATAGGATTGCTTTATTCATTTTGCTTCAGATTTTTCATTGCTAGCGTATATAATTGATTTTGTATATTGATCTAGTATGTTGCAAACTTGCTAAACTTGCTTATAGTTTTTTAGGGGATTCCTTAGGATTTTTTACGTATGGGAGACGCCTGGATAGCTGTCAGTTAAGTGGCTGCCTTTGGCTCTGGTCACGATCCTGGGGTCCTGGGATTTAGTCCCACATGGGGCTCCCTGCTCAGTGGGGAGCCTGCTTCTCCCTCTGCCTGCTGCTCCCCCTGCTTGTGCTCTCTCTCTCTGTCAAATAAAGAAATAAAATCTTAAAAAAAAAAAGAAAAGGATTTTCTACATATGGGATTTTATCATCTTCAAGTAGACATAGTTTTGCTTCTTTCTTTCTAATCTGGTTGTGTTTTATTCCTCTTTCTTGCTTAATTGCCTGTCTAGAACCTCTAGTACAAAATTGAATAGAAGTGATGAGAGCAGACTTACTGTTTATTTCTGATCTTAGGAAAAATCATCTAGTTTCTCACCATTAAGTTGATATTAGCTGTAGGGTTTGTTTGTTTGGTTTTTTTTATAGTTGCCCTTTATCTGGTTGAGGAAGTTTCCTTCTGTTTCTAGTTTGTTTAGTATTTTTATCCTAAAAGTGTATTTGATTCTGTCTATTGGTTTTTCTGCATCTATTGAGGTGATCATGTGGGTTTTATCCATTCTTCATCATATGTGCATTTTTTTAGGTGGGGAGGGGCAGAGGGAGAGGGATAGAGAGAATCTTAAGCAGGCTCCACGCCCAGCATGGAGCCCAATGAGGGGCTTGATCTCACAACCCTGAGATCCTGACCTGAGCCAAAATCAAGAGGTGGACACTTAATCAACTGAGTCACCCTTATGTGCATTTTAAAAAATTTATGTATGTATGTATGTATGTATTTATTTTTTTAAAGTAAGCTCTATGCCCACTGTGGGGCTCAAACTCAGGATCCTGAGATTAAGAGTTGCGTGTTCTTCTGACTGAACTAGCCAGGCACCCATATATGTGCATTTTAAACTTTGATAGATAATGCTAAATTGCTCTTCTTAAGCTACAGCAATTTATATTCTTGAAAGAAATTATGAAATTTCCCACTTACCTCATTGTCATCAATGATTGTTATTAAGGTCTTTTACTTGTGGTCAATCTAATAGATGAAAAGTGCTATCTCATAGTCTTACTCTGCATGTTTCTGATAGTGAGGTTGAAGATGTTTTAGTATTTTTTTGTTTATGGACATTTGTAATTTCTTCTTGTGAATTGTCACAATATCAATATCCTTTGTTCATTTTTCTATAGCCTCATTGATCTTTCTTGTTAATTTGTAGAAGCTCCTTATATATTACAGATATTTATTTCATGTCATTTATGAATAATATATTTTATCCAAGTTCAAGAAAGACAATTTTGAAGAATACAAAAAATCATTCCCTTTGCGTTAATCACTGTATTAAAATTACTTTTTATTTAACATCTTACATTAAATATATATAAAAATCAGTGACTCCTTTTTTTAGGTCTTAAAAAAGTCAAATGATTTCCATTGCATCTTTGACACATTTAAGATTATATTCTACTGATGCCTTTTTGCTAAAGAGCTGATTTAAAGGAACTAAAAATTTCTGGGTGTTAAAAACTATCATTATGACTATGCCCTATATTTTTCATGTTGTTTCTGTGCTCTTTCAATTATATACTGAACTGCACTTGCCCACTGAACAGAATTGGTATTTCCGGAGGAAATGGTTCGGTTGTTCATGTCTTTCAAGAAATTTTAATATTTTATCTAAGTTGTTGAATTTTATGGCATAAAGTTGTTCATAATATTTCCTTATTATACTTTTAATATCCATACAATCTGAAGTCAATTCACTTCTCTCATTCCTGATCTTTGTCATTTTTCCTGATCTGTCTGACCATAGGTTTGTCAATTTTATTGATCTTTTCTTTTTTTTTAAAGATTTTATTTATTTATTTGAGAGAGAGAGTACATGAGAGGGGGGAAGGTCAGAGGGAGAAGCAGACTCCCTGCTGAGCAGGGAGTCCGATGCAGGACTCAATCCTGGGACTCCAGGATCATGACCTGAGCTGAAGGCAGTCGCTTAACCAACTGAGCCACCCAGGTGCCCTATTGATCTTTTCATATAACCAGTTTTTGTTTTTATTAATTTCCAATGTTATTCTGCTTCCTATTTTATTGATTTCTGCTGTGGTTTTATTATTTCCTTTATTCTGCTTATTTTTGGTTTCATTTGATCTCATTTTCCTAGTTTCTTTTTTTTAAGATTTTTTTTTTTTTAATTCACTTGAGATAGAGCGAAAGAGAGAGAGCAAAAGCAGGGCAGAGGGGCAAAGGAAGAGGGAGAAGCCAGCTCTCCGGTGAACAGGGAGCCCAATGCGAGGCTCGATCCCGGGACCATGAGATCATGACCTGAGCCAAAAGTGGACGCTTAACCGACTGAGTCACCCAGGCGCCTCATTTTCCTAGTTTCTTATGACTGGAGCCAAGGTCATTGGTTTGAGACCTTCTTTTCTAAGATAGGTATTTAATGCTATAAATTGCCCTCCAGATACTGTTTAAGGTGTATTTTATACATTTTTATATGTTTATATTATTTCAGTCACAAAGACTTTCTAGTTTCCTTAATTTCATTGACCCATTGGTTATTTAGAAATGTGCTTTTAGTTTCCAAATTATAGAGGATTTCCCAGATTATATTTCTATTATTAATATCTGAAATAATTATATATTATTTAGAGAACATACTTTGTATGATTTTAATTCATTTAAATTTTTAAGTTTTGTTTTATGATCAGGATATATGGTCTAGTTTTGTTAATGTTCCAGATGCGTTGAAGAGACTATGTATTCTGCTGTTGTTGGCTGGCTTGTTCTATAAAAGTCAGTTAGGTCAAGTCGGTTGATAGTGTTGTTCAAGTCTTCTATACCCCTACTGATGTTCTGTCTACTTGTCAATTATTGACAGAGGGGAATTAAAATCTCTGACTCTAATGGTGAGTTTATTTCACCTTCCAATTCATAAATTTTTGCTTCATGTATCTTAAAGTTCTGTTTTTAGGTGTATATATGTTTAAGATTATTATCTTTTTTTTTTAAGTAAGCTCTATGGAAATGCAAATCAAAACCACAATGAGATACCACTTCACACCAGTCAGAATGGCTAAAATTAACAAGTCAGGAAATGACAAGTGTTGATGAGAATGTGGAGAAAGGGTAACCCTCCTACACTGTTGGTAGGAACGCAAGCTGGTGCATCCACTCTGGAAAACAGTATGGAGGTTCCTCAAAAAGTTAAAAATAGAGCTACCCTACAACCCAGCAATTGCACTACTGGGTATTTACCCCAAAGATACAAATGTAATGATCTGAAGGGGCACATGCACCCTAATGTTTATAGCAGCGATGTCCACAATAGCCAAACTATGGAAAGAGCTCAGATGTCCACCGACGAATGAATAAAGAAGATGTGGTATATATATATATATATATATATATATATATATATATATATATATATACACACACAATGGAATATTATGCAGCCATCAAAAAATGAAATCTTGTTATTTGCAATGACATGGATAGAACTAGAGAGTATTACACTAAGCAAAATAACTCAATCAGAGAAATACAATTATCATATGATCTCACTGATATGTGGAATTTAAGAAACAAGGCAGAGGATCATAGGGGAAGAGAGGAAAAAAATGAAACAAGACGAAACCAGAAAGGGAGACAAACCTGAACAGACTCTTAATCATAGGAAACAAACTGAGGGTTGCTAGAGAAGAGGGTGGTGGAGAGATGGGGTAACTGGGTGATGGACACTGGGGAGGGTATGTGTTGTAATAAGCACTGGGTATTACATAAGACTGATGAATCACAGACCTGTACCCTTGAAACAAATAATACATTATATCTTAATTTAATTTAAATAAAAAATAAATAAATAAAATAGGCTTCATGCTCAGCGCAGAGCCCAACGTGGGGCTTGAACCCAAGACCATGAGATCAAGACCTAAGCGGGGACCAAGAGTCAGATGCCCAACTGACTGAGTCACCGAGGCATCCCAGGATTATTATGTGTTTTTGATGAAGTGACCCCTTTATTATTATAAATAATAAATATTTTATTATTGTAAAATGGCCCTCTCTATTTCTGGAAACATTTTTTTTTTAAGATTTTATTTATTTATTTGACAGAGAGAGAGAGACACAGTGAGAGAAGAAACACAAGCAGGGGGAGTGGGAGAGGGAGAAGCAGGCTTCCTGGGGAGCAGGGAGCCTGATGCGGGGCTCAATCCCAGGACCCTAGGATCATGACCTGAGCTGAAGGCAGACACTTAATGATTGAGCCACCCAGGGGCCCTAGAAACTTTTTTTTAATTTGAAGTATATTTTGTCTGATATTAATGTGGTCTCTACAGCTTTATTTTTATTATTATATTTTTTCCATTCCATTCCTTAATGTTTAACCTATTTATAACTGTATTTGAAGTGAGTTTTGGATATCGTTGAGTCTTGCTATTTTATCCAATCTGAAAAATCTCTACCTTTTAGTTGGGGTGTTTAAATCATCTACATTTAATGCGAGTATTGAAATGTTTGGATTTAGGGATGCCTGGGTGGCTCAGTCAGTTAAGTGTCTGCCTTTGGCTTTAGGTCATGATCCCAGGGTCCTGTGATCCAGCCCCACGTGGGGCTCCCTGCTCAGCTGGGAGCCTGCTTCTTCCTCTCCCTCTGCCCCTTCCCCCTGTTCATGCTCTCTCTCTTTCTCTCTCTCAAATAAATAAATTTTTTAAAAAATTTATTTTAAATCTATCCTCTTTCTATTTGTTTTCTATTTGTGCCAACTGTTCTTTGTTTACTTTTCATTCTTTTTCTGCTTTATTTTGGACTAATTGAACATTTTTATTATTCCATTTTATCTCTATTTGATGGTTATTTTACTAATTGCTTTAGAGTTTACAGCATATATCTTTAAGTCATTACAGTTTATCTTCAAGTGATATCAGTTATCATATGGTATAACAACCTTATAACAGTATATTGCCATTTTTTCCTCCCAGTCTTTGTACTATTGTTGTCATACATTTTACTTCTACATGTTTTATAAACTCCACAGCATTATTATTTTACTTGAAACAGTCAATTATCTTTTTAAAAGATTTAAATAATAAGAGAAAAAATTTTTATGATTACCTATGTAGTTACCATTTCTGGTGCTCTTCCTTTGCATTGATCCAGATTTCCATCTGCTATCATTTCCTTCTGATTAAAGGATTTCCTTTAACTTTTTTTATAGTGCAGTTCTTCATGCTAATGATGGATTCTTTGAGCTTTTGTATATCTGAATGAGTTTCTTTTTTGCCTTAATATTTGGCAGATATTTTTGCTGAATATAGAATTCTAGGTTAGTAGTTTATTCCTTTTAGTATTTTAAAGATTTTACTCCACAATCTTTCACCCTCCATTGTTGCTAATGAGAAATCTGTAGTCTTTGTTCCTTTGGTACATAATGTGTCTTTTTTCTTCTGGCTGCTTTTAAGATTTTCTCAGGGTCACCCTGAGAATATGAGCAGCTCTACTATGACATTTGTGTTGTATCTGTTGCCTGGACCCCGTCTTACAGGTAGGTAAAATGATCACAGGTTACCAGTCATTAAGAAAAACTCTTCTTTAGCTTACAGATATTCTGTTTCTTTTTTTCAGTCTTCCACCTGCTTTTGTATTTTTCACTTGATAGTTTTTATTTTCACATTCCTTTAGTCACTAATCTTTTCTTCTGCAATGTCTTCCTCTAGTTAATTTTAGCCAGTGTATTTTTCATCTCAGATATTGTAGTTTTCATCTCTAGATGTTCAATTTGTATCTTTTTACTTATTTATTTTTGAGATTTTATTTTTAAGTAATCTCTACACTGAACGTGGGGCTCAAACTCACAACCCTGAGATCAAGAGTCATGTGTTCTACCAACTGAGCCAGCCAGGCACTCCCAATTTGTGTCTTTTTAAAAAATATCTTTTATGTCTCTACATTTTCAATCTTTCCTCTAACTTACTGAACATATGGTATATACTTATAATGTGTGGAATACACATTTTAATGTCCTTATCTACTAATTCTCTCACCTATGTCATTTCTGGATCAGTCTCTATTGATTATTTTTTCTTTCCTTGTTATCTGTACACCCTGTAATTTTTTACTGTATTCTGACATTGTAACTTTACCTTATGGGGTAAAATGGACATTTTTTTCTATCTCTAAAAAGACTCTTGAACTTTGTTTTGGGATATAGCTAAGTTGCGTAGGCACTGTTTGATCCTTTTGGATCAAATTTTGATAGGCAATACCAACAAAGAATTTAATCTTGGGATAATTTTGCCCCATTTCTGAGGCAAAACTCTTCTGTGTAGTTGACTTTATATTGCATAAATCATGAAATTTTCCAATCTGAGTGTTGGGACTAGAACTGATTCCTGTCCTGTATGGGGTCTGAGGATTATACCTCTAATCTTTTGACTGCTTTTCCCCCTTGGTCTACAGTGGTTTCCTTACATGTATACACTGATCAGTACTCACCTGAGTGCTCTAGGGGGAACCTGGGCAGACATCAGGAGTTCTTTCTCAGGCAGATTTATTCTCTCTGGGATTCTGCTTTGTGAACTCCAGCTACTTTGGACCCTCAAATGCCCAGTTTCAACTCCGCAAATGAGGAAGGGTACTTTTCCCTGCGTCACAACCAGGACACTCTCTCAAGGCAGTTAACTGGGTAATTAATTGCTCAATTTCTTTGTTTCCTGTCTCCGAGGTCATTCTCTCTTGTCTAATGCTCAGTGTCTTTAAAAGCCATCATTTGATGTTTTTTGTTGGGTTTTTGGTTGTTTCAGGAGGGAGTGTATATCTGGTCCTGGTTACTCCACCTTGGCCAGAAGCAGACATCCCTCATATGTTTATTTAACTGTCTATTTGCCCAACTAAGTTAAAGCCTCAGCTATTCCCTCCTTTGTAATTCAGACTAATCAAAGGAATCTCAGCTCCAGGAATTCCTGGTATCTTCCCCTCCTACCGCATTATACCTGCTCATTCTTTCATTGTGTTGTATATTGTTGATTCATTAAAAGACCAATGCTAATGACTAATGTGTCTTTCATTCTAAGCAATTTAATTTTTCCAAAATGTTTTTTATTTTTATTTTAAAAATATTTTATTTATTTATTTGAGAGACAGAGAGCACGTGCAACCACGAGTGTGGGGGTGGTCAGACACAGGGCTCAGTCCCAGGACCGGACCCCGGGACAATGACCCGAGCAGAAAACAGATGCTTAACAGACTGAGCCACCCAGGCGCCCCCAAAATGTTTTTTAAAATAACACTTTTTTTTGTTTGTAATAATAAAAATGGCTCATTCTAAGGAGAATATGTGAAAAAGAATCTGAAAATCACCTGTAATTGCTCTATTCAAAGAGAAATACTGTAAATATTTTGTTAGTTTATCCCAGGATTTTTTTCTATGTATTTTTAATGGAATTATATAAATATGCAATTCTGCATCTTGCTTTTTTCACTCAACATTTCAGTAAGTTTTGCTGTTGTTGAAACTTCTTTGAGAAGCAATTTAAGTGGCTGCACAGTATTCCATCTCACTATAATCAGATGTTTGGGTAGTTTCAATGTTCACTATTATGTATAACACTAGACAAATATATTTCTTTGTCTCTGGTTCTTTTTTTTTTTTTTTAAGATTTTATTTATCTGAAAGAGAGAGAACGAGCAAATGCACGAGTGGCGGGGAGGGGTAAAGGGAGAGGGAGAAGCAGATTCCCCACCGAGCAAGGAACTCAACTCAGGGCTCAATCTCAGGACCCTGGGTTTTTGACCTGAGCCTAAGGCTTAACTGACTGAGCCACTCAGGAGCCCCGTCTCTGATTATTCCTGGAGTAAAGTCTCAAAATGGAATTACTAGACCAAAAGATATAAGGCTGTTTAAGGCTCTTAATGAATATTACCATTTTTCCCTCCAGAGATATGATACCAGTTTATACTCTCACCAGTAGTGTGTGTAATTATCCATCTCATCACCTTATTTTTATTAAATATTAAAATGGCAGGGGCTTTCTAGAGGGTGGGAAAAAAAACGTATTCACAAGGAATTATTTAAATGATGGAAATTTCAGGTGCTATAGCTGACAGTAGCTCTAAAAGTCTCTGAGCACAGTTGTCTAGTCTGTGTACTAAGCAGAAACACCTAGCTGAGGTGGCCAGGGAAAGCTAAAATCCAGTTCACGCTTTGCTTTCCAAATTGAGCACCCACAGGGCTTTTTCTAATTCAAAAGAATTATAAAGTTGGATGGTGGCCCTGATAGCTACCACTTATCCATATAATCACTATGTGCTTGACACTGCTAAGTGTTTTAAATGTATTATCACATTTAATCGTAACAACCCTATATTGAAAGTTCTATTATTTTCATTTTAAAAATGAAAAAGCTAATGATTAGGAACTTATATAACCTGACCTAAGTTGCAGAATTGATATGTGTTGTAGTCTGAATTCAAATTAGATTTGTCTGATTCTGAACCCACTATATTACACTGTCAGTGAGTGATTTTTAGTTAAGTGGACCCTCAAACATTCCTCAAATATCTTTGGTAGGTCTTTTAGGCAGGTAAAATGATCACAGTTTATCAGTCACTAAAGAAAAATAAAACAATAACATGATAGTTTGAAAACCTTTGTACTCTGACGAGGGATGAAAATTTTCTACTTTGATTACCCAGTGTACATACAGATTGATTGTGTAATAGTAGGTGAGGTACATTTATGAAAGTAGATAATCTAGAAAAAGCATAGTCCCATTATAGCTTTCTACCTATTGTTGTTTTCTGTGGTGAGACCACCTAGAGAATAGTGATTGCTCACACTCCTCACAAAATGTTATGGCTAAATCAATTTTAGTAGAGAGCTGTGGGAGAAAGTATTATGGGTAACATAATGACTTGGTAGCAAAATGCTTCATTTAATGTCCTGCTAACTTTTTTCAATGATAGCCACAGTGGATTATTAATCATTAATTAAATTAGCAATGACCAAATTTATTCATTATAAAGAATTCACCTATCTGTGATCTCCATTAAATCTTGGTTCTGGAACTCACTCGACGCAAGACACCACTCAGAGGGGAGCAAGGTCCAGAGTGGAATATCATGATCTTCCATTTGTCATTTGTCTTTCATTAGTTCCATCCTACCTAGTGGAATATGATTCAAGAGGTCATGTTGCTTCTAAGTAAACACTATATTCATTGATTTTTTAAAAATTTTTTAATTTTTTATTGTTATGTTAATCACCATATATTACATCATTAGTTTTTGGTGCAGTGTCCCATGATTCATTGTTTGTTCATTTCATTGATATTTGACCTTGGGAAAAAGGTTATCCATGGAAGCTCTCCCACATCTAACAAGCTCTGGTTAAAATATCCTCTCTGTTTTCCTGGGCAATAATAATGCCCACATTTGGGGGCTCCAAATGATTCTGCAGTAATCATTTTGTGAAAGGTAGAATTCATGGAAATTTTACCTGTTGATAGAAAGTAAATATTTTTAGAAAAGGTACTGGTTATGGTTATGAAAGAAAAAAAAGTATAGTTATTCTGTCTGCTTTAATTAATTTAAGATGTTTGTAAGTGTGTTGATTTCTGGGTTCAGACTACTCATGAATGTTATGTTTTAGATAAATATGTTAATCAAAAATCCAGTCAACATTATGCATTGATCTCTGGGGGAAAAGAGAACTTAGATGTGCAGCATTTTTTTAAAAACATGTCTTGTATGGCTTGATGAAAAGGTTGATATACATAAGAATTTGAGGTTTCTGGTTTTGAGTAAATGAAAGTTGGCTTGATGCGCAGTACTTTTAAAGGACATTCGTCTTCTGGCCATCATCTAGGTAAGGCTTACCTTTTCAATGATTTATATTCTAGACAATTTGTTTATAAAATTGGGCAAAATTTGGGAATCTGAGAAAGGGATTCGTCTTATCACTTGGCTACCTCTTGATAATATTTCTGACATATTAGGGTTATTATTCATTGACATTATAATATCTGGGGTTTTCTTTTAATATTTAGTTTAAGGAGTAAGAAAGAGGCTGTGATGAAGTTCAGGAATGGCTTCTGCCTAAGGGACAAATGCCATGATTGCTCTTTACACATAACCCGCAATCAGGAACAATGTGAGATATGAAGATATAAGAATTTAAATCATAAGTGCAGAGGGTTGCATCCTGATATGCCTGAAACATATTCCATACTCCCTTGGCTTTAAATCTGTCTAATTTTTCTATTAAATTAGAAGTTATTCATTTTGGGAGCAATAAAGAAATTCCAACTTGAACTGCCTCATATCTTTTAATCGGAATTTTCCCAAAGCACAAAAGTAAAAATGTAAAAGTTGCTGTATTTCATTAGTTTTATTCTTTTGAATGTTGCTACGCTGAAAGCGCTGTGTGAAATTATTAGAAGACAAGTTTTCAAATGGTTGTAAAAGAAGATGCATATATGGGGACTCACTCAAAGGGCATTATTTAAAAAAGAAAATTTCCAGCCACCCAGATCTCAGGGTGGCTAGGCCCATTCAAGGGTAGAGAATCCACCATCTGTATGATTATTTTTACATCTGAACTTTTTTTATACACCAGAGAGACTCAAAACTTTCAGGGTCATTTGCCCAGCATGTAGTGGAATGTCCTGTGCAATAGATTCCAATTAATATGAGCACGTTCAATGGCCCCGTACCACCAATGATGTCTAACTGCTTTCCACTTGGCTTTATATGGCACTTCTTTGTTGCAGCTGCAGCCAGGTCTATCGCCCCTTTGATAAAAATTTCAGTTACCCCAGGGAGAAGCTTTTAACTTTATTAAGCATTGAAGTCTGCACTTGTGTTCTTCTTTGGAAGAGCAGATCAAAAGCACACTTTCTAAGGAAGTAATCTGAAAAATTAGGATAGCACTTGCGGACTTTGGCAGTAATGTTTTTCTGTAATTGAAACCGAAGAACCTGTGTTAACTGACTAGACTATTATGAACTTCTTAGCATTTAACAAACCTTTCTCTTTTTTTGAAAGTAAATAGGGTTCCTTGATTCTATTTAACCAATTCTTTAGCATGCTGTGTCTTTTTTGTTGTGGTTAAGAAAACCTCAGTCTAGATTTAAAGATAGGGAACAATCAAGGAAAAAAGCAATTAGATGATCAAGTTGTGGTACAGAGAAAAGCCTGTGGTTTTCAGTTCCATCTCTGGCATTAACTCACCATAAAAACTTGAGTGAGACACTTAATTTTTCTGGGCCAGAGTTTTTTCATCTTTGAAAAATGAGGATAGGTTAGATGATATGTAAGATTTCTGCTGAATCTGAAATTCTTTGAATCTAAATGTTGGACAGAATGGGATCAGACACTGGCAACACCTCCTATTTGCTTTACATCTCCTGTCTGCTTCCGTTCCAGATTCGGTTTGGCAATGGAATAATATGGTGCTATTATATCTTTGAGTTGAAATGAGATCTCTCTGGAACATTGGTTAAAGCTGGAGTAGTATTACCTCACAAAGAAGATTTGACTGAGTCCTATTTCTCCCGTAATCCCAAGCTGCTAGAATTTTGGAAAAGGCACTAGACAGACTCCTCTTGAGAAAATTGCCTCTTGGGACACCTGGGTGCCTCAGTTGGTTAAGCGTCTGCCTTCAGCTCGGTTTCCTGGGATCGAGTTCCACATCGGGCTCCCTGCTTGGGGAAGACTGCTTCTCCCTCTCCCTCTCCCCTGCCTGCTGCTCCCCCTGCTAGTGCACGCTCTCTCTTTCTCTCTGACAAATAAATAAATAAAATTTAAAAAAAAAATTGCCTCTTACACACACACATGTGCATGCTTCTCAGATTTCTCCACAGCTGATGGGACAACTTGCTGTCTTCTGTGTCAGTTTGAATCTGACGGCTACCCCAGTTAATTGCCCTTTCAAAGGCTTAGGTAAAGACCTTTGAATTCTAATCTGTGGGATTTGGGTCCTTGGGTGGGGTCCCCTGAACCAAAATGTATACCACATACTGCCTATAGACTGAATATAATTCCGTGTAGCATTTTGTCAATGGATGCTTCTTATAAAGCACTAAATGTAGAAGTACTCAAAACGTTTTAGCATTAAAAAGTTGGAACAATTTTGTAGACCAATGCTTTCAAAATTTTAAGTTCCAATGCTTAGGAATCAAGTTGGGGCCATGTCTTTCTTCAGGATCTTAATGAGAATGACTACTATTAGGACAGGGTTAATATTATTAGAAACCTATTCTTGGGAGGAAGGGATATAGGAGCCAACGTTCTAGGCTCAGACCCTCAGCAATTTATATTTGATATTGGGCAGCTCACTTGTTCTGCCTGTTCCTGCTTTCATCTTTAATATTATACCAAACCTCTACAAGTGGTAGGTTTTAAAGGCTAATTGTAATGTGGAATCTGAAAACACATAAATAAACTCTGTGTACTCAGTTGTGTTAAAATCTACTGACCTGTCATGAACACTGAATGGATCTTTTACTAATGCATGATTTTGTAATGTTATTCATTGGTCATTGGGGAAATACTGGTTCACTGACTTATGCAGATCTTCTGAATGTTGGCTTATTTCATTATACAATATTGAAAAAATTTATGTTAATATCACTATCATTCTCATTAGAAAAGCCTTTTAAGTATCGAGAAATTATAAATTTCACCATGGTAAACTCAGGTTTTACAAAATTTAAATTTTCTCTTGAAGAAAATACCATCTGCTGTTTTCCTTGGAGTAGCTGGTCTATTTGTTCATTAAAAAAAAAAAAAAGTGAAAGTCTACCAAATACCCAATCTGGTAATCCATTATTTGTCTGTCACTCTTTTTTTTTTTCAAGTAAAAATGATGTTCCATGAAAACACAATGTGGTTCTGCTTTGTAGCTCAGTGGCATAATTTTTTTTTCCTAGAGACAACCATCATATTTCCATATGCAACAGAAATACTTTCTGTGTACTTCCCATTTCATCATACAGAATATTAATAAGATGTATAGATTTAAGAAAGTAAATCCTTTTTATTGTCTTATAAAGACGTTCTTATGTGAATCTGGCATTTTATTTATATTGTGAGCACATCATGGTGAAGAATATAACTACCAGTATGGTTTGGTGTCACTGCCTTGATTCTTCCTAAGGGACCAACAGTTTTACCACCATTGTTTTTGTACCACTAGTGAACATTAAGATAGTAAAGAAGAAAAGTGCTGTCTTAGTTTTATTGTAAAAATAACTTTGGCCTAGCAGACTCTCCATAAGTGTCTTGGAGACCTCAAGAGGGTGCAGATTTAAAAAACCGCTAGACTAGAGTTCATTACTATTATGGTCTTGACTTTTCCCCTTCTCCTGTTGTCAGAAGAATGGGCCAGCTTTCACTACTCCATTTCTCATTAAGTTTCTTCATTAGAAGTAAGGTATCATTGACAGTGAGGCTCACTTATCATAAGCAGGGGCCCACTCCTTAATGACTAGATTGCCCTGTTTTGCTGACTGAGACAGAGTTATTAAAAGTAGGACCTTTAGAGGTACCTGGGTGGCTTAGTCCATTGAGTGTCTGACTCCTGGTTTCAGCTCAGGTCATGATCTCATGGGTCATGAGGTCAGGCTCCTCCCTCATGGGAAGAGTCTGCTTGAAGATTCTCTCCCTCTGCCCCTCCCCTTGCGTGTGTGCAGGAGCTCTCTCCCCAGGCCTCTAAAATAAATAAATCTTTAAAAAAAAAAATAAAAGTAAGAACTTGAACTGTTACAGTCAATAGCTGGTAAGCAGTACACAACTACTTTCTTCTCACTCTACTTGCCTCTTTTTCCAAAGGAGGCTAATAATAGGCAGAACTTTAAGAAATTCTTGGGGCATGGGACAAGGCCAGGATTTGCATTTAGCCAGAGACCAAAGCCCATGTGCTTGGCCACTACTTTATACTGACTCCTGTCAGCTACTCAGCTCTGAAAGTCAGTGATTCCAGAAAACAAATATATTCCATGAGTGGCATGTGAGGCTGCTGCTGGTAGAGACAGGCCCCATAGTCAGCCTTGAAAGTGTTTAGTACTAACACATACTGAAAGGATTTGGGTAAACTGGAAGGATTTTAGCAAATGCAACAAAGAGAGTTTTTAACTACACAGAATGTAGGCAACACGGACTGGTGGTTTAAAGAGCAGGCTTTGAATGCAAACTGTTCAGAGCTCAGAACTACCATTAACCAGCTTTGTGATTTTGGGCAAGTTACTTAACCTCTCTGTGCTTCAGTGTACTTATTCATAAGGTGAAATGATTAGATATGATGATAATGATAGTACTACCTATTGAGGCTTCAGTTAGTAATGGTCTGGTAAGCAGAGCACGTGGTAAGCAGTAATGAATCTTGGCCATTAAAATTATTGGTAGCGCTGGGCACGTGATAACCATGCAGTACAGATTGGCTATTATTATTTAACATGCTGCCTCCTGCTTCTTATTACTGGTGCAAACACAAGCTCCATCTGTTATTTATTTATTTGTTTGCTTGTTCTACACTGATTTACTGAACAACTACTATGTAACTGTCCCTGTGCCAGGTGATGAGCCTGCTTTGGTCCTGTAGTTGGCAGCTCCAATATATCTATTATTTCTTTTCCTCTCACATAGAGAAGTGGTACATTCACTTTTCATAGGCTTGCTCAGATCATGCAGTTCATGTCAAGTACCAGGTCATTTTCCTCTGTTCTTTTTTTTTTTTTTTGTACAGATGAGAGCCAGCTTGTTGATAATTGCATTTTGATCTTTGACCAACATTTAAAATCAAACACACATAGATGGGAAAGTAAGTATCTTCCATTTTCTAGTATTGTCATTAAGGTTTTAAAAATTCAAGCCAAAAAACACTGAATTTGGTTTGGTTTCTTTTATCCAAGTAACAACATAAGCTAATACAATACTGATTCTTACAAATAGATTATTTGAGAGGAAGATCTCTAACATTTTCTACCACGTGCGACGTACTTAGCTCTTGAAAATTCCTCAACTGTGTATATGCAGATGAAAGTGGGGTTTTCACTATTATCCACATCACAAATAAATTTCTTGAGAATGTGAGGAGTCACTCTAAGAACCCAAAAACATAAATGCTAACAATTTATTCACTGAAACTGAAAATAAGATTTGAAAATTTAAAGAAGATCATCTTTGAGCAGTCAGAAAAGCTGATCATTTTTATTTTACAGCTTTTAAAAGCTTCATTCTTCCTTAAAACTTAAATTCTTCCTAATCTTAGCAAACACTAAAATATAGAAAAATCACAGTATAGGTGTATAGCAAATGTGTCTTTAAAATTTTGTGTCTGACAGATTTGAAAATTGAATCATATTTTACACGTATTAGGAAAAATCCCCATATAAAAGAATCATTAAGATGAATACTTTCAGTAAGAAATTCTATTGTTAACCACAGAAAAATCCTCTCTAAATTATATTTTGAGTGTCTGGATTTGTGTATTCCATGTATTTTGAGGTAAAATATGTTATAGCAGAGTCTATTATGCTTACATATGTAAGAGTAGAAGCTATTATTTCTTTATTACTTATCAAGTTAGAATCACACCATGTCTCAGTCATGCTACTGAAAAGTATCCTGACAGAAATAAACTGTAATGTGAGTCACAAGCTGAGCTTGCTACCAGTGATGGAATTAATTTCAGCATGCATTTTCCTTGACCTCTCGGCACCATTCAATACTATTGGCCATTCCCTTTCTTGAATGTGCTCTTCTTTTGTCTTATATTGACATATCTTTCAAATATTTTTCTCTCTTACCTCTTTGGCTGCTTTTTCTTAAACTCCTTTTCTTTTTCTTCTCCACTTCTAGATACCTGAGCTCTTTAGGTCACAGTCCTGGGGTGTTCTGTTTTTCACACAGAGTCTAGACTCTGATTACAAAGCTTAAACTTGCTATGACAAGACTCCTGGGCTTGTGTTTCTTAATATATAAAAAATGGATAATAGTAATATCAGCTTCATAGGGTTATTGTGAGTATTAAGCATATTTTTAAAACATTTAAAGAATTTAGAATACTGCCTGGTATGCAGTAGGCCCTCAGTTTTCTTTGTTTTTATTCTGCAATATATTCTCTCCCTAAGGAATTGTATTAATTTCCACCCAGATGCTGATAAATCCTAAACTTAGATCTCTAGTCCAGATGTCTCTTCTGAGGTTCAAACTTTTTATTTATCTGCCTACTCAGTATCTTCCCTTGCATGTCTCTCAGACACTTCAAACCATGTTCAGAACTGAAAATTAAATGATTAATTTCCCTTTTTCTAGATCTCTTTCCCACCCCCAATTATTCCTCCTTAAAATATTGCAATCTCAGCAAATGGTGTTTTAACCCGCCCTCCTCCCCCACCAGTTCAAACAGAAACTGGATAGTCATACTTTTAAAAATTTTAACTTTTTTTTCTTTTTAGTAGACTCCATGCCCAATGTGGGACTTGAACTCGTGATCCTGAGATTGAGAGTTGCATGCTCTACCAACTAAGCCAGCCAGGTACCCCCCAAATTTTAACTTTTTAATATGGAAAACTTATAACAGCTACAAAAATAGAGAGAACATCCGGCTTCAACATTTAGCATGGCCAATCTTGTTTCATTTATAATCCTACTCAGTCTACCACACCCCAAACTAGATTATTTTGGGATGAATCCTAAATGCCATACTATTTTACACACAAATATTTTCATATTTATCTCTAAAAAGATAAGGACTCTTTTTAAAAACTTTATCAAAATATCACATGTTGTCTCATAATTATTTTTTTAATGTTGATTTAAATAAAAATCCAAGTAAAGTCCAAATATAGCAATTAATGATGTGTTTCTCAAATTCCTTTTAGCACTTCTTATTCCTCCCCTTTCCTCTGCCTCTCCCTGCCCCGGAAATATATTTGATGAAGAAACAGCCATTGCTTTGTTGTTTCCCTTTGTTCTCTGTATTTCTTGTTATGCTCATCATGATAATCAGTGCACTCCTAATCCCCATCACCTATTTCACCCACCTCCCCTCTGGTAACCATGTATTTATTCTCTATAGTTAGGAGTCTGTATTTTGGCATGTCTCTCTTTTTTTTTTTTTTCCTTTGTTCATTTGTTTTGTTTCTTAAATTCCACATAGGTATGAAATCATATGGCATTTGTCTTTCTCTGACTGACTTACTTTGTTTAGCATTGTCCTCTCTAGCTCCATCCATGTTGTTTGCAAATGGCAAGATTTCATTCTTTTTATGGCTGAATAATAGTCCATTACATATATATCTCACATCTTCTTTCTTTATCCATTCATCTATCGATGGATACTTGGGCTGCTTCCACAGTTTGACTAAATAATGCAGCAATAGACAGAGGGGTGCACATATTCCTTTGAATCATTTTTGTTGTTGTTGTTTGTTTGTTTTTTGTATTCTTTGGGTAAATATCCAGTAGTGTCACAGTGTCATTACTAGATTGTAGGGCAGTTTTATTTTTAAATTCTTAAGGAAACTCCATAGTATCCAGGTTTATTTTTTTGTAAGAATACTTCATGGGAAGTACTGGGCACTTCCATCCTGAGGCATATAAAGTCTGTCTTTCTTTTTTGCAAGCTTGGTAACTTTTAATAGTCATTGTTTAGAATAGATCCTCTATGCTGGCAATGGTTATAAAATGTTAATGTTCTATCATTGCATCTTCATTTATTGGCTGAAATACTTCTTCTTTTTTTTAAGATTTTCCGTATTTATTTTAGAGAAATAGAATGAGCCTAAGTGGGGGAAGGGGCAGAGGGAGAGGGAGAGAGAATCTCAACAGACTCCACATTGAGCATGGAGCCCAAAGAGGGTCTCAGTCCCACCACCATGAGATCATGACCTGAGCTGAAATCAAGGGTCGGCAGCTCAACTGACTGAGCCACGCAGGCACCCCGTGGCTGAAATACTTCCATAAAAAGAAACTTACTCTCACAACTTTTGGTTACCCAGCAGTACATTTTATTTTTATTTTTATTTTTTAAAGATTTTATTTATTTATTTGACAAGAGAGAGAGACAGCGAGAGAGGGAACACAAGCAGGGGGAGTGGGAGAGGGAGAAGCAGACTTCCCACAGAGCAGGGAGCCCGATGTGGGGCTCGATCCCAGGACCGTGGCATGATGACCTAAGCCAAAGGCAGATGCCCAATGACTGAGCCACCCAGGCACCCCCAGCAGTACATTTTAAATGTGAAAGACGAAATACTCTATATTCTTTCACTTTACGTATCAGCTTTTAGTATAATGGGTTGATTTTGTATCATACTGCATGGGAGGCCAATGAACTTTTAAAAATATTTTTATGTGTTTCAATCCATTGCAGCAATTATTTTTATTGATGCTCAAATTATGCCATCTTTGACTAGTAGGAGCTTCTTTCAATTTGGCTCCTGATTCCTTTTGGCAAACTTCAATAATCTTTGTTAGCCTTGTTTTCTGGCATGATTATAAGATCACCTTACACATCTCTTGCTTCAGGACTGCAATCGTCTATTTCTGCAAGGAATCCAGGATTGGAAAGTGGTAGTAAGAAATCACAATCTGGGTCTGGTCTCAGGAATTAAGCTGAATAGGGATCAAACCATTCTGAACACCTACGAACTCAACAGGAGATCGAAGAGAAGAATAGCAACAACTCTCTGAACAGAAAAGCGACCACTTACTGGAAGGTAGGACATGCGGAGAAGTGAATCCGAGGCGATATTCGGGAGGACAGTCGGTGGGGGAGGGGGCCTCCATCGGCTGCTTCTGGCAAGTGATAGAGCTGCGGAGCACAAGATTGGAACTTTTAGAAGTCAGCTCCGCTGAGGGACGTCACTCCAGTGGCTAAGCGGGAGGTGGAACGCTCGCAGGACAGTGTGGTCTCAGGACCCTCAGGGTCACAGAAAGACCGGGGGTGCCTGAGTGCAGCAGAGCTCCCAGGTATCGGAGCGGGGAAGCCGGCTGCAGAGACGGAGCGAAGGCGCGGGCTCTCAGCTCGGGGTTGCCATAAACTGTGATCCGCAGCCCAGTCGGGCCGCTGCTCCTCTGGCAGGGACCCAACAAGTGGCAGATCCGGGGAGACTCACTCCCCTTCCTCCCCCGGGGGGAGTGGTGCGGGAGCACACCGCAGGGATCTGCTGGGTTCGGAGACTCCACACGGGGCCGGGTGCCAGAGATAGAAACGCTCGGTCACAGGCCGGGTGAGCACGGAGTGCGACCAGAGACTGGGGAGACGGGAGTGACTGCTTTTCTCTGGGGGCACACTGAGGAGCAGGGCCCGGAGTTCTCAGCTCCTCCTGGAGGAGATTGGGAGGCCACCATTTTCACTCGGGTCCTCCAAAGCTGTGCCGGGAGCTTGCAGGGAAAAAAAGCTCCTGAGAGCAAACCCGAGCAGATTGCTTAGCCCGGACCTACAAGGGCGGGGCAATTCCGCCTCCGCAAAGATATTTGGGAACCACGGCAACAGGTCCCTCCCCCAAAGATCACGAAGAGCCAGCAAGCCAAGACCAAGTTTACCGATCAAGGAGAATGGGAGAACTCCAGCGCTAGGGGAATACTGCACATAGAATTCATGGCTTTTTTACCATGATTCATTAGTTTTTCAAAATTAATTTTTTAACTGTTTTTTTTTTGAATTTTTCTTTTTCCCTTTTTCAACCAACATCTTATCAATCTCTTTTTAAAAAAAACATTTTTTATTTTTCATTTTTAGAGTCATATTTTATCCCTTCATAGTAATTACCCTTATTTTTGGCATATATATATAAGTTGTTCTCTCTTTAAAATTTTGAGATACAGTTTCTTCTAACAGATCAAAATATACCCTAAATCACTAGTGTATGGCTTTGTTCTAGTCTCCTGCCTGATCACATTCTCTCCCCTTTTTTTCTTTTCTTTTCTTTTTTTTAAATCTTCTTCTTTTTTTTTTTAAAGATTTTATTTATTTATTTGAGAGAGAGAGAGAGAGATACAGAGCACGAGAAGGAAGAGGGTCAGAGGGAGAAGCAGACTACCCGCTGAGCGGGGAGCCCGATGCGGGACTCGATCCCGGGACTCCAGGATCATGACCTGAGCCGAAGGCAGTCGCTTAACCAACTGAGCCACCCAGGTGCCCTAAATCTTCTTCTTTCTTTTTTCAAATAACTTCTTATCAATTGCTTTTATAAAATCTTTTATAATTTTCATCTTTACAGTCATCTTCCATCCCTTCATTGTATCAACCCTTATTTTGTACATATATAGTCTTTCTTCCTTTAAAATTTTAGGAGGCACTTTCTTCTAACAGACCAAAATATGCCCAAAATCTAGTGTGTGGCACTGATCTATGCACTAGCCTGATCATATTTGATCATATTCTGTATTTTTGTTTTGTTCTATTTTTGTTTGTTTTTATCTTTTTCTTTTTCTTTTCTCTTTCTCTTTCTTTTTTCTTTCTTTCCCTTTCTTTTCCCTGGTTTCAGGTCTTTTCTGATTTGTATAGAGTATATTGCTGGGGACGTTGTTAACCTGTTAGCATTTTGTTCTCTCATTCATCTATTGTCCTCTGGACAAAATGACAAGATGAAAAAAATCACCTCAGCAAAAAGAACAAGAGGTAGTACCGTCTGCCAGGGACCTACTCAATACAGACATTAGTACAATGTTGGACCTAGAGTTCAGAATCATGACTTCAAAGATACTAGCTGGGCTTGAAAAAAGCATGGAAGTTATTAGAGAAACCCTTTCTGGCGAAATAAAAGAACTAAAATCTAACCAAGTCAAAATCCAAAAGGCTATTAATGAGGTGCAATAAAAAATGGGGGCACTAACTGCTAGGATAAATGAGGCAGAAGAGAGAATCAGTGATATAGAAGACCAAATGATGGAAAATAAAGAGGCTGAGAAAAAGAGAGAGAAACAACTACAGGATCCCAAGGGTAGAATTCGAGAGATAAGCGATATGAGAAGACTAAACAACATTAGAATAATTGGGATCCCAGAAGAAGAAGAGAGAGAGAGAGGGGCAGAAGGTATATTGGAGCAAATTATAGTAGAGAACTTCCCTAATGTGGGGAAGGAAACAGTCATCAAAATCCAGGAGGCACAGAGAACCCCTCTCAAAATCAATAAAAATAGG
>NW_027397063.1:76137314-76364361 GCF_003265705.2 Callorhinus ursinus
AACCCCTGGCCAGACTTATCAAAAAGAAAAGAGAAATGACCCAAATCAACAAAATCATGAATGAAAGAGGAGAGATCACAACCAACACCAAAGAAATACAAACAATTATAAGAACACATTATGAGCAACTCTATGCAAGCAAATTAGATAACCTAGAAGAAATGGATGCATTCCTAGAGATGTATCAACTACCAAAATTGAACCAGGAAGAAATAGAAAACCTGAACAGACCTATAACCACTAAGGAAATTGAAGCAGTCATCAAAAATCTCCCAAGAAACAAAAGCCCAGGGCCAGATGGCTTCCCAGGGGAATTCTACCAAACATTTAAAGAAGAATTAAATACCTATTCTGCTGAAACTGTTCCAAAAAATAGAAATGGAAGGAAAACTTCCAAACTCGTTTTATGAGGCCACCATTACCTTGATCCCAAAACCAGACAAAGACCCCATCAAAAAGGAGAATTACAGACCAATATTCTTGATGAACATGGATGCAAAAATTCTCACCAAAATACTAGCCACTAGGATCCAACAGTACATTAAAAGGATTATTCACCATGACCAAGTGGGATTTATCCCTGGGCTGCAAGGTTGGTTCAACATCCGAAAATCAATCAACGTGATACAATACATTAACAAAAGAAAGAACAAGAATCATATGATCCTCTCAATAGATGCAGAAAAAGCATTTGACAAAGTACAGCATCCTTTCTTGATCAAAACTCTTCGGAGTATAGGGATAGAGGGTACATACCTCAATATCATAAAAGCCATCTACGAAAAACCTACAGCGAATATCATTCTCAATGGGGAAAAGCCGAGAGCTTTTCCCCTAAGGTCAGGAACACGGCAGGGATGTCCACTCTCACCACTGCTATTCAACATAGTATTAGAAGTCCTAGCCACAGCAATCAGACAACAAAAAGAAATCAAAGGCATCCAAATCGGCAAAGAAGAAGTCAAACTCTCACTCTTTGCAGATGATATGATACTGTATGTGGAAAACCCAAAAGACTCCACCCCAAAACTGCTAGAACTCATACAGGAATTCAGTAAAGTAGCAGGATATAAAATCAATGCACAGAAATCAGTGGCATTCCTATACACCAACAACAAGACAGAAGAGAGACAAATCAAGGAGTCGATCCCATTTACAATTGCACCCAAAACCATAAGATACCTAGGAATAAATTTAACCAAAGAGGCAAAGGATCTGTACTCAGAAAACTATAAAATACTCATGAAAGAAATTGAAGAAGACACAAAGAAATGGAAAAACATTCCATGCTCATGGATTGGAAGAACAAACATTGTGAAGATGTCAATGCTACCTAGAGCAATCTACACATTCAATGCAATCCCCATCAAAATACCATCCACTTTTTTCAAAGAAATGGAACAAATAATCCTAGAATTTGCATGGAACCAGAAGAGACCCCGAATAGCCAGAGGAATATTGAAAAAGAAAAGCAAAGCTGGTGGCATCACAATTCCGGACTTCCAGCTCTATTACAAAGCTGCCATCATCAAGACAGTATGGTACTGGCACAAAAACAGACACATAGATCAATGGAACAGAATAGAGAGCCCAGAAATGGACCCTCAACTCTATCATCAACTAATCTTTGACAAAGCAGGAAAGAATGTCTAATGGAAAAAAGACAGTCTCTTCAACAAATGGTGTTGGGAAAATTGGACAGCCACATGCAGAAGAATGAAACTGGACCATTTCCTTACACCACACAACAAAATAGACTCCAAATGGTTGAAAGACCTAAACGTGAGACAGGAGTCCATCAAAATCCTAAAGGAGAACACAGCAACCTCTTCGACCTCAGCTGTAGCAACTTCTTCCTAGAAACATCGCCAAAGGCAAGGGAAGCAAGGGCAAAAATGTACTATTGGGATTTCATCAAGATAAAAGGCTTTTGCACAGCAAAAGAAACAGTCCACAAAACCAAAAGACAACCAACAGAATGGGAGAAAATATTTGCAAATGACATATCAGATAAAGGGCTAGTATCCAAAATCTATAAAGAACTTATCAAACTCAACACCCAAAGAACAAATAATCTAATCAAGAAATGGGCAGAAGACATGAACAGACTTTTTTCCAAAGAAGACATCCAAATGGCCAACAGACACATGAAAAATTGCTCAACATCGCTTGGCATCAGGGAAATCCAAATCAAAACCTCAATGAGATACCACCTCACACCAGTCAGAGTGGCTAAAATTAACAAGTCAGGAAACGACAGATGTTGGCGGGGATGCGGAGAAAGGGGAACCCTCCTACACTGTGGGTGGGAATGCAAGCTGGTGCAACCACTCTGGAAAACAGTATGGAGGTTCCTCAAACAGTTGAAAGTAGAGCTGCCATACGATCCAGCAATTGCACTATTGGGTATTTACCCCAAAGATACAAATGTAGGCATCTGAAGGGGTACGTGCACCCCAATGTTTATAGCAGCAATGTCCACAATAGCCAAACTGTGGAAAGAGCCAAGATGTCCATCGACAGATGAATGGATAAAGAAGTGGTGGTATATATACACGATGGAATATTATGCAGCCATCAAAAGGAATGAGATCTTGCCATTTGCAACAACATGGGTGGAACTGGAGGGTGTTATGCTGAGTGAAATATGTCAATCAGAGAAAGTCATGTATCATATGACCTCACTGATATGAGGAATTCTTAATCTCAGGAAACAAACTGAGGGTTGCTGGAGTGGTGGGGGTGGGAGGGAGGGGGTGGCTGGGTGATAGACATTGGGGAGGGTATGTGCTATGGTGAGCACTGTGAATTGTGCAAGACTGTTGAATCACAGATCTGTACTTCTGAAACACATAATGCAATATATATTAAGAAAAAAAAAGAAGAAGAAGATAGCAAGAGGGGAAGAATGAAGGGGAGTAAGTCAGAGGGGGAGACAAACCATGAGAGACAATGGACTCTGAAAAACAAACTGAGGGTTCTAGAGGGGAGGGGGGTGCGGGGATGGCTTAGCCTGGTGATGGGTATTAAAGAGGGCACATTCTGCATGGAGCACTGGGTGTTATGCACAAACAATGAATCATGGAACACTACATCAAAAACTAATGATGTAATGTAAGGTGATTAACATAATAAAAAATTAAAGAAAAAAAAAGAAATCACAATCTGTATTTTAGGCATCCTCACTCCTGCTGCATTGGTCATTGTTTCTAGGCTTGTTGAGAGCACAGAGCTAGGAAATACCTAAATATTTTTAAAGAGAAAATATGAGTTCATAATATTTTAAATTTAAGATTACAGTGTTTTTGCTTTTATATTTGATTTTATATTTATATTTTCTACTACTGTAAAAAATATTAGTTCTTAATGGCATAAGCATCATTACTTATTTTCTTTGTCGTAGGTTGTATACAATAGTTTCAGAATAACATAACCAATTTTATCACTAGCAATATGACTACTGAAAAACTTTTAAGATTTTTTTACATTTCATGTATTTATGTTAGTCCTCAGTATATATCTGACTAGCCAAATAAAATTACTGTGTTTCCAGTTCATTTGAAATAACTCTTCTCTATGTGATTATTCCATCAATTCATTGCATAGATTGATTTGTTTCATTTTGCTTCACATGTTTTGGGATTTCTTTTTTATAATAAGATCTTAAGTTTTTTTTTTTTTTTTAAAGATTTTATTTATTTGAGAGAGAATGAGAGAAAGCACGAGAGGGAAGAGGGTCAGAGGGAGAAGCAGACTCCCTGCTGAGCAGGGAGCCCAATGTGGGACTCGATCCCGGGACTCCAGGATCATGACCTGAGCCGAAGGCAGTCGCTTAACCAACTGAGCCACCCAGGCGCCCAAGATCTTAAGTTTTAATTATGTAAAACATTTGTATGGTTCCAAAGAAATCTACCAAATAAGGTATAGTCAAAGAAGTCAATCATCTATTTCCATCTCTCTTATAGTTTCTTCTCTCTCCCTAGTTGTAGCCATTTAAAAACTTTCCTGCCTTGGCCTTCTGTTTAAAAAAATAATTAGCAAAAACATACATGCCTTTGTATCTTCTCTGCTTTTAAAGGCATAGTATACATACTTGTCTTCAACTTGCTTTTTCACTTGTCTGTATACTCTGGAGATCACTTTTATAAGAGTATATAAAAATAGCCCTATTTCCTTTATAGTTGTATGGTACTTCAGTGAATGGATATATCATGGTTTATTCAACGAGAATGCTTTTGATGGATGTTTGGATTATTTCCATTGTGTTTAATGTTTAACAATTAGCTCTCCTCTGGGGAAAAAAGCTTTGATTTGAAGTATTTTCAAATTTCTGTTTGGTGTAAATATTCCCGCCATGGCTGATTTCAAGCTACTAACATCATGTCACTGGATTTGAAGTTGGGAAGTGACGTATAGCACACCATTATGTAGAATTTCCACCATTTAGATATAATACATCTAAAACTCTCAAGAGACAGATAATAATACAATATAGTAATTAGAGAGTAGTTAAGTGAGCCTGGGTGGCTCAGTTAGCTGGGTGACTGACTGTTGATTTCAGCTCAGGTCTGATCTCAGGTCGTGGGGTTGGGCCCCACATGCGGTTCCGTGCTCAGTGGGGACTCTGCTTGAGATTCTCTCTCTCCCTCGCCCTCTGCCCCTCCCCCACAACTCTCTATCTAAATAAATACATTTATAAAAAAGAAAAAAATGAGTGATTAAATAAGGCTGGGGTTTATTCAGGAAGACTTTTTAAATTTATTTTTTTATTTTAAATTATTTTTTAATTTTTAAAAAAGACAATTTTTATTTATTTATTTATTTGAGAGAGAGAGAGAGAGTAATGGGAGTGGGAGAGGAGCAGAAGGAGAGGGACAGGCAGACTCCTGGTTGAGCACAGTATCCAATGAGGGGCCTGATCTCACAACCTTGAGATCATGACCTGAGCCAAAATCAAGAGTTGGACACTTAAGCAACTGAGCCATCCAGCACCCCAATTTATTTTTTTATTTGGGTAAGTTCCATGCCCAGCATGGAGCCCAACACAGGGCTTGAACTCACCATCCTGAGATCAAGACCTGAGCAGAGATCAAGAGTTGGACACCTAATCAACTGAGCCACCCAGGTGCCTGTATTGAGGAAGATTTCTAAAAGCAGGTGATGAATGTGACCTCATGGAAAGAAGAATGTGTGCAAAGGCCAGTAGGCAAGAAATAGCAAGGTTTTCCTGGCAAGAGGAAGCAAGTGGGAGAGGTAATAAGTGGAGAAGCAGCAGCTAAGTAGAGCCAGAGGTTGAGAAAAATTTAAGCTCCAGTTTTTGAGGCTTCCAGAATATTAAATTCCAAAACAGAACTACAAAAGTTATGGTATATTTCAAAGACATCTGTTTGGGGCACCTGGGTGGCTCAGTCGTTAAGCATCTGCCTTCGGCTCAGGTCAGGATCCCAGGACCCTGGGATCGAACCCCACATTGGGCTCCCTGCTCTGCGGGAAGCCTACTTTTCCCTCTCCCACTCCCCCTGCTTGTGTTCCTTCTCTCGCTGTGTCTCTCTGTCCTATGATGCATGTCTCTTTTTAACTTGTTAGAGTATCCCTAGCAAGGACTGTGCCAATGGTAGTGTTTTAGTCCAAAGATTAGCAGATTGAAGACCCAGGAGAGGCAATAGTGCAGATGAAGTTGAAAGGCAGTCTGTTCAGGCCTTCAACTGATTTGGTGAGGCTCACCCACATTATGGAGGGCAAACTGTTTTACATAGAGTTCTCCAATCTAAATGTTAATCTCATCCAAAAACATCTTCCAAATTGACATATAAAATTAACCATCATAACCTGAATAAAGATATATTGAATTCCTAACCCCCCAGTACCTCAGAATGTGACTTTATTTGCAACTAGGATCTCTACAGAGTTAATCAAGTTAAAGTGAGATCATTAGGGTGGGCCTTATTCCAGTATGATGGGTGTCTTTATCAAAAGGAGAAATTTGGACACAGACATGCACAGAGGGAAGACAGAGAGAGTATGCTACTTACAAACCAAGGAATGCCTACACTTCCGGAGCTAGTAGAGGCATGGGACAGATTCTCCCTCACAGCCTTCTAAAGGAATCAACTCTGCTGACACCTTGGATTTCAGACTTCTAGCCTCCAAAACTGTGAAACAATAAATTTCTGTTGTTTAAGCCACCCAGTTTGTGTATGGGTTTGTTATGGCAGCCCCAAACCTAAATACAGAGTATATGTATGACCCCAGTTAGAGATAAAATCCTAAATTTGAGGCCCTTTACCATAAAGTGGACACTTGGACCAAATATTTCTAGGCCAATTCACTAAAAAGTCAGTTTTCCAAAACCTGCAAGAACAGTTTAATGACCACCGTTTCACCATAGTAAAGGGGCAAGACTAAGACTTTGGAAATATCCTCAATAGTTCATCAAACTGGCCTACATTCATCCCTTCAAACTCAACCATCAGTAGAGTCCAGTAGCTGCACATCTTAAAGCTTACATCTTAAAAAATAAGTGTGGTCATTTATGGGCATGGCTGGCCTGTGGTAGCTCTAACCTACGTTAGTGTATAGACCCTCAAACACTGGAGTGATTGTTGGATTCAAGGTACTTGCCAAATAGTTTAAATAGAATTTTGGGAAGGAAGATTCTACTTAGCAAATTAAACATTCTCCTTAAAATGAAAAAATAATTCTGCTAACAGTATGGTCCTATCTTTGGATCTAGGTTCTACAGATGTTTAAAGCTGTAAAATTCTGTGTCTTGTGGTTCCTAACTGAGAGGCCTTGTCGTATAGTGGATATGGTTATCAGTGAGCCTGACATTTTCAATGCTCACTAAATATTGTTGAAAGAATAAAAGTCACAAATCTTGGAGTCAGACTAGATTTCAACTCCAGATCTACTTTCTAGCTGTTAGACCGAGAGATTCTCAAGTGTCTCTCTCTCTGTAAAACGAGGGGGAGAAACCTGCCAACTTTTTCTTTCTTCTGTTATTGTTCACAAGAAATGCCTTCCTTCGGTAACCAGATAAAAATTGATGTGATTTAAAAAAAAATAATTCCTGCTTTGTTTACTTCACAAAAATGGTGTGAAGATCAATGTGACAGTAAATATGAATGTACTTGACAAAATACAAAGTAATATATGGATGTAATGTGTTACTATCCTGCTAAAAGCATCAACATTTTTGAAACAAATCTCAGATTCAGTATTGTGAATGTATGTGTATGCTCCCTTAAAGGCTTTAGGTAAGAAAATGATTCTAGTACCTCTTTGTAATTTGTGTGTTTATCTATGCATATGTATATTTTTAAGCCTGAGATTGTAATTTACTTAAGTTTAAAGTATAACTTCTCTTCAGTTAAATAAAGTTCCTCTCGAGCACATTATTACAGGTCCGTAAACTGATATCGGAAATCCAAAAATATTTTTAGAAAACAAAAGCTTTTTTTGTAACTGATTTTTAGTAAAATTTGACTTAAACTATTTATAGTTATTTATTGCACTTAATGTGAATATTCATATATTTCATTGCAGAAAAAATATTTCGTTCTTTCTCTTACAAAGAGCTTAAGAAGGCCAGACCAATAAAGATGGGAAAATTAAAAAATAGTATAAATGAAGTATTTAAGCTGCATATATTCAAGAGCTAAAACATTTGGTACCAATAATAAGTCTATGTGTTATTAGACAATAAATAAAATAGCCATAGACTCTAGTTCTACTACCTTCTAGAAAGGTAAGAACAGTCTTATTGAATGATTCATGGTATGTTTAAATTCAACACAGTCCTTCTAACAGAAAAAGTACAGTTTCTGAAATGAATTCTAATTTTTCCTGAACAAAGAAAAGTAATGCTGATTCTTCAGAACTTTTCATTCATCAAAGTCAAATCATCATATAACAAAAGCTCTGTGTTCTGGATGCTTATGAGACTTTATTATTGTTCCATGTATTGGCTTCCAGAGGTGTAGGATCATTGTCAGTCTTAAGAAATAGATGTTTATAGCACCAATGTCCACAAGCCAAGATGTCCATCAACAGATGAATGGATAAAGAAGATGTGATACACACACACACACACACACACACACACACACACACACACACACACAAAGGAATATTATGCAGCCATCAAAAAAACTGAAATCTTGCCATTTGCAACGATGTGGATGGAACTGGAGGGTATTATCCTAAGCGAAATAAGTCAATCAGAGAAAGACATATATCATATGATCTCACTGATATGAGGAATTCTTAATCTCAGGAAACAAACTGAGGGTTGCTGGAGTGGTGGGGGGTGGGAGGGATGGGGTGGCTGGGTGATAGACATTGGGGAGGGTATGTGCTATGGTGAGCGCTGTGAATTGTGTAAGACTGTTGAATCACAGACCTGTACCTCTGAAGCAAATAATACATTATATGTTAAAAAAAAAAAAAGAAGATAGTAGGAAGGGAAAAATGAAGGGGGGAAATCAAAGGGGGAGATGAACCATGAGAGACTATGGACTCTGAGAAACAAACTGAGGGTTCTAGAGGGGAGGGGGGCAGGAGGATGGGTTAGCCTGGTGATGGGTATTAAAGAGGGCACGTATTGGATGGAGCACTGGGTGTTATACGCAAACAATGAAACATGAAACCCTACATCAAAAACTAATGATATAATATATGGTGATTAACATAACATAATAAAATAAAATTTAAAACAAGAAAAAAAAAAGAAATAGAGAATTTGATTTCCAGATTTGGGCTTCAACTTAGACTAAGACTCATGTAGAGTTCTTGACCTCAATATCTGCTCAGCTATCTTTCAAGGCTCTGGCTTATTCCATCCTATTTTTATGAGATGCAGCTTTCCAAACCTTGCTTCTGGTGTTTCAGGGCAAGGTCAGAGGACCCTGCCTTAATGTTAGAAGTGCAGGCCTTAGGACCCTCAGCAGAATGCTGCCAGTCTCCACAAAGATTTGCTATTTTCCCTTGGAAATAAAGTAATATTTAAGCCTCAGGCTAAAGATGTGAGCTCTCAGTCCCTCATTTAAAAATCTAAGGGGCACCTGGGTGGCACGGTCTGTTAAGTGGCCAACTCTTAGTTTTGGCTCAGGTGGCGATCTCAGGGTCATGAGATGGAGCCCTGCCTCCAGCTCAGCGCTCAGCACGGAGTCTGCTTGAGATTCTCTCTCCCTTTCTGTCTCTGCCCCTCCTGCTCGTGCTCTCTTAAAAAAAAAAAAAAATCCAAAATACCTTGAATTTTCAATCCATCTGTCTTTTCATAAGGTCTCTCTGGAACATGTAATTTATAAAAGAAAGGAATATTTTTCTTCAATAAACACTGTACTGCTATTAGAAGACCTAATAAAAAGCATTCCCACTGAGTGAATAGCCATTGTAGGACACTGATTAGGAGCAAGAAGTTTAGATTATGAAGGACTGGATTCAAATCCCAGTTCTGCCACACCTACCTGCTCTGTGACTTTGGGCAAGTCACTCAACATCCTAGCCTCAGTTCTCCCATCTGTAAAATGGAGGCAATAATAATACCTATAGTAATAGATTATTGTGAGTAATAAATGTAAAATATTTAGCAAATTTCTGGACATTATATGTAAGAACTCAAGAAATGTTAACTTCTCACCATTATTAGTAGTGAATAAAGCTATAGTATGCCAATAACTTTAGCTTGCAAAATACTCCATTGTTTGACCCTCTTTCATTTCTGTCCACTTCAGTGGCTGCCACATGCCTCGTGTTCTGTCCCCTTCCCAGTCACATATCTGCAGAAGCACATCTTTCAAAGTACATGAGAGTTGTGGGAAAGCCTCATGCTTCATTTATTCAAATGTCACTGGCCAATGTGACCGTGACCTAGAGTGTTATCACGACTGTGCAGCTCTCAGAACTCGGGTTTAAAGGCCCATTAAATACAGTTCTGTTGAGTCATTTTACTTGAAAAATTGCTTTTTCCACGTCCAAAGTAGAGAGACCTGACAGGGCCTGCCCGACTGCCACCCTTTTAAAACCCTATTCCCATATATCAATGGGGAATAATAGAAACAAGGTTTGTGGGCATTCCAATTTTTGTTACACTGATCACACTGGCTTTTCAAGACATGAGTATGAAGTTTATGGACTGGCCCTCACGTTCTTTCCATTTTCTAGAACATAACATATCCTCTAAAGCAAAAACTTATTTCTCTGCTTCTCTTGTTGACTACTATGTGCCAGGCACGTAAAATATTTTTTATTAAGGTATAATTTAAATACAGTAATATTCTCCCTGCAAGTTTTGACAAAAGCACACGAGTACACCACAATTCAATTGTGGAACAGTTCTATCACTCCAAATATTTCCCCGTGCTTCTTAAGATCACCTCCTTCTGTGACCCCAGCTCCTGGAAGACACTGATCTGCTTTCTGTTCCTATAGTTTAGTCACTTTTCACATATATTGTGAATATTACCTAAAATCTGCAATAACAATACTATTCTTGTGGCAGAGACAGAATTGACTGAATATTTTTGTTTATTTCAATATTTATTTATTTATTTTATTTGCCGTAGGTGATAATTCCATATCCATTAGCTTTCTCATCAACACAGAGCCTTATAACAAAGTGTCTGGGAACAAAAAAAACAAAGCAGCTGCTATCAAGTCATATGATTAGTTTCATGGTTTCCCTGTAATTAAAGTTTCTTTATTAAAGGGAGGAGATTTTTTTTTCTGATATCATATTCCTCTTTCTCAATATGTGAACTTTTATTATTCAGTTTCCATAACATCAAACCATTAACTGTTTACCTTTCTCTGACCATTGAACTTCAGCCATGAATGGGAAAGAGGAAGCAGTCAAACATGAATTCTATGATAATATTTTCAAGCTCATGCCAGACTCCCCTCAAGGACATCTTCTCTCTGGAAGAATTGACTCGGGATTCATTCATGCAAATGAGTTCGGGACTGTATTTATCTTGATTTGTCCAAGTTGGTTTTTTGAAAGCTAAAGTCCTGACCTTTTATCTCTCGTTGTGAACAGCCACAATAAGATGGGAACAAAGAGAACATGGAATTTCCCAAAGTTAGAAGGGTCCTTTGATTGCTTTGCTGTGACTGGAGCTCAGCCAAGCTTTAAAAATTCAGATTTCTGTGTGGGAACAAGGGCGACTGGCTGGCTTAGTCGGTAGAGCATGCAACTCTTAATCTCGGGGTCATTAGTTCAAGCCCCACATTGGGTGTAGAGCATACTTAAAAAAAAAAAAAAGATTCTGTATCAAAACAGTGGTGTTATGTGCCTGTGAACTGAGCAATCATAGTAAACCAGCATCACAGAATAAGGAGAAGCTTCTTAACAATCTATATAGCTATTTTATTTTAATTTTTTAATTTTTAAATTTTTTTTAAAGATTTTGTTTATTTATTTGACAGAGAGAGACATAGTGAGAGCAGGAACACAAGCAGGGGGAGTGGGAGAGGGAGAAGCAGGCCTCCCACAGAGCACGGAGCCCAACGTGGGACTCGATCCCAGGACCTTGGGATCATGACCTGAGCTGAAGGCAGACGCTTAACGACTGAGCCACCCAGGCACCCTGGCTATTTTATTTTTAAATAGCACTTATTATTTGTGATTATAAAAGTAATTCCTATTATTATAGAAAACTTATTTGGAGATTTGATTATCCATAATATAACTGCTACCTGCCCTAAAAAATAAATAAAGTTATTATACAAGATATGAAGATATGGCACAAATTCCTTTTTACTAAAACTCATTCATTCTTTTTTTTTTTTTTTAGGTTTTATTTATTTATTTGACAAAGAGAGTCACAGTGAGAGAGGGAACACAGCAGGAGGAGTGGAGAGGGGGACGTAGGCTTCCCGTGGAGCAGGGAGTCTGATGCAGGGCTCGATCCCAGGACTCGATCCCAGGACTCTGGGATCATGACCTGAGCTGGAGGCAGACGCTTGACGCCATCCAGAAGCCCCTAAAACTCATTCATTCTTAAAGAGACCCTTGCTCAGAACCAATTTACCCTTATATTAGATAGTGGTGAAGAGGCAGTACCTAAAACACTGAGAGAGAGGAATCCCCTCTGACCAGGAGAAATGTGGTCCAAGACCAAGGGGGCAAATATCCACTGCATTTTTATCTCTCTGTTCTCCTGCTGCTTGGTACTGGATGCAGGGATAGTCATGGGAGGTGCATGGGAGATTATGGAAACTAAAGTCCTAGCTTTCTGGACAGAGGACCAGAAGAAGGACTTCAGGGAGCTGGAAATGTCACAGCAACTGTGAGAAGAAGGGAGCTCAAAAGAATGAGCCCATAAAGTGTATGAGTACACCCATAAAGTGGTGTACCAAATCCTGGGTTCATGTATGGGCTCTGATGCGTTGATCTGACTCTACACAGTATCAAAGGCTTTGAGAACTGAACAATGCAGTAGACCATTGATCAGGTTCTCGACTGGCCATTGGGTGGTGCACATATGGGACAGTTTTGAATAACACTGGAAAAGCTTTGAAAACTGAACTGACATTGGAACCACAATTCACAGAATGCAGATCAAAACTTGCAACCTGAATATCAACATTCTCTTGAGAATTTAAGGTAGACCCAAGTCTCATATATAATATTCAGAATTTCCAGATTAAAATCTAAAATTACTCAGCACACAAAGAAGCAAGAAAATTTTAACTTACAAGGGAGAAGGCAAACAATAGATGCCAACATGACATATATGCTGGAATTATCAAAGACTTTCAAGTAGGTATGATAACAATACTCCAAGAAGTGAAATAAATGGAAATCTAAAGAGTCTTGGCAAGAAATGGAGTATCCCCAATGAAGAACCAAATGAAAATTTTAGAACTAAAAAAATACAATGACTGAAAATTTGAAAAATTCACTGGATGCATTCAATAGCAAAATGAGGATGACAAATTGTTCCGTTAAAATATCCATTCTGAACAACAATTTAAAAAAAGGTTGAAAGATAAATAGAGCTTCAGGAATTTATAGGGTAACACCAAAAGCTCTAACTTCAATGTTATAAGAATCCCAGAAAGAGAACTGAAAGAATGTGGTACAGAAAAATGTTCAAAGAATTAATGGTTGGGTACTATCTGTGGTAGCACATATACTAAAATTGGAACAATACAGAGAAGATTACCATGGCCCCTGTGCAAGGATGACATTCAAAATCATGAAGCATTTCATATTTTTAGAAATGGAAAGACATTTTATGCTTATGGATTGGAAGAACAAATATTGTTAAAATGTTTATACTACCCAAAGCAATCTACACATTTAATCCAATCCCTATCTAAAAAACCAACAGCATTTTTCATAGAACTTGAACAAACAATCCTAAAATTTGTATGGAACCACAAAAGATCCTGAATACCCAAAGCAATCTTGAAAAAGAAAAGCAAAGCTGGAGGCATCACAATTACAGACTTAAAGTTATATTACAAAACAGTAATCAAAACAGTATGGTGGTGGCACAAAAATAGATACATTGATCAATGGAACACAATAGAAAATCCAGAAATAAACCCACAATTATATGGTCAATTAATCTTTGACAAAGGATGCAAGAATAATCAAAAGGAAAAAGTCTCTTCAATAAATAGTGTTGGGAAAACTGGACAGCAGCAGCAAAAGAATGAAACTGGACCATTTTCTTACACCATACACAAAGATAAATTCAAAATGGATTAAAGACCTAAGTGTGAGACCTGAAACCATAAAAATCCTAGAAGAGAGCATAGGCAGTAATTTCTCCAACATACACCATAGCAACTTTTTTCTATATAGGTCCCCTGAGGCAAGGGATTCAAAAGCAAAAATAAACTATTGGGACTACATCAAAATAAAAAGCTTCTGCATGGTGAAGGAAATAATCAAGAAAACTAAAAGGCAACCTATGGAATGGGAGAAGATATGTGCAAGTAACATATCTGATAAAGGTTTAGCATTCAAAATATATAAAGACCTTATACAACTCAACACCCAAAAAACAAATAATCCAGTTAAAAAGTGGACAGAAGACATGAACAGACAATTCTCCAAAGACAGCCAGATGACCAATAGACACATGAAAAGTGCTCATCATGAGTTATCATCAGGGAAATGCAAATCAAAACCACAATGAGACATCACCTCACATCTGTCAGAATGACTAAAATCAACAACAAAGAAACAACAGGTGTTGGCGAGGATGTTGAGAAAAAGGAACCCTTGTGCACTGTCGGTGGGAATGCAAACTGGAGCAGCCACTGTGGAAAACAGTATGGAGGTTCCTCAAAAAGTTCAAAATAGAACTACCTTATGATTCAGCAATGGCACTACTAGGTATTTACCCAAAGAATACAAAAACACTAATTCAAAGGAATATATGCACCCCTATGTTTATAGTAGCATAATCTGCAATAGCCAAGATATGGAAATAGCCCAAGTGTCCATTGATTGATGAATGGATAAAGAACACACACACACACACACACACACAGTGGACTATTACTCAGCCATAAAAAAGAATGAAATCTTGCCATTTGCAATGACATGGATGGAGCTAGAGAGTATAATGCTAAGGGAAATAAGTAAGCCAGAGAAAGACAAATACCATGATTTCACTCATATGTGGAATTTAAGAAACAAAACAAATGAGCAAAGGGAAAAAAGAGAGAGACACACAAACCAAGAAACAGACTCTTAACTATAGAAAACTTATGGTTATCAGAGGGGAGGTGGGAGTAGGGAATGGGTGAAATAGGTGATGGTAATTAATGAGAGCACTTATCATGATGAGCACCAGGTGATTAAAATAAAAACTTGAGAGGTGCCTGGCTGGCTCAGTCAGAAGAGCATGTGACTCTTGATCTCAGGGTTATGAGTTTGAGCCCCACATTGGGTGTAGAGATTACTTAAATAGATAATTTTTTTTTAATTCTTAAAAAAAAACTTGAAAAAAAAAAACCCGAGCCCCCCAAAGAATTAAGGGCTGGAAAATCCCCAAATTTGGTGAAACATATAGATATATATTCAAGCTTAGTGAACCATAAACAGGATTTATTCAAAGAAATCCACATCCAAGGGCATGAAATTGAAGCTACAAAAAACAGGAGTGCTTGAGTGGTTAGTTGGTTAAGCATCTGACTTTGGCTCAGGTCATGATCTCAGGATCCTGGGGGATAGAGCCCAGCATTGAGCTCCATGCTCAGCAAGGAGTCTGCTTGTCCCTCTGCCTATCTCCCTGCTCATGCTCTCTCTCTCTCTCTCTCAAATAAATAAAATCTTAAAAGATAAAGGAAAAATGAGTTGAATAAATGAGGATTTCTCATCAAAAACACCGAGGCCAGAAGGAAGGAAATTGCCACAGCATTTTTAAGAAAGATTTTATTTATTTATTTAACAGAGAAAGAGAGAGTAGCAGAGGGAGAAGGAGAAGCAGAATCCCCACTGAGCAGGGAGCCCGATGTGGGGCTTGATCCCAGGACCCCAGAATCATGACTTGAGCCGAAGGCAGATGCATAACCAACTGAGCCACCCAGGCGCCCCTGCCACAACATTTTTTTCTTTTTTATTAACATACAATGTATTATTTGTTTCAGGGGTACAGGTCTGTGATTCATCAGTCTTACACAATTCACAGCGCTCACCATAGCACATACCCTCCCCAATGTCCATCTCCCAGCCACCCCTTCCCTCCCACCCCCCTCCACTCCAGCAACCCTCAGTGAGTCTCTTATGATTTGTCTCCCTCTCTGGTTTCATCTTGTTTCATTTTTCCCTCTCTTCCCCTATGATCCTCTGCCTTATTTCTCAAATTCCTCACATCAGTGAGATCATATGATAATTGTCTTTCTCTGATTGACTTATTTCACTTAGCATAATACCTTCTAGTTCCATCCATGTCATTGCAAATGGCAAGATTTCATTTTTTGATGGCTGCATAATATTCCATTGTATATATACACAACATCTTCTTTATCCATTCACCTGTCGATGGACATCTGAACTCTTTTCATAGTTTGGCTATTGTGGACATTGCTGCTATAAACACTGGGGTGTAAGGAAATGGTCCAGTTTCATTCTTCTGCATGTGGCTGTCCAATTTTCCCAACACCATTTGTTGAAGAGACTCTTTTTTCCATTGGACAGTCTTTCCTGCTTTGTCAAAGATTAGTTGACCATAGAGTTGAGGGTCCATTTCTGGGCTCTCTATTCTGTTCCATTGATCTATGTGTCTGTTTTTGTGCCAGTACCATACTGTCTTGATGATGACAGCTTTGTAACAGCTTGAAGTCTGGAATTGTGATGCCACCAGCTTTGCTTTTCTTTTTCAACATTACTGTGTCTATTCGGGGTCTTTTCTAGTTCCATACACATTTTAGGATTATTTGTTCCATTTCTTTGAAAAAAGTGGATGGTATTTTGATAGGGATTGTGTTGAATGTGTAGATTGCTCTAGGTAGCATTGACATTTTCACACTATTTGTTCTTCCAATCCATGAGCATGGAACGTTTTTCCATTTCTTTGTGTCTTCCTCAATTTCTTTCATCAGTATTTTATAGTTTTCTGAGTACAGATCCTTTGCCTCTTTGGTTAGATTTATTCCTAGGTATCTTATGGTTTTGGGTGCAATTGTAAATGGGATCGACTCCTTAATTTCTCTTTCTTCTGTCTTGTTGTTGGTGTATAGGAATGCCACTGATTTCTGTGCATTGATTTTATATCCTGCCACTTTACTGAATTCCTGTATGAGTTCTAGCAGTTTTGAGGTAGAGTCTTTTGGGTTTTCCACATAAAGGATCATATCATCTGCAAAGAGTGAGAGTTTGACTTCTTCTTTGCCAATTTGGATGCCTTTGATTTCTTTTTGTTGTCTGATTGCTGTGGCTAGGACTTCAAGTACTATGTTGAATAGCAGTGGTGATAGTGGACATCCCTGCTGTGTTCCTGACCTTAAGGGAAAAGCTTTCAGTTTTTCCCCATTGAGAATGATATTCGCTGTGGGTTTTTCATAGATGGCTTTTATGACATTTAGGTATGTACCCTGTATCCCTACACTGTGAAGAGTTTTAATCAAGAAAGGATGCTGTACTTTGTCATATGCTTTTTCTGCATCTATTGAGAGTATCATATGCTTCTTGTTCTTTCTTTTATTAATGTATCACATTGATTGATTTGTGGATGTTGAACCAACCTTGCAGCCCAGGAATAAATCCCACTTGGTTGTGGTGAATAATCCTTTTAATGTACTGTTGGATCCTATTCTGCCACAACATTTTTAAAGTGCTGAAAGAAGATAATCCAGAAGTCTATGTCCAGTAAAAATTTATTTCAATTAATAATGGTGAAATAAAGACATTCTTGATAAAGGAAAACTAAAGGAATTCATCACCAGCAACCTGCTTTAGAAGAAACAATAGATGAGTTCTCCAGATAGAAGAGAAATAACACCAGAGGGGAACCTGGAACTGGAATGGTAAAAATGTGGGTAAATATAATAGACTATTCTCCTGAAGTTCTTTAAAATATATTTGGCTGTGTGCCTGGGCAGTGCAATTGGTTAGGCATCTGACTCTTGGTTTTAACTCAGGTTGTGAAGTTGGGGTTGTGGGATTGAGCCCTGCATTGGCTCTGTGCTCAGTGTGGAGTCTGCTTGGGATTCTCTCTCCCTCTCTCTTTGCCCCTCCCACTCTTGCTCTCTCTCTCTCAAATAAATAAATAAAATCTCTCTCTCTCTCTCTCTCTCTCTCTCTCTCTCTATATATATATATATATATATATATATATATATATATATGGCAGTTGAAAGCAAAAGTTATGGGATGCATGCATGGCTCAGTTGGTTAAGCATCTGCCTTTGGCTCTGGTCATGATCCCAGGGTCCTGGGATGGAGTCCCACATAGGGCTCCTTGCTCAGCGGGGAGCCTCCTTCTCCCCTTGCCTGCAGCTCCCCCTGCTTGTTCTCTCTCTCTCTGACAAACAAATAAATAAAATCTTTTTTTTAAAAGCAGAAATTATAACATTGTTTAGTGGGGTATGTATATCTAAAATACATGTGCCAACTGCAACATAAAGAGGGAGGACTAAAAGGACCTATATTTTGATTAGGTTTCTCCATTCCACTTGAAGGGGTAAAATAATCTTAAATAGATTGTGAAAACTTAAGTATGCATATTATAATCCGTAAAGAAGCCAGTAAAAAATTATAGAGATATATAATCTTAAAACTCGGTACATTAAAATGGAATACAAAAATTTCAAATAATCCAAAAGTGGAAACAGAGGAACAAAATATATAGAGAACAAACGTATCACAAATAGTAAAATGATAAACCCATAATTGCAGTAAAAGTAAATGATCTTTTTTAAAAAAATTTTTATTTATTTCTTTTAGAGAACGGGAGAGAACACCAGCAGGGGGAGGGGAGGGGGTAGGACAGAGGGAGAAGCAGACTCCCTGCTGAGCAGGGAGCCTGATGCAGGGCACGATCTCAGGACCCTGGGATCATGACCTGAGCTGAAGGCAAATGTTTAACTGACTGAGTTACCCAGGCACCCCTAAATGTAAATGATCTAAACAAATTAAAAGACAGAAGTTGTCAGAATGGATAAAAAACACTATGTGCTCCTCCAAGAAATTCACTTAAAAGATTTTATTTATTTTGAGAGAGAGAGAGAGAGAGAGAGAGAGAGAGAGAGAGCGCACAAGCAGGGGGAGGGGCAGAAGGAGAAGGGAGAAGAAATTTACTTTAAATTTAACAGTGTAGTAGATTAAAACCATAAAGATAGAAAAAGATATACAATACAGACACTATTCAAAAGAAAGCTGAGTGGCTGGATTACAATCAGACAAAGTAGACTTCAGAACAAGGAAAATAACCAGGAATAATGAGGGACTTTACATAAGGATAAAAGGGTTAATTTATGGAAGTCATAATAATCCTAAATGTGTATGCACCTAACAACAGAGCTCCAAAATACATTAAGGAAAAGATGATAGAACTAGAAAATAAAAATTATAGTTGGAGTCTTAAGACTCCTCCATCAGTAATTGGTAGAACAAGTAAAGAGCAAATTAACAAAGATGTAGAACTGGAAAACACCATAACCAACTGGATTTAATTAACATTTATAGAAAACTCCACCCAACATCAATAGGATATATATTTTCTTCAAGTGCACCAAGAACATTGACTAAAACAATATTCTGGGTCATAAAACAAGACTTAGAAAATTATATTAATTGAAATCATACAAGGTATGTTCTCTGAATATAATGGAATTAAACTAAAAGAAATCTAGTAATCCTGAGTCTTAACCCATAGTGATAGAGTTTAGCAGATAAGAGCTTGGATTCTGGTTTCAAATAGAAGCAGATCTGAATTTTGACTCTGCTACTTACATGTTTTGGAAACTTGGACAATTAACTTATGCTTTCTTTACTTTTTTAATTTTCTAATTTATAAAATAGGCTTAATAATGATCTCCACCTTATAATATTGTCAAGAATAAATTAATAATGCATTTATACAAAGTGTATAAGGCAGTTTCATCATCTATATGTGTTCAATAAACCTAGGCTCCTCTTATGAGGAGGAAGGAGCCAGAGTATTGATAACAAAAGGTGGTAGTAGCTGTTGGTTTTAAAATAACAAAACATGTGACAAATTTCTTGCCATTAATCCAGCATAACATATTTTAACATTTTACTTGAATATCACCCATTTGTCATTGTGGAGACATTTTTATTATGGGTTACACTGGGCACTGATTCACATTCTAGAGACCAAACTTTGCCCAGCACTGGTGGACTGTATTTTCTAAGATGGATTCATATAACTGCCCCTTGACCACCCCCTCTTGATTGGTTAATTTTGTTGATGAAAATGGGAACTAGGATTGGGAGAGGATTCATTCATTTAAAAAATTATTATTCAGCACCTACTTTGTAACAAGCACAATGTAGGTAAGGGGTAAAGAGCACCAGAACTGAGGGTCTAAAGTGGAAGCAGATACAACAAATTCTAATTAAGTAAACAATTATAATAAAAATCACTGGACTATTGATAGACAAAGAATGCCTCAAGTTCAATTTTCTTTTGCAATTGCTTTTCCATTATTCATCCTGGTAAGTGTTACGAGTAGAAAATAGTATATCAAAAACATTTTCCTGGGCTGGTGAATAATGGGCAGGGTGGGGAAGGGAAACACCCTTCAGATCTGTCCTAGTATGTTCATAATGGTGTCATAGACCCAAAGAAGATTAGAACACACGATTATAAGCTCGCCACCCGGGTCATCTTTCAAATTCAGAGATGCCAAAAGATTTCAAGATTCCAAAATTAGGATCGCCTTGGATTCTCTAAGGGAATATGTTTACCAGTATTGCCAATATGATATTATGAGTATTTGTCAAAAGTTGACCGGACGGAAGGACTCTCTGCTTGGGCAGTAGAAAATTATTTTCTATAACTAAAGACTCTAATGTCATATTACATTGTGTTTTCCAATAGCGTACAGAAAACAGGTGTCTAATGAAGCTGTAAGAGACAGCAGATGAAAGGGGGTTAAATCAAATCTCATGATCAGCATGTTTAAAATTGATTTCTCAGGTTAAGAAGAGCATAAAGAGCTAGAGTGAAAAAAGAATTCCAGTGGCTGAAACAACAGACTTTTTGACCATACTAGGGAGAAGTGTGACGCTTTAGTTTTGGATCCTTCCGCATATGGTTATAAAAAGAGCAGGGAGTTAAAATTAGCCTGAGCATTATTATTGGCTATTTTGTTAACCTTAGTATTTTGCTGTATCGGAACATTCAATGTATTAAGAAGCTTGAATCAGTTTCACAGAATGTTTCAACAAACAAGGTAAATTCCGTTTTTGTGGTAGACCTCCAAAGCTGTAAGAGCAGCCGCCAAACCTATTAATGAGAACAACACAGTTTTCCTGGGTTGGCAATACCTCGTGGATTGCATATGATTGAATAACAAAGAACATACTGCACATAACTTTGTGGTCTTAAAAATGTTGGATAATCTTAAAGATTAGAAGATTCGCAAAGAAGAACTTAAGGATCTAATATCTAACCTTACTTAAAATTCCACTGAATGTTAGTATAAAATTTTATAAAGTATGCACAAGTACATTCATTCAATCCTGATAAAAACTAGTATGAGAGGACGGCTGGGTGGCTCAGTCATTTGGCATCTGCCTTCGGCTCAGACCATGATCTCAGGGTCCTGGGATGGAGCCCCATGTTGGGCGCCCTGCTTGGGGGGGGTCTGCTTCTCCCCTGCCCCTCCCTCCTCCTCTCTACTCGTGCTGTCTCTCTCTCTCTCTCTCTCTCATTTGCTCTCTCTCTCAAGTAAATAAATAAAATCTTTTTAAAAAAACTAGTAAGAGAGGGTATTGTTTCTTTTTTAAAAAAAATATATTTTTTTAGTTTTTAATTTTTTTTTAAAGTAGGCTCCATGCCCATCATGAAGCCCAACACAGGGCTTGAGCTCACAACCCTGAGATCAAGACTTGAGCTGAGATCAAGAGTCAGATGCTCAACCAACTGAGCCACCCAGGTACCCCATGTTGTTTCTTTTTTTATAGATAATCAATCTGTAGCTCAGAGAGTTTAAGCAACTTACCAAAGCTCAAATTATTGGTAAGTGGCAGACTAATAGGGATATATAAATAATTTCAATGGAAAGAAGCAAACATTTACAACTTCCAGATATACCACTGTTGTATAAATACCAAGTAATTTTATGTTGGGTGTACACAAGATCTTGAGATCTTGTTCTTGGCTTGGTAAATTTAAACAAATGATTAGATTATTAATTGCCATCAATAAATGGCATCTTAAGCTTTCCTTTTTGTTTTGCTTACATTAATAATATAAACTTATAGTGGAACAATTTAAAAAGATAAATAAGCCAAAAGAAATATTATCCAACCGTCAAATTCTTGGCCAGAGAAATCACTGATAAATTTTAATGTGTACCTTTTTTTTTTCAAAAATTTTATTTTTGGGGCGCCTGGGTGGCTCAGATGGTTAAGCGTCTGCCTTCGGCTCAGGTCATGATCCCAGGGTCCTGGGATCGAGTCCCGCATCAGGCTCCCTGCTCCTTGGGAGCCTGCTTCTCCCTCTGCTTCTCTCTCTCTCTCTCCTCCTCTGTCTCTCATGAATAAATAAATAAAATCTTTAAAAAAAAAATTTTATTTTTGTTATCTCTACACGCAATGTGGGGTTTGAACTTACAATCCCGAGAGCAAGAGTCATGTGCTCTACCAACTAAGCCAGCCAGGCACCCCTAATGTGTATCTTTCTAGTGTTTGATAGAAGTGTGTGTGTGTGTATACACTAAAATATATGTAAATAAAAGAAAACATACACATCTGCAAACATATATATATGCACATTTAAAATACATGTGTATTTTTAATTTATATACCCATGTAAATATATTTTTATTTAGACACATATAAAATAATTAAGAATATTCTGTATAGTCTACTTATATATTGATTTTTGAAAACTTTTCATGCACATCTTTTCAATCAACAAATATACTTCTACTTTTTTTATGGCAACATTTTGGACATTTTAGATTGCTATTATGAACAATACTGTGATGAACATCCTTGTAGTTTTAATTTTTTTTAAAAAGATTTTATTTATTTGACAGAGAGAGACACAGCGAGAGAGGGAACACAAGCAGGCGGAATGGGAGAGGGAGAAGCAGGCTTCCTGCTGAGCAGGAAGCCCGATGCGGGGCTCGATCCCAGGACCCTGGGATCCTGACCTGAGCCGAAGGCAGACGCTTAACCAACTGAGCCACCCAGGTGCCCCTTTGTAGTTTTAATTTTGCCTACATTCTCAATTATTTCCTTAAGGCAAATCTCTAGGTTTGAGTTTTGATGCCTGTTGACAAATTGTCCTTCAGGAAGTCATACTTCCACCGGCTGTGTATAAGACTGCTTGTTTCCTTATACATACATGGAATATTTTCAGCTCAGCAATTGGCATTTCTTAGAGTTCCTACATGCCCATAGTTCTGTCCTCCTGAGGATCTTGTGTTCTAACTGACTGATCCTGAGATACTTGTGCATAGTGGAGTGACAGGCAGACCAGCTGGGTTTCAAGGTTTAACAAGATAATCCACGTATGGCATGTGGTGGAGTATCTATATGCAGTAAACACTAAGTATATGGCAGCTATTTATTATTGTTGTTATTTTAACTTGGAATCTTCCCCTTCAACTCCATCAGGAAAAGTCTTATTCTTTCAGCACCCAAATGAAATATAATCTTTTTGATGCCTTTCTTGATTTCCCCGAGGATGATTTAGACCCTTTCTCTCTGCACTCAGTGCACTTTGTATATACTTCTGTTGTAGGTCATATCACATTATAACATAATTATTCTTTTATCTCTTTGACTCTCTCAGTACATTGTGAATGCCTGTGAATAAGGACCGCGTCTTATCTCTTCCCACAGCACTGAGAGCAGGCTTTGACATATGGTAGCGATGCAGTAAATGTTTGTTACACGAGTAAAAGGATGAAAAGCAAACGAATAAAGATTTTGCTCTTCAAATGGGTGACCCGTGACTTCCTTGGGACTCTTCATTGTGGGATTTAAGTTTGGAAGAAAGAGGGTGAGGACTATGTTCCTACTTCTCTTAGTTGTCAGTAGAATTAAGAAAATATGAAGCAACTCTGGGGAAAACATGAAGTAACTCGGGAAAACTGTGGCTGAGGGTGTCTTTGGAAGTGTCATCACAGTACCAGTGTTGTGTGGCTTTGAGTTACTAAGAACTCCTTCTCTTCTGTCTGTTTAGTAAGAGTACATCATTGACAGGGAGAAACTTGCCAATTTCTCTGAAGGAGGGCAAGCTAGCAGATTCTCATGGGAGTGTCTACCGAGACTACATTCCTCTTCTCTAATTCACTTAGATGGGCCATTTTACTACTGTGATTCCACCCTTCCTGGACATAATTGAGTCAGAGCAGACACCAATCCATTCATTTATAACTCCGAGTCTGTCCCTTGGGAATTTGGAATTTAGACTCAGAGGTGCTGGCACTAATAAATTCTTGCTAGACCTGAGAGAACACGTTGGGGGCACTCAGGGTGGCAGACTTTGGCTTTGTGTACAAAGTAGCTGAATAAGCATTTCTGCGGAGTGAGAAGAATGACATAGATGTGTGCAGTGAAACAAACATGCAATTCCATGGACTGGAAGAGGATGAGGAAGAGAAAGAAAAAGAAAGGGAAAGAGAAGAAGAGTCCACTGCCTGCACTTTCCAGTTCTGGCTCTGGTTCTGTGTGGGTTCTGGGTTCTATACTGTAAGTCCCAGGAGATATCCTCAGGTTAATTTAGAACATTTCCTACATACACCTGTCATTTGAGTGGCGTTTGTTACTTCTAATTCAAGGAGTTTTCAGCAAGGCAATGTAAGTTGTTGGCTTTACAGGTATAGTAGCTTTATAGTAGTTAGAAAAATACTATTTGTCCTAGTATGCCAGGGTTCTGTCCCAAAAAATCATGTCAGGAGATGTGATGGTAGGGTGTCCTGTCACTGTTCCATGGAGGGCTCCTGTTGCATAAGTCAGCCTGAAGGGCATTCAGTCAAGGCGTCAAGGTGGGTATCAAAAAGACTTTTTGTTTTGTTATCCAAACGCGTCTTGGAGTTTTTACCCTGGCCCCAAACCGATCCTAATGTTGCCTGGACAATCTCAGAATTTCTGGGCCAGCCTTGCATTTGAGCACGTTGATAGAAACAAGACTTAAGGTCCTTTGGATTAGAAGCAGCCTGCTGACATAAGGGGAAAAGCTGCAAGGCTTGCTAACTTCCTGGAAAAAATTTAAAAATACACCTGTAGGGTAACTTAGTCAAACTTTTTTTTTTTTTAAGATTTTATTTGTTTATTTGACAGAGAGATACACAGCAAGAGAGGGAACACAAGCAGGGGGAGTGGGAGAGGGAGAAGCAGGCTTCCCACCGAGCAGGACGCCCGATGCAGGACTCCATCCCAGGACCCTGGGATCATGACCTGAGCCAAAGGCAGATGCTTAACAACTGAGCCACCCAGGCGCCCCTCAAACTTTGAGACTGAAAGAGGCACTATTAATAGTTAAACCAAAATAACAGTCATAAAGTAGAACTGTATTCAGCAAATACAGCAGTATTGTCACCATATCTCTGGGAAATTTTCAATGATTTACATATATATTTAATTAGAGAGGTTATAAGAACCATTATTTTCATTTGTGAGTAACTCATTTATTCTTATTGTTTAAAAAATTTTTTTATTATAGACAAAACTGACAAAATGTAGACATGCAGAGAGAAGTCAGTAAAAAAAACCCTGTCACCTCTTAAGGATAATGACTATTAATATTTTGACATACATCTTTGTAGATTCGTCTAATTGTGCATATGATATATTGAAATAAAAATTAGAGCATATTGCACATATTATTGTATAAATTGTTTTTTTTTAAAAATTGCTTTTTAGTGTCCTTACACATCAATACCATTCTTAATGGTTATTTTCTGAATTGTTTATGAGGTACCATAATTGGTTTAACAACTCCTTATTCTTGGGTATTTAGGCTGTCTCCATTTTTTTCTTTTTTTAATTTTTTTTATTTATTTGACAGAGAGACAGACAGAAGAGCACAAGCAGAGGGAATGGGAGAGGGAGAGGCAGAAGCAGTCTCTGCACTGAGTAGGGAGCCCGATGCGGGACTTGATCCCAGGACCCTGGGATCATGACCTGAGCTGAAGGCAGACGCCTAACCATCTGAGCCACCCAGGCGCCCTAGGCTGTCTCCATTCTTACGGATTGTGCTCTAAAAGGCCTCTTATTTTCCTGCAATATTTTTTCTTATGAAATAAACACAGGGAAGTGGAGGTGCTTTGTAAAGAATCATGCCTTCAAAGATCTCTCAGGTTAGAAATGCATGTGGACCGTGTACATAAGTCTATTAAAACATTTGAACTGGTCACCAAATCAAATGTCAGGTTTTAATTTTTTTTTTCTTTTTTTCTTTCACGGAAGACAAAGGGAAACATCTGGAAGCAGGGCCTGGACACCCCCTTGTGTCACCTGGGTGGGATGTGCTGCCCGCAGTCCTCTGCGGAAGAAGATACCTTGCCAACACTGAGGAGGAAGCGAGTTTTACAAAAAACACTGTGATGGAAATCAAAACACAAAAAAGACAATGTAATTTGTTTTTATCTGCTTAGAGATTTTCCTAACCATGAAATGGATCTGGCTTTTGAGTACATTATTAGATACAGTTCTCTTTTTATCATAACCAACCTTTGGGTGCTCGCTTCGGCAGCACATATACATAACCAACCTTTGGTACAATATCATTTTGCATGATGTAAAAATATTTTTAAACATGCTCATTGCAGAAAATGTGGAAAATTGTTGCAAAATAATTGTATTATCATTACTTGGAAATAACAATTATTAACATTCTGATGTATTTTCTTCCAATATTTTTCTCTCTATATATACATATGTAAATTATATAATGGATAGTATAATAAGGTTTTATTGCATTATTAAGTATTAGAATATTATAAGGGTTTTCTTCTTGCCTTTTTAAGACTTGACCTTAAATTGTTATGGGAAAGTCAGGTTCTGTAACTATCATGTTCCCTGCTGAATTTCTGGTGCCTAGATGAATACATGGCACGTTAGGAAACCCTTGATAAATATTTATTCGATTACTGAATCTTAGTATATAATTGTAATTTTCTTAACCATTCCTCTCTTGTATGTCATTTCCAGCTGTTCACTATTGTAAGTCACACGATGGTGAACTTCTTCGTGCATAAAGCTTTATCCACCTTCCTGAGTTTTTTCCCCCCGTGTTAGTTTTTTTTTTTTAGCATATGTGCTGCTGAAGTGAGCACTCATATTAGATTTCTTTAATGCGATGATTACATCCCAAGGAATAGAAAAATATAAAATATAAAAGTTCCAATTATATGGTGGCAGACTACTTCCAATTCATCCAAACACCAGCAGGACTTATAAATAAATGGCAGAAGTATAAATCCAACTAAAACTTCCACTCTGAAGCCTGGGTCTATGCCGCTTCTCCATCGACCTAGTTACAAAATGACTGAGCAATGGTAATCTAAAGATTCTGAATAATTATTTCTGATTTATCAAGCCAGTAACTATAGCACAAAAAGAAAGTGTTAGTTTGGTAGGGCTTTAGTTTAATGAAGCCCTTCTGACTCATGATAACAGGGCCACTGTGAGTCCAAATGGCACTTCTGTGTGAATTAGAAAAAGTGACCCTTCTCCAAGATATTTTAATACCCTGTGCAGGAAAGTTAACTTAATCAATACATAAACCTATGAATATAGAGATGTGAGTTGCATCCTCTACAGCCATGAGGCATAAAACCTGGACAATTATATTTTCTAACTTTTAGGAATTTTCTGTTCAATCCAGCCTAGCATTGTGTGGGAATACAATGTCAACCCAAGTAGTCTATGCTTTCTGGAAGCCCCTTTTTGAAAATTATTACAACTTTGATCCTTTTTTTCATCTTCTGGCTCCTCTTTGTGTCTCTTTGTTTTACAATGTTTCTGCAATCTCATCTACAAACCATGTTCTGGGATCACAGATCCTCTCAGTTCACAGAGTCAGATTTATTTTGAAGTATTTATAAACTATATGTAATTTTAATATACTGGATATAAAAGCCAGTTTCATGCATGCATGTTTATTTGAAACAACTTTAAAAACACAAGTTTAGGGCGCCTGCGTGGCTCAGTTGGTTAAGCGACTACCTTCGGCTCAGGTCATGATCCTGGAGTCCCGAGATCGAGTCCCACATCGGGCTCCCTGAAGCTCAGCCGGGAGTCTGCTTCTCCCTCTGACCCGCCCCCCTCTCATGCTCTCTCTCTCTCATTCTCTCTCTCACATAAATAAGTAAAATCTTTAAAAAAATTATTAAAAAAACACAAGTTTATTAAAGAAATAGTAATGTTTTATTTCTCTGATATATTCAGCCAGAGAATTTCTATTGTGAGTTTGATTATCTGGCCCTTTATTGGACGAAGTTCCATCAATTTTAAAAGTATATTGCATATTCAACCTTGACACTTCAGCTTCTAAATATAAACTTGTGAAAATAAGCAGTGTCTTCACAGAGTTATTGTTATTACAATAAAAATGATTTACAAATATTATATTGAGTGGCCTAATAAGTTGAACAATTGTGAAGACATCTGCACCTTGACTTTTAATTACTGAAATATTGATGTATTTCTATACTGGAGGAGAAATTTTAAAGGGCATATTTTAATTCAAATAATACTCTGAGACCTTTTTTACTTGGTAGATGCAGGTGAATGAATTTCCCTGAAACTAGAATTTTCTTTCCTATTTTGTTCTGCTGCTGCCATCTAGAGTAAAAGTGAAGCAAGGAAAGTGGATCTTAACCAGGCAGTGGAGAGAATCCAGATTTGATTGGAAACAGGGAATAGTGAGGGACTTTTCCCAGAGCTCCTACTAGCACAGTGGTGAATACGTAGTACCTGCTTAGAGTATCTTCTGCCTTCCTCTTTTTGTTCCCTTTTCTCTTACTTGCCAGTATTTTCCCAAGGTTCCTAGGCCTGAAGATGCTATCTTTTACTTCTTATCAAAATGTGCTTTCTGGACAGGATCTGATAAACACCTCCATACTAAAGTATAAAGGATAAATAAATTAGATGTGTGATCTGTCACCTCTCTGCATCCATGTAGGGACAGTTTGGGTTGAATGTATTCAGATCCAAGGGGCAATAAAATGATAAAGTCTTGAGGATTTATCTAGTTTAGCTCTCTGCATCTGGCTTTTAAGAAGACTTTGTCCATAACTCCACTGATGATGACATCCTGTGAGACCTTGACATTAGTATACAAAAGACCTGCTGCAGGGGCTTTCTCTGATGACTCTATGATGTGTTCCCCTTGCTTCCAGAACTTCGCTAAGAGAGCATCTGTCTCACTTTATAGTAATTGTTTCATTATCTGTCTACCCCACTAGGTCATAAACCTTCCTAGTGCAGAAAATGATGTAGCCCTTATGCTGAGTTGACACTCCATAAATGAGCTCTGAACAAATCCATGAGTGAAGAAACAATATTATCTCTTAAAATTTATTTGAGTTTCTTGTTCTTAAAATAAGTGAACATGGAATATTATTATAATGGTATTAAAATTCAGGCAAATAGCGCAGTCTGCAGAAAAGGGGCAATGTTTAAACTTTTGGAGGGAAAAAAAGAAAGAAGGATTTAAATTTGCTACTCCTGTTATCAGCATCACTTAAACCATACCCATCATTAGATGACATGTTTGAACAAACCACAATAAATTTCTGAAGTCCCTGTGTGCCACCAGAATTGAAGTTGTGATATCCTTATTCTCAGCAGCTAAATATATGACTAGTTACATGATAACTGAATATCTAAATAATCACTCGAAGTGGAGCAAATAGTAGAACAACAACAGTGAAAAAAGGAAGTTACAAAATCAGGCCAAATCGGGACAAATATAAACCTTAAAGAAAGCATCACTTACACTTATTGCTGGTAACAGTGTCAGATAGGCTCTGTTGGCCTAGTGAAGAGCCGGCGAATCAGAGAACAGGAGCAACATACCATGGGAGTCCTGAGGAATGGCTACAGATCAGCTGAATGACAATGAAGTTCATTTATGTGGCAAGAATCTCTACAATACCTACTAATCAGAAATATACAAGGTTCTAATAATATTCATTACCAACGTAATCTTTGATTATGAGAGACCTTCAGAAAAAATGTTCAACTAATCTAAGTTCAATAATACTGGAAAGATTTTAACATTAATCAGCCTTCTTTGAGGGGCTATTAATGGTTCCACTTTATTTATTTACTTATTTGAGAGAGAGTGAGAGCCCGGGGTTGCAGGGAGGGGCAGAGGGAGAGGGAGAGAGAACCTCTGAGCAGACTCTGTGCTGAGCGCAGCCCACGTGGGGCTCAATCGCACAACCCTGAGGGATCAGACCTGTGCTGAAACCAAGAGTTGGACGCTTAATGGACTGTGCCACCCAGGTGCTCCCCACCCCTTTTAAAATATTTATTTATTTTATATATATATATAGAGAGAGACTGGTTCCAATTTAAATGGAATCCTGTCATAATCTCATTTGTCTCCCTCCCTCCCTCTCTTTCTCCTTCTTTTTCTTCCCTCCTTTTTTCCTTCTTTCTTTTTTTTCCTCCAAGTAGCTATGAGGGTAGTGTAAATTTTATTATTTCTCTACAAGATTATTCCATTCCTGTATTATCACCCATTTTTTAAAAACACCAAAACTTTCCAACATACCCCTTGCTTCTACTTCTTCATCTCCCATTCTCTTCTTAACCTAGTCTAATAAAGATTTTTTATCTCATCATCCCATTTTGTCCCACACCACATTATTTTTAAAGATGATCAATTATATGTATATTCCCAATATCAATTGTCTATTTTCTATTCTCATCTTACTTGACCTCTCCTCGGTATTTGAAACTGTTGATCATTCTTATCTTTTTGAAAAAAGTTTCTTCTCTAATGTCCTGCTCTGACACACTCATCTGGTTTGCCTATTCACTCAGTGGATAGTCCTTTTTGACCAGAATTCCACGTTTGGGTTGTTTCTAATGATGTGATATTACAAAAAAATGGTGCGATAAACAACCTTGTATAGATGTCATTTTACACATTTAGGAGTGTATCTCTAGGATATATTCCTAGAATCAAAGAAGATGCACATTAGAAATTTTGACAGTAATGTTAAATTGTCCTCCATAGTGACTGTGCCTTGTTGTATTCCCCCAGCCGTGTCTGAGAGTGACTTTTTCCCATAGTATCTTCAACAATGTGTTAATTTTTTAACGATTGCCAAATAGGTGAAATACAGTATCTCAACATAGTTTTCATTTGCATTTCTTGTGTAATGACAGAATGAGCATTTTTTGTATATTTAAGAGCCATTTGTATTTATTTTTCTGTAAACTGTTGATAATCTTTTGTAAACTTTTGATAATCATTTTTCTTTCTTTTTTTGCCCATTTTTTCTATTGTGTTTTTGTTCCTTTTCTTATTATAGAACTTAAATAGATATTTTGGAATTTATCCTTTTCCATTGATATGAATTATAATTTTTTCCTGTTTCTCATTTTATTATTTTTTTCTTGTGCTCTTTTTTCCCCACAAATAAATTTTTAAATTTTCACATAGTCAAAATCATTGATTTTTCTTTGATGGCTTCTGGGTTTTGTAAAATGTAAAAGGCATTTCTTACTCTGCAATTATGGGAAAATATTTCCTATGGTTTCTCACAGTTCTTTATGGCTTACTTTTTTACATTTAAATCTTTGATTCATCTGGAGTCTATTTTGAAAATGTGAAAAATGAATTAAAATTTACTTCCCTCCCCAACTGCCCCTAGTTCCCCTCCACCCCCCACTTCATAGGTACTCAAGAGACACACTTGCTCATATTAATTAATTAATTAATTAATTCTACGACAAGATTTCTCGTTTCCATTTGGTCCAGGGCTTGGGTGAGGGTTAGAAGGTTGCCCAGTGGCTGCAGGGAGAGGTGGAGGCAGAAGCCCTGATGCCAGGGGGCCCCTCAAAGGCGGCCGGGCTCTGGGGTCTCCCGGCCTTGCTCGAGGGTGAGCCTTCCCAAGAGATACTCGTCCAGCCCAGCCTAGCCTCACGGTCAGCTAGCCTGCAGCGGTCAGTCAGGTGGTCGCCCATCTTGACCAGTTTCACCTCCTCATCTGGGAAGTGGTTCTCCGGGAAGTCACTGCGTCTGCGCAGGCAGAGCCCGGGGCGTGCAGATATAAAAGGGCCTGGTTCTGGCTCTTCTCCAGAAGGAGGGGAGGTTTCATGGCGTTTGGGGTTTCCCCCTCACCCTCTCTTATGCTGGGTCAGCTTCTGGGCGTCCTCGAAAAGGGCGCCGCCGCTGCTCTGGTTTTGCATCTTCAATCGCTTGGGGCTCTCCTGCTTCTCCTCGGCCGACTCCTAGAAGTGGTGCAGCCCTCCGGAGCCCCGTGGTCAGCGGAAATCGATGCCGGGAGAGAGGTAGGTGTAAGAGGCCGGCAGATGCCTGTTGACCAGGTGGTTGAGGGCCGCCTCCATCTGGGTGGAATAATTCTAACGAATTTGGGAGTTCGCGGTTGATGGGGTTAAATACAGAGCTAAGCTCAGAAAAACGGTGTTGGCTGGTCCTAGAAGCAAAGGATGGCTGAGAAGATGGTTCTGAGGGTTGTGACTGGAAAAGAGGTTGGAGGGTGGTGGGAGGCTGGAAAAAGGAATGTCTCTGGGTCTGTTCCATACAAACACTGTTGAGGCAAGAGAGGGATCTGTGCGGCCGCCCTGCAACCCACTGGCTCATTTTAAACCTACTGATTTAAAATGCCGTTTTTAATCACATACAATTTACTTTATGCTTTTTGGTCTGTTTTCTGGACTTCTTTTTCAGTTCTTTACAGGCTTTCCTGTTCTGTTGAGCTGTTTATTTATTCATATGCAAGTGCAATATTGTTATTTTTATACTAAATATCTTTTTTTTTTAAATACTAAATATCTTGTAGGGCCAGTCTTCTTGCTCTTCTTTTTCAAAAAAATATCCCATAAATTCTTTATTTTCCCAATGAATCGCAGCTTATTTAGCTCAAAAAGTATCTGTTAATTTTTTTTACTGTGATTGCATTTTATATAAAGATTAGTTTGGGGAGCATTAACCAGCTTTTTGAAGTTTAGTGCTCATACATAAGAACATGTTATGCCAATATATTTGTTCATGCTTCCTGCTGTGTTCCACAATGATATTTTAAGGTTTTCCTCATATAGATCTTCCATATTTCTTGCGAAGTTTTCCAGTATTTTTGTTTAAGATTTTATTTATTTATTTGTCAGAGAGAGAGAGAGAGAGAGAGGGAACACAGGCAGGGGGAGTGGGAGAGGGAGAAGCAGACTCCCCACTGAGCAGGGAGCCCGACGTGGGGCTCGATCCCAGGACTCTGGGATCATGCCTTGAGCTGAAGGCAGCCGCGTAACTGACTGAGCCACCCAGGGTCTCAAGTTTTCCAGTATTATATCATTTATTGGTTGGTATTTGTGACCTTTTATCTTACTTTAGGTTGTTTTTCATCCTACAGAAAATTTCCATGCTGATGTGACTATATTTTGAGCATTTACCAACATTTTCCTTTATGGTTTTGCAATTCATGTATTATTTAATTAAGAAGACCTTCCTTACTCCAAGCCTATAGACATATAATTTTTCCTGAAATTCTGATAAAATTATATTTTAGTCTATAATTAAGAGGAATTTGAGTTCATCCCCACAGGGCCATAGACTTCTACATTTAATTTAATGAATTTATTTAATATTTTATTTGTTCTTTAGCTTTCTATTTTAAAAATTTCAAATTTACAGAATATTTAATGAACAGTGTAATGAATACCCTTGTACCCTTCATCAGTTTTTATTTTTTTAATTTTTTTTTAAATTTATTTATTTGACAGAGAGAGAGATAGCGAGAGCAGGAACACAAGCAGGGGGAGGGGGAGAGGGAGAAGCAGGCTTCCTGCGGAGCAGGGAGCTGGATGGGGAGCTCCATCTCAGGACCCCGGGATCATGACCTGAGCCAAAGGCAGACGCTTAACGACTGAGCCACCCAGGCGCCCTCATCAGTTTTTAAAAAATAAAATTACAGGAAAACAGTAAGAAAATACAGAAGACAGCAGTATAAAGTAGTGTTTAAAAGCAATGAATGATGAAATCAATTTTATTAGTCTTGATGGCTATTGATTTAATGGATAAATCATTCAAAATGTTTGATGTAGTTATGTCATGACAGGGACAACTTCTGGCTCACACATTTCAACATATGGCACTATTACTATTCATACCAGAATAGTTTCTATTGCTCCTTTGATTTCTTCTTTAATCTGAAAGTGATTAAAATGGGATTTTATAATTTTAAAATTTATGTGTATATTTGGCTATTATTATAATTTCTAATTTTATTGCATTGTGATAAATGAGTTTTGTATGCCATCTGTCTGCTTTTCAAATACACTGAAATTTTCTTATGGTCCTATATGTGACTCTAATTGTGCCCTTTCCTTCTCTTCAGAGCTAACGGTTATCTTGGATTTTGTCTTTAACATTACCTTGCTTTTCTTCAATATATTGTTTAGTTTCGCCTGTTTTTGAACTTTATATAAACAGAATATTACTTTTTTGCACTCTTTTGATTTGCTTTTTCCATGAAATGTTTTTGAAATTCTTAAATGTCAATGTGTGTAGCTCTATTAATTTGTCTTCATTGCTAGAAAGTTTTACAGATATTAATTTTCCATGAGTTTTGAAAATTTATTTTTTTCAATTGTTGATGGACATTTGAGTTGTTTCCTGATTTTTTCTTTTTTATCCATTACAGAAACAAAAAACTGAAAAGAACAAAAACTGACCTATGAGCATGGTTTTCCTTATAGTTCGTGCCTGACTTCTAAACAACCTTTGGATAGATTTTGTGTCATTGTATTCAGTCTCACAATTTTTGTCTTTTAAGTAGAGTATTTAGCCTTTTTAGATTATGATTATTCCTATATTTGAAATTTTTTTTAATGGATCTGACTGTGCGTCGCTAAGCATTGTCAAGTTTGCTTTCCGGAATTTCTGTGCTAGTCTAAACTTTCTCCAGTAGTGCATGTGGGTTACCATTTCCTCACATCCTTACCAACATTTATCATTATCTGATTGCCTAATACTTGTCATTTGTCATTTTTATGTATCTGGTTTTAATTTGCATTTCGAAGATAATCGGGGAGGTTGAAGATTGATATTGTACTTATTTTTAAAAAATATTCCTGATTTTATGTGTGTATATATTATTATATATATATATATGTTATTGGAGAGTAGGTTGCATGCATGTACCCCTTTAGCCCTCTAATGCTTTAGGGTGCATTTACTGTGAACCCCAATGCCCTGTTTGTATGACAAAAGTACAGTTATCAAATTCAGGAAATTTAACATTGATAAAGTACTTTAATCTACAGTCTATATTATAATTTTGTCAATTGTTGAGGCACTTGGGTGGCTCAGTCGTTAAGCGTCTTCTGGCTTACCGGCTCAGGTTGTGACCCCAGGGCCCTGGGATGGAGCCCGCATCCGCATCCGGCTTCCCTGCTCCGCAGGCAGCCCTCTTGTCCTTCTCCCTCTTTGTCCCTCCTTCCCACTGGTGCTCTCTCTCTCTCAAATAGATAAATAAAAAATCTTAAAAAAAATTTTTTTTTGGTCAATTGTCTGAATACTGCCTTTTAAAACATTTTTTCTCTCCAGGTCAGAATTTGGTCCATGATCACATATTGATTTAGTCATCACATCTTGAGTCTGTAAGAGTTTCCCAGCTTTTGTCTTTTTTGGCATTAAAATTTTAAAGAATATGGGTTAGTTATTTACAACAGAATGCCGCAGTTTGGTTTTGTCTGGGACATCCCTTCTCAACTGGGATTTTGTGAGAGAATTAAGTGCTGGAGCCTCCGTTGTATAGAATTAATTTCTCTTATATGTATCTGGAATACAGACTTGAGAAAATAGCCACTCAGGTCTTCTGTAAAGCTAATTCTGTTTTGGAGCCCTGCATGAGAAAGCTTGGCTCTTCCCTCATGATTTGATTCAGGTTATATATCACTGGCCAGAATACTCCATATGTGATATTGTGTCCCTCTCCGGATATCACATTTGGAGCCACATAATGTCATGTGCTCCTCATTGGTGATTTTACTTTTGGTTATGCAATCAAAGTGTTTTCTAGTTTATCCACCATAGAGTTACTGCTTTCCTTTCTGCAACTAATAAACAGTCTTTGGGGATACCCTTTGAGATCATTCAAATATCCTGCTGCTCCTCAAACTTTCCCCCATAGATTCAGCATCCATTGATGGTACTTGTTCAGACAAATCATCACTATAATGATTGCAAAATGGTGAAATATGAAGAAATTCCATGGAATTCACAGAAAGATAATGATGTGGAAAATATAAATTATTCTGAGGCTAGCATGTGGTCTTTCATGTATCCCGTCGGAATCCCTGAAGAAGAGAATAGAGAGGAGGGAAAGGGAATAGTAGAAGAGATAATGGCTGAGAATAGTTCAGAAGTGATGAGAGACACCTGCTTCAGATATAGGAAGTCTAAGAATCTTAAGCAGAATAAATAAACACCCATCCTATCATCGTCTGTTACAAACCTCAAGCAAGAAGAGCAATGTTAATGGTGGCATGGTAGAAAAGGTATGTGCCAGCACCATTCCCACTATAACCTTCTCCCTGACCTCTAGAGACTCTGCAGGTAAACACTGTCCTTCCTTTTAAGATAATACATTACTTGCTTTTTTTGTTCTTTACAGTTTTACTATCTCCGTTAGTTTGCTAGGGCTGTAAAAAAGTGCAACCCAGGTAGCTTAAGTCAACGGAAATTTATTGTGTCACGTATCTGGAGACTAGAAATCTGAAATCAGGTGTTAGCACATCCACACTTTCTTTGAAGTCTTTAGAGGAAGACCTTTCCTTGTCTCTTCTTCTTCTTCTTCTTCTTTTCTTTTTTTAAAGATTTTATTTATTTGACAGAACATTTAGAGGGAGATTAGAGGGAGAAGCAGGCTCCCTGCTGAGCAAGGAGTCGGATGTGGGACTCGATCCCAGGACCCTGGGATCATGACCTGGGCTGAAGGCAGCCGCTTAACTGACTGAGCCACCCAGGCATCCCTCCTTGTCTCTTCTGGCTCTTGGGAGCCCCAGGGTTTTTTTGGCTTGGGTAGCATAGTTCCAGTAGCTGCCTCCATCTTCACATAGCCATTTTCCCTCTGTGTTTGTCTTTTCCTCTTCTCAGAAGGAAACTGGTTATGTTGGATTAGAGTCCACCCTGATGACCTCATATGAACTTGATTATATCTGCGAAGATCCTACTTCCAAATATGGTCACGTTACCGCAGGTTAGGATTTCAACATTTCAAACCATGATACATCCTAAACACTAAAGTCTAGTTTTGCCTGTTTTTGAACTTGAGATGAATGGAATCATAGAGATATGTTTTGGACTTGCTTTTCATCAATATTAGTTTGTGTGATCCATTCACACAGTGGTGTGGGGTTGCAATTTTATTCATTTTCACTGTTTTATACTTTTCAGTTGTATCAACATATCACAATTTATCCATCAATTTTTGATGACATTTAGTTTGTTTCCTGTTTTTTGCTATTATGAACAATGGTTACTCTAAATATCCTGCACAACTATCTTGGTGCAGGATATTTCTTGCACGTGTGCAAGCATTTCTTTAAAACCTGTATCTGAGAGAAAGCCAGCTTGGACATATATATCTTTAACTTTACAAATAATGCTAAACTGGTTTTCAAAGTTTTAGAAACAGTTTACATACCCAGCAGCAATGTGTAGAATTCTATATTTTGTCATGTTTATTGGTCATTCGTATTTCCCATTTTGTGCAGTTCAGCACTTTTTCCCATTTAAAAAATTGTGTTCTATTTTTTCTTATTGATTTTTGGGAGTTGCTTGTATTTTCTGAATTTAAATCCTTCATATAATATTGAAGTAGTGATAGTAGGCATATTTGCTGTTTCCTGATCTCAAAGGGAAAGCTTCCAAGAGTTATTATGCATAATGTTTGCAATAGCTTGTTTGTAAATACCTTTCATTAGTTAAAGAGATTATATTCTATTCTTAATTTGCAGTGAGTTTTATCATGCCTAGATGTTGAATTTTTGTCAAAAGCCTTTTTCTGCATGTGGGTAGAAGACTGTATGGTATTTCTCTTTTAATTTGCAAATATGGTGAGTTACTTTAATTGATTTCATAAACTAAAACAATCTTGCATTTCTGGAATAAACCCAACTTAGACCTCATAAAAGTGGCCCTTTTTATATACTGATTTAGTTAAGGAATTTTGCATCTATCTATGTTATAGAATCTAAAATGCCGTTATTTTATATATCACCATGAAAGAACAAAGATGCTGCCAATTAAACTATGACACAATACTTTTTTCGCTTAGATTAAAAAAATGTTTATTTTGAAGTACCTTTTTGGCTTAAACACAGATCTTATTATATATCGCTCTTGTACATACTTAGAAAAAAGCTGTAAGCCAGGTAAATTGGATAAGGTGCTCCTGAGGGGTCTTCATAGCAGCTGTCATGCCTCTATTACCTTATGTCTAAAAACACGCCTTAGTCAGTGGTAACCACTGTATTTCATTGAGCTGAAAACTCCATCCGTTGCTTGGGGTGGAGATACAGCCCCTCCAGAGCACATTTGCTTTCCCTTCTGTTATTGTGCGAACTGGAACTGTTTTTTCCTCCAATATTTGCTGTATATATTTTTTAGAATCTTATTTTGGATTTTCTTTTTTCATCTGAGAACGCTGTGCCTTTCTTTTTCTGACTCTAACTTGACTCCAGTGATTGAGTGGGAGAGGTGGCATAGGTTGTAGGTGGAGTGGAGTATTCTCTTCACACCTTCCTATGAGGGAGCTCTTCACATCTTCAGAGCTGCCATCAACACTGGGCATTAACCTGCCTCTCCGGGCTAAGGGCTCCTCACTCATGGCTCTTGTCTGAAACAGGAGCCCTCTGTCGTCCATATTAGGTAAATAGGGGCAGGGTGGTAAATGTTAGACCTACCTGGCTGCTGTGTCTGTGGCTTTCCAAATAATCACTTCATTTTCTCCAAACTTCCTCCAGCTCCCCATGTCTGCCACCCCTGTCTTGAAGTACCCCTTGAGCTGCTGCTGCACATCTTCCCTTACTCATATTGGGCTGTGATTTCTCCTTCAGTAATCTCCACTGCTTCCCATATGTCGGAGATGTTATATGCTTTCTGTACCAACATAACCATCTTTTATTGTTGTTATCCTAGGCTCTTTTGGGTTTATTAATATTATTTTTCTATTTCCAGAAGTCTGGGGTGGGATGTGAGGCTAGAATGTGCATTCATACCACAGTATTTCTAATCTCATCTACTAGCATTTTATTTTATTTTATTTTATTTTATTTTTTTAAATGGAGAGGATACGACGGCTTCTTTTTTTTAAGATTTTATTTATTTATTTGAGAAAGCGAGAATGAGAGAGAGAGATAGAGAGAGAGAGAGAGAGAGCGAGCACATGAGAGGGGGGTGGGTCAGAGGGAGAAGCAGACTCCCCACTGAGCAGGGAGCCTGATGCGGGACTCGATCCCTGGACTCCAGGATCATGACCTGAGCCAAAGGCAGTTACCGAACCAACTGAGCCACCCAGGCGCCCTACTAGCATTTTAATAGTAGTTATGGCTGAGTAACTTAAAATTTATATTTGATGTATTTTTAAACTTTTCTTTGCTTTTTTCTTTCTTATTAAGTAGGCTCTCTGCCCAACATGGAACTCAAACTCATGACCCTGAGATTAAGAGTCGTGTGCTCTACGGACTGAGCCAGGCAGGCACCCCAACTTCTTAAATAATATGTCTACATTACTTTGCTTAATTATATTTTCAATTACAAAAGTAATTGAAGTATGCTTGTACAAAATCAAAAGTGAAACTCTGTCCTCCTCACCATTTCCAATTCCATTCCTCAGAGGGAACCACAGTCTTCATCTGAATTTCACAATCTTGACACTATTGGCACATGGGCCAGATAATTCTTTGTTGTTGAGGGATGTCCTGTCCATTGTGGGATGTTAGATCCCTACCAGGGATGCTAATAGCAACCCCAAGTTGTGATGACCAAAAATGTCTTCAGACATTACCAAATGCCCCCTGGGGTGGTGGGGGGAAGGTCATCTGTGGTTAGAACCATTGGTCTAGATTTATACATACATACATACATACATTTAAGGGAAAATAACTTGTTATACTGAAATAGTAAATGCTAAATCCTTGCTGTTCAATATGCTAAAGTATGCTCTTCGAACACTAGCCTGATGCTAAGAGTATTATAAAAACCCAAAAAACCTCCAAAAACAGTGTTCTGAGGTCAGATAAATTTTGGTAACACTGAGTTAACAAAATTAAACTGTTTTCTTTCCTCCCTGACTACTCTGAACCTTTAAGTTTCTACTGTGCATTGTGAATCTTCAGGAGGCAGCCATAATTATACTACTCCCAAGTTTATATGGCTGCAGAATCTTTATTTCATGGAGCATTTCATGGGACTAATGTTCTAAGGAAACCCAGTGGGAAATTACACATCGATCCTCTGGGTATAAGAAAGCCCATGGCAGATTTTAAACAAAGACAAAGCTGAAACAATTAAAAACAAAAGCAGAACACCAGAACTATTTATAGCAGGTTTTAAACAAATATAAAGCTGAAACAAGGGGCACCTGGGTGGCTCAGTCGTTAAGCGTCTGCCTTCGGCTCAGGTCATGATCCCAAGGTCCTGGGATCGAGCCCCGCATTGGGCTCCCTGCTCAGCGGGAAGCCTGCTTCTCCCTCTCCCACTCACCCTGCTTGTGTTCCCTCTCTCGCTGTGTCTCTCTCTATCAAATAAATAAATAAAATCTTAAAAAAAGATGAAACAATTAAATAAAAGAACTATTTTATGTTCCCAGGAGTCTCCCATCTCCCTACTTAATCTAATCTACTCTTAAGGAAAATCAAACCTGAGATAAAGTTCGGCAGAAGAATCAGAAGCAGATTGGCAGGCCCACTTGGCATGTGGAAAGGTATGTGACTCACCAGTGGGCCAGTTATTTATGAAATACCACTAGTTGTTGCCAAAGAGGGAAAAAAAGGATACCAATTCCATTTGAGAAGAGGCTTATCTCATGAGTGGCCCTCACAGTTCTTTAGTTTTCCCTCTGCTCAAGATTCCAGGCCACTATCTGATTTTCGTTGTTGTTGTTGTTCCTCATGGGAATAGGTAGATAAAGTTATTGTTTTCAACAGAATTACAATGGCACAGTATTTCTCTCTTTCACTCTCTCTCTCTTTTTAACTCTCATTGACTTTCTAACCATTTATTAGGTCTTCAGATCTTAAAACAAAATTCTTATTAGAAGAATACAAATAAATGAAGATCTTTTATAATGTTTCTCTCAGATTAATCGTCACTGCTTATGTGTGGTGAATACAAGGTCTTTTCTTTCTTGTTTTAGTAGTTGTTAGAGAAGACTCAGATTGCACCGTAGGAGTGCACTGCAAAGAGACTTTTGATTGGAGTGAAGGTTGCCTGGGATTAGGTGGATGTTCGGTGGTATAAAAGACAGCAGGGATATAAATGAGCAACATTCATGCCTTTCTGTCCTTTTCTCTCCTCACGAACGAAATGAGAAGGTGAAAGTAGGCTGAAAAAGCAAGAAAAATTGAAGGTAGAAGTTGTAGAGGGTGATATTTATGGTATTTCTGCACCATTTCCAAGCTGATTATCCAATATTCATAATTAGGAGAGATAGAAAAAAGTGAAAAAGAATTAAAAAAACCCCACATTGACTCATTCAGTGGGGCCAGGGCAGAAAAAGTGAAGGCTGTTCCGTGCTTATCTAAATAGTTTCAGTTTCTATTTTTGGCAGAAAAGCAGCTTTGTAAGAGGAACCTATATCATAGTATTTACTCTCATCCATGTTGACACCAGAGGGCACTAGTAAATGTGTATAAAAAGTTAAAACTCTAAAATCTACAGAGTACAAAACTAAGTGTGAATCCTCGTGAAGTCCATTAGCTACCCTGTATTTTTTATTAACCCACAAACTGAGATACTCATAACTACTTCTAAATGAAGGTCTTATAAGCTGAAATATTTATAACTACTCCTAAATGAAAGTCTCAATTTTTAAATCTAAAACTATGTTTCAGATTCAGATGGCTCGTTGATATGATCAGTTGTGACAGGTTATAACTGTTATAGAAATCTTAATTAAAAAAAAGAAATCTGGACTTTGAGAGGCAGTGGTGGTACCTGTATTATCCTAGGGTGCCATGTGGTTGGGGCTTTGCCTTTTTTTTCTTAGCTATCAGCCTGATGCTCTGTCCTGACCTTCTGGGCATACTCCAAGAAGATAGTGTGTGTATTTGGAGAGAAAAGGGTAGGGTGGAATGAGGTTGGGAGGGATGGGAATAAGGCTCTACAGGAGTTTTTGGATAAAGATTTCCCCTGCAGCAAAAGAGAAAGGATAGATAGATTGAAATTATATAACACATGGGACCCCTGACTGGCTCAGTCAGAAGAGCATGTGACTCTTGATCTTGGGCTTGTGAGTTTGAGCCCCACGTTGGGTGCAGAGATTACTAAATAAATAAATAAATAAGAAATTATGCAACACAGGTTTCAAAGGAAAATACACAAAGACTTTGCAACAATGCTGTTTGGTAAAAAAGTACAAAACTCGATTTAATAAGTAATGTTTATTTTGAAAGAATGTTTATTTTGGAATATTACGGGTATAGTTTGTTTAAACAGTTATTACAGGCTTACTAATTAAGGTCACACATTTCAGGTTTTTATTTATTTATTTATTTTTACAAATGAAGCTAGGAAAAACTTGAGAATTAAAGAGACTGTCATTATTTTGGTAAAACAGAAGAAAGTAATTATGTGTTCAGGACTTGGTGTCAAGCAGATATGGAACGGACTTATTTTTCCAAAAGAAATTGTATGGGGAAGAAAAGAAAATAACTAAAGTTTAAAATGAAATTTATTGAATGTATTCAACTTTGTCTCAACAGGCTCAGTTGCTGTAGTACCAGTCTTTGCAATTTCTCCTACTTCTAATTCTTAATTTTTATGATCATAACAAACATTAGCAAACTATATGGGGTTCCCTTAGAGTGAGGAAAAACTTCTCTACTTTTGTTTCTCTGTGAAAATAAAGCTAATATAAAAGAGGATAAAAGACTATAGTTTTAAAAAATTGTCCTCCTCTTTAGAGTTATGCTTGGTAAAAATCCCAAACTAACTTCAGCAACCCTGCACCACATCTTTTCTGCCTGAAACCTTGAAACAAAAGCAGTTGACTGACCCTGTTCCCATCTGCATACACTGGCTCTGTCTTTGCCAGCGACTAGTCTTGATGCATTCACAAGAAATCCAGTCGAGCCAAACCTAGCAAAATGTTTGCTGTTTTATTCATAATTTGTGGAGGCACAAGAAGGCGTCTCAGACCAAAAACTGAGAATTTCTCCAGGAAAATTACTCTAACCCATCTCTTCTATAAATCTTCTTCCAGCTTCTAGTCACCAGGTATCTCTTCTTTTCTATTCCATTTCTTGCCCTGATCTGCCCTCAAGAAACTCTTAATTCTGCTGCTGCTTCCCCCATTTTATTTTTCAGAGTAGCTTCTTTATTCCTCTGAAAAATATCTTCTTCCCATGAAAAGTGGGAGCCAGCTGAGGCTGCATTTAGCCAGAAGTGGGCTATCAAAGCAGCATCTCAATAGAATTGGTCCCTGTTTCTTTTCTTTTTCTAATGTAATTTTCATTCCAGCTGCTGAGAAGTATTGTTTATAAGTGATACACGCTCATGCAAATAAACAAAAAGAAGAAAGTCCTTGTTCTTTCCCTGTGGAGTAGTGGATGAGAAGGTAAAATTACTGAGAATTACTTATTATGGAGAGCATATAACCCTATTGCTCATGGAATATTTTGAAAGACTTAATTTTGCTTCTACCACATTGTAGAGGACTGAGGCTCTTTAACTGCTGAAGTGCGAAGGAAAGTGTTCCTTCTAAAATGTGCTACACTGGTAGATTCTTCAGGACATTGATATCAGAGTAGAGCTTAGTTTCATGGCATATTAATTTTCTATTGTTGCATAACAAATCACCACAAATTTAGTGGTACACAAAAAGCCATATTTATCATCCTACAGTTTCTATGGGTCAGGAATCCAGACATGGCTTAGCTAGGTTCCATGCTCAGAGTCTTACAAGGCTGCAGTCGGTGCGTCGGCCGAACCACGTTCCTTTCTGGAACTCAGTGTTCTAAGCTAACTTGGAACTTGTTGACAGAATTCATTTTCTTGGTTATAGATCTGAGCTCACCATTTTCTCGCTGGTTATAAGCCTGGGGCTGTCTCAGCTCCTAGAGGCTACCTGAAGTTCCTTCAGCCTGCCACAGTTTTGTGCTGGTAAAAGACATGAGATTCCTGGGTCAGAAATTAAGGATAGTTTATTACTCACAGTAATAGTAATAGCTGGAGCATCAACATTTGCATAGGTTTCCTGTGTTCTGCTTCCCACAGGGCCATGTGAAGAGTGCTATTTAGATAGATGCCCACAATGCAGTGGGTTGCATTGTAAGAAGGGAACCCTGAATTTAAGGAAACCAGATCTTTTATAATGGATAGTAATTATACCTGCCCTTTGCTCTAAAGGGAAATACTATCTCTATCTTCCAAGACTATTACATAAACATGCTTGAAGTCAAATCTGCCCCAACATGAAAAAATAAAATTGAATTGTGGAAAGGAGCACACATTGGTAGTCAGGACTGGGGGCCAGGCCCTCTTGTTAGTAACTAGCTGTGTGACCTTAGGTAAACCTCTTTTCTATGGGCCTTAACAGTAACAGAGTAGTGGATAGAGCAGGAGCTTTGGAATCAGGCAGAACTGGACTGAATCCAATATTGTCACTGTTTTGTTACTCAGATTGCTACAGATTTGGCCATTGGGAATCCCTTCAAGTTGGCTGTTCTGTCTTTTTGACATGCCCCATCATTTTCTGAGTACTTCCTTATTGCTGAAAATGTCCATTGGTGCTGGGATGTTATTGCCTCTGGACCTTATTAGCAGATAAACCTAGGAACTATATGTATACACACGTTATATATAAAACCATGAGTTTATACCCCGATTCCATTCCAATCCTACAATGGTTATTCTAGCCTTTCCCCTTACCTTATTATTATTATTTTTTTTAACAAATTTTATTCTAACTTCCTCATGCCTCTTTGTATAATTCCCTCTTTTTACTCCACGGTACTTCCACGGATCTGATTTCTCTCCCTATACTGTTGTCTTTTTATTTTTTTTTAAGGTTTTATTTATTTATTTGACACAGAGAGAGAGCACAAGCAGGGGGAGCAGCAGGCGAAGGGAGAGGGAGAAGCAGGCTCCCTGCTGAGCAAGGAGCCTGATGCGAGGCTTGATCCCAAGACCCTCGGATCATGACCTGAGCCCAAGGCAGACCCTTAATGACTGAGCCACCCAGGTGCCCAATATACTGTTGTCTTTTTCAAAATGTCATATAATTGGAATCACAGAGTATGTAGCATTTTGTGTCTGACTTCTTTCAGTTAACACACTGCTTCTGAAATTCATACATGTTACACGTATTAGCAGTTTGTTTCTTTTTGTTGGTGAGTAGTATTCCACTACTATTGTTAGTGGTTGTTGTCTTTTTTTTTTAAGATTTATTTATTTATTTGAGAGAGAGAGAAAGAGAGCACGTGCGTGAGTGGGGGGAGGGGCAGGGGGAGAGAATCTCAAGCAGATTCCCTGCTGAGTGCTGAACCCAACGTGGGGCTGGATTTCACAACCCTGAGATTATGAGCTGAGCTGAAATCAAGAGTCAGTTGCTTAACTGACTGAGCCACCTAGGCACCCCTGAAATTGTTAGTCTTCTGAATTTCAGCCATTCTAGTCAATGTGTAGTGGGATCTCATTGTGGTTTTAATTTGCATTTCCCTAATGACTAGAGATGTCAACCATCATGCCCTCAGTATATCCTCTTTGATAAAATGTTCAAATGATTTTCAAAATTAGGTGGTTTCAGTTCTTATTTGAGAGTTCTTATGTATTCTGGATACTTCCCTCAATTTTTAAAAGTTTATCTTTTTATGTTAGGGGTATCTCTGTTGCAATAATGTTGCAAAAATTTTTTCCAGTTTGTCAATGTCTTTTGATGTTGTTAATAGTCTTTCTAGCCATAAAAAAGCTTATTTTAAAAATTATACTCCTATTTATCAATTTTTAAAATTGCCACTGGATTTTGAGAGGCTTCCTAAGCCTTTTCCAACAATGGGATTTGAAGAGGAATTCAGTCATGCTTACTTCTAGTCCTCTATAATTCTATTAAAAATATTTATAATTCATAATCCATGGAGTTCATCCTTGTATATGGTGTGAAACCTAAGTTTTTTTTTTCCCAAATGTTTACCCAGTTGATCCAGCACTATTAATTTGTTTGTTTGTTTATTTATTTTTGAAGATTGTATTTTTAAGTTATCTCTACACCCAGCATAGGGTTTGAACTCACAACCCTGGATCAAGTGTCACGCACTCCACTGACTGAGCCAGCCAGGCACCCCACCCCAGCACTATTTATTAAATCTTTGCTTCAGTGATTTGAAATGACACTTTTATCATATACTAAATTTCTACTTGTATTTGGGCCTGTTTCTGGGTTTTCTTTTCAATTTCATTGGTCTGTTAGTCTACTTTTGCACATTGTTTTAATTATAGAGGTTTTATAGTATATTTTAATGTCAGGTAGGACTAATGCCCTTCATAGAATTTTTTTTAGTGTTTTCCTTCCTATTTTTTGCATCTTTGTTTTTCCATATGAACTTTTAAAAAACCCAGTCTTTTAATTTTAGAATAGTTTTAGGTATATAGAAAAAATAAGCCAGTCAGAGAAAGATAAATACCATACGATTTCACTCATATGTGGAATTTAAGAAACAAAACACAACATAGGTGAAGGGAAGGAAAAATAAATAAAAAAAATAAAATAAGATGAAAATTGATGGGGAGGCAAATCATAAGAGATGCTGAACTAGAAAATAAACTGAGGGTTGCTGGAGGGGGTGGGGTAATTGGGTGATGGGCATAAAGGAGGGCACTTGAAGTAATGAGCCCTGGGTGTTATATGCAACTGATGAATCAGTAAATTCTACCTCTGAAACTAGTAACACAGTATATGTTAATTAAATTGAATTTAAATAAAAAAATTTAAAAATGTAAAGAAAAAAAAGAAAAATTGTGAAGACAGTACAAAGAATTCCCAAAAACTTCATGCCTAGTTTCCTGGGGTTTTTTTTAAAGATTTTATTTATTTATTTGAGAGACACAGAGAGAGAGTGAGAGAGAAAGAGCACAAGCCAGTGGGAGAGGCAGAAGAGAGGGAGATGCAGACTCCCCACTGAGCAAGGAGCCCGACATGGGGCTTGATCCTATGACCCTGAGACCATGACCTGAGCCCAAGGCATATGCTTAACCGAGTGAGCCACCCAGGCAACCCCCAGTTTCCTCTGTTATTAACATCTTACAATAGTATGACATTTAACATAATTAATGAACCAACATTAATACATTATTATTAACTAAAGTCCATACTTTATTCATAAGTCTTGATTTTTACCTAATGTCTTTTTCCTGTTCTAGGATACCATCCATGATACCACATTACATTTAGTTAAGTCTCCTTAATTTCCACTGGCTTTGACACTTTCTCAGACTTTCCTTTATTTGATGACCTTGACAATTTTGAGGAGTTTTGGTCAGGTATCATGTAGAAAGATCCTACAATTGGGGCTTGTCTGATGTTTTTCAGATTATATAGAAGTTATGGGTTTTGGGGAGGAAAACCACAGAGATAAAGTGACATATTGATCACATCTTACCATATCAACATGACTTATTACTTGGCATTAACTTCAAACACTTGACTGAGGTAGTTTTTGTCATGTTTCTCCACTGTAATGTTACTCTTTCCATACTCTTTATAAGGAGGTCACTATACACAGAACACACTTAGAGTGGGGAGTTATGCTGCCCCTCTTTGAGGATGAAGTATCTATATAAATTATTTAGAATTCTTCTAAAGATTTATCTGTTCTTCTCATTTATTTTTATCAGTATGGACTCATGGCTATTTATTTTATATTTTGGATTATAATCTGATACTTCTTTATTTTATTCCTCAAATTTTTCCAGCTTTGTTCATTGGGAGCTCTTTCATTTGGCTCCTGTGTCAGTAGTCATACACCTGTTATTGTGTTTTATGTTTGAGCGCTTCCTTGTATCCTATATTATATGCATTTTATACCTTTCAAATCATTCCACAGTTTTTCAATGTTATTATTTTTTAAAATTCCTTTGCATTTCAATTTAGGAAGTTTCTACTGACCCATCATCAAGCACACCAGTTGTTTCCTCATTTGTGTCAGTGTACTGATGAGACCATCTAAGACATTCTTCATTTCTGTAACAGTGCTTTTGATTTCTAACATTTTCTTTGGATTCTTAAAGTTTCCTTCTCTCTACATAAATTACCCTAGAGCCCTTAACGTGTTAATCATAGGTGTTTTATTTATTTTTTTTCAAGATTTTATTTATTTGAGAGAGAGAGAGAGTGCACACACACACACACACAAGTGGGGGTGGAGAGGCAGAAGGAGAAGGAGAAGCAGACTCCCCGCTGAGCAGAGAGCTCGACAACGGACGTGTGGCTGGATCCCAGGACCCTGAGATCATGACCTAAGCTGAAGGCGGGAGGCTCAGTTGGTTAACTGACTGAGCCACCCAGGCACCCCTAATCATAGGTGTTTTAAAAAATTCCCTGTCTGATAATTCCAACATCTGTGTCATATCTGAGTTCTTAGGCTTGCTTTGTCTCTCCAGAGTGATTTTTTTCTTGCCTTTTGGCATACCTTGAAAGCTGAACATGTTATATCAGATAGAAGGAACAAAGTAAGTAGACCTTTAGGGGTGAGGATTTATGCTAACCTGGCTAGGAGTTGCGCTCTGTTTAATGTTTGTTGTAGCTATACTTGGCAGAGGCTTCAAATTGTTCTATATCCCTTGTTTTTGTCTCCCTTCTTGAATTTGGGCTTTCCTAAATATTTCTCAGAATTTATGTTTTGCTGCCATTTTAACTTTAATGCACTCATGATACGGGAACACTTTGATGGTGAGGTGTGGCAGAGCATTCTATAATATTCCAATTAAATCTTAGTGTTTTAGTGGGCCTTTCTCTTGGGGCTGTGACCTTTACATGTGTTTTCCTCCTTTCTTCCTCAGCCATCCCCCCACTTTGTTTCCCCAGGTACAGCATTCCTAATATAAGCGCTGACACCCTTTGATTTTTTTTTAAACCCCTTTAATTGAGACAGGAAGGCTAGAGGATATGGGAATTGGAAGAATATTTTACTACAAGGAACCCTACCAGGTTCTCAAAGAGAAGACCAGGAAAGATCCCACATGGCTCTGGCAAAATCTTTTCCCCTGGGAAGTAAGCCCTTGTTATAGAGAAAGCTTAGGGTGTATTTTCATATTTCCCAATGCTTACTCTTTCTCTCTCTCTCTGCCAGAGCCATGAGAGCATTTTTTTGTGAGAACCTGGTGAAGGTCCAAAAGTAAAGCCCACAAAATTGCAGCACCATCCCCCAACCCAGACTACTGTCCACCAGGATTTTCCCACTCATGCTAGTTCATACTTAGCCTCCTGCAATGTGTCTAAATTACCATTAAAATGTTCTTGCCAGCTAATAGATTCAGAGATTTCTGTTCCAGGTTAACAGAACTCAAGCCTTGTTTCTCTGGAATGTTCTTGTTTTTCTAGAGTTTGGGGTAGCAATTTGCTCTGTGACTTTAATTCTCTGATGGTTCTAAGAAAAAATTGTTAATTATTTTGTCCAGCTTTTTATTGTTGTAAACGCGGGTGTGAGGACTTTAAAGCTTTACATGTTGGACATGAAACTGAAAATATCCATATGAACTTTTGTGTCAACTTGTCTAGCTTCATACATAAGCTTATTGGTATATTTAATGGGATTTCATCAAATTAATAAACTCACTTTGGGAGAACTGACAGCATTATGATGTTTTGTTGTAGTATCCAACAATAAGAGATGCTTTTTCATCTCCTGTTTTTGTTTACTTTTGTGTCTTTCAGAATTGATTTAAAGTTTTTCTCACATAGGTTTTACACATTTCTTGTTAAGTTTATTCCCAAGTAATTTTCTTTGTTGATGTTATTACTGGAGTTTTCTCTACCATTATGTGCTCTAAGTGGTGATTATTTGTGTATATGAAGACTATCGATTACTGTATGTTAATTTTATATCTTATTCTCATTGTTTGAGTCCGTTTTATCTTTTAATTTCTAGGGGTTTTTATGTATACTCTCAGGTCATAGAGATAGTTTTAATTGTTCTTTAATCATTGTTATGCCTCCCGTTGATTCCTCTTGTCCCTTTGCATTGGCTAATACCTCTAGTACGAAGTTGATTAGTAATGGAGATATTTGCCATTCTTGCCTGTTCCTGATCTTAGTGGAAGTGTCTCATGTGTCTTCCCATTAAGTAAGGTGCTTTAGGGCTAAGATATAGGGCTAAGATAAATGTTTTTTAGGTAAGTAAGAAGATCTATGTCAATTTTATCCTCTGGAATAACTTTTCTCATCAGGAATAAGTGTTGAATTTTGTCAAAAGATTTTCTTCAGCTGTTAGATAGCTAACTAAATATATTTTCCTCTGAGCTCTATTAATATAGTCTATTGTCCTAATGAATTTCATGATATGGAATACACCTTGAGTTTCTGGAATGTATCCTACTTGATTATAGTATATCATTTTCTTCCTGTGGCTTTGGATTCTGTGGCTCTCATTTCACTTAGAATTTTCATATTGATACTCACAAATGATACTGATCCGTAGTTTTCATTTTTTTTATACTGCTTTTAGATGTATACTACTTCCTTCCTAAATAGAATTAGGTAGCCTTACTTACTTTTCAATGCTCTGTAACAATATATAGAACATTAAATTTTGGTCTTTGGGCGCCTGGGTGGCTCAGTTGGTTAAGCGACAGCCTTAGGCTCAGGTCATGATCCTGGAGTCCTGGGATCGAGTCCCACATCGGGCTCCTGACTCAGCGGGGAGCCTGCTTCTCCCTCTGACTCTCTCCCCTCTCATGCTGTTTCTCTCTTGCTCGCTCTCTAATAAATAAATAAATAAATAAATAAAATCTTAAAAAAAAATTTTGGTCTTTGACGTTTTGGTAGAAATTCCCTGTGAAATTATCTTGGCCGTGTGCTTTTGCTGGGATAATTCTTTAATAACTTTCTTTACTTCTGTAGAAACTGTTATTTTTAAGCTTTCTGTCTCTAGTGGGGTCAGTTTTGGTTATCTGTATTTCCTTAGAGATTAGCCATTTTTTCTAGGCTTTCAAATTTATTTCCATATAGGTTTGTAAATTAACATCTTAGTAAAAAAAAATCTCTCTGTTACAATGCTTATTTCCTCCTTGTAATTTCATATTTTATATATTGATATTTTCCCTTTTTAAAAAAAAAGATTTGTTTATTTGAGAGAGAGAGAGAGAGAAAACACAAGTGGGAGGGACAGAGGGAGAGGGAGATAGAATCTCAAGCAGACTCCACACTGAGTGAGAGCCCAGTGTGAGGCTGGATCTCAGGACCCTGAGATCATGACCTGAGCCGAAACCAAGACTCAGATGCTTAACCAACTGCACTACCCAGGTGCTCCTCCTTTGTTTTTCTTGACCAAGATAACCACCAGTTTGTCTTGTGTTAGTTTTTCTCTGAAAGATAGGATTTTGATATATTAATTAGTTCTAGTGCTTTCCTCTACCTCTTAATTTTTGCTTTTACCTTCCTTATTCTCTTGCTTGTGATTTCTTTTTGCTTACTTTGTTGTTTATTTCCCCATCATTTTGTGAATTGGGAATGTAATTCACTTCTTTTCTTTCTTTTATGTTTATTGATAGAAATGCTTCGTGCTATAAATTTTCCTCTGATCATTCTTACAAATGTATGCCATAGATTTTGCAATGTAGTATTTATATTTTCATTATTGGTAGTTTCTGATTGTATTTCCTCTTTCAATGAGGGATTGCTTAATAAAAGTTTCTTTTTAAAATTCCAGGTGGGTGGTTCTTTCTGCTTTTTTATTTTTTAGTAATTTTTAATTTTATTGGGTTTTGATCAGAGAATGTTGCTTGTAATATTTCTACTTCCTGAAATTTGCTTATGTTTTCTTTGTGATACGATTAATTTTCATAATGTTCCATGAGTATTTGAGAAGTTGTATTCTCTCTAACTAGGGTGCAAAATTTGATATGTAGCTGTAAGATCAAACTTATTGACTGTGTTGTTCAGGTCTACTATATCCCTACTTATAGGACAGTACTTGATCTGTCATATAATAGTGCATTAGTCTCCTATTAGTATATTTCAGTCTCTGTCTCCTTTCATCTCTGTAGCTTTTTTATAAAGAGGATTGCTATATTATTTGGTGCACAGAAATTCATAACATATTTTCTTGTGATTTTTGGCCTTTAGAGTGTAGATGTTATCTTCTTTGTCATGTTTAATGTTCTTTGGTTTGAGTTCTGATATCAGGAAGGTTACCACAGCTTTCTTACTCTTTCCATTTCCTGGAAACTTTCATCCATACTTTTATTTTTAGTCATTCTGATTATTTTTTCTTAAGTGTATCCTTTGTATACAGGATATAGCTGGGTATTGCTTATGAGCCAAGTAGAAAGTCTTTTTTTTTTTAATAGATGAGTTCAGCCCATTTACATTTATTGATATGACTGGTATTTGGTCTCAATTCTGACATAACATTTATAATTATTTGTGTTATATATTTGCTTAGCTCTCTATGAGGTGTGTATTCTGTGCCTTTTTTATTTTTATTTTCAGTAGTTAGGAAGATATATATTTTTATTCTAGTGGTTGTACTTACATCTTTTCTAGCATACTTCCCTATTTTCTCATAATCTTTCACTATCTGATTTGGTTTTTATTTTTATTTTTTAATTTGAGTATAGTTGATCTGCCTTCGGCTCAGGTCGTGATCCCAGGGTCCTGGGATCGAGCCCCACATCGGGCTCCCTGCTCCACGGGAGGCCTGTTTCTCCCTCTCCCACTCCCCCTGCTTGTGTTCCCTCTCTCGCTGTCTATCTCTCTGTCAAATAAATAAATAAAATCTTAAAAAAAAAAATTAAAAAAAAAGAAAATACATGATTGAAGAAGAAAATTAAAATTACCTGTATATTTCCTATATACAAGCAGCATTAAGTTTTAGTTTATTTTTTCATAGTCTTAAGGATATTTTTAACCTTAGTTTAAAAAAATTTGTCAAAATGATCCATATTGTGTATAAAAAATTCTAACAGTTTAAAGGTTAAAAATAAAAGGTACTTTACATCTTTTCCTCTTTTTTCTAATTCTAATTTTTGGACACTACTTGCACACTGTCAGAGGGTTTGGTTGTTTCCAGTATTTCCCTAGTATAAGTTTTGTAATGAAGATCTTTGTGTAAAATTTATGTTTCTGAATTTAAATTTTCTTCCCAGAAGTAGAATCACTGAGGTCAAGGGCATTCACATTTTTTTAGGGTCTTGATATCTAATGTAAAATTGCTTTTGAAAAAGAAATTGTTGCCAATTTATACATCTAAGAACAATAGAGTTTCTAATACTGGAACTTTAAATACCATGACTGATATTAGGAGATTTTCAATAAGGGGCTTTCTATGTTATTGTAAAGTCACTTAACACAGGTGTTTTTTAGTTGCACTAATTTGACTTCATTGCCCATCCAGTCATGTGCTCCATAAGGAGACTGATTCCAAATGAAAGATAGTTCAGTCTCTAAAAAAATATGTCTATTCTACCCCAGAAGAACAATATCTGCCAATTTTATATCCTTGGGTTATCCTGTTGGATACCATCTCCGTGGCTGTCAAGCTTTAGGGTACATACTAATTCCAGGGGTGGGGCTAGGAGGCAGGAGTATACAGAATGTGGGCCTCAACGCTACAGAGTCTGAGTCAGGAGGTCGGGGTTGGGACCCTGAAATCTGTATTTTTAACAAGGGAACTTCTGGTGTGATGGTCTCTCACCCTGTGAAGAGAAACTCTGATCTGTGGATTAAATCACTGATTCCTAATACTTGTTTTGTGATTAACAGTGGTTGATTGTGGAAAGGGAGCAATAGGGTAAAAATAAATGTGGGCAATCCTAAGTTAAACATATCAAACAGGTTTAAATATATTTTTCAGAATTTTTAATGTGCTAAAGATGCTCTGTGACTTTCCAAGGAGGGCTTATTTTTTTTTTTTGTAGAATATTCCAAATTTTATAACTCACTGAATTTATTTTATTTATTTTATTTAGTTCGTTTTGTTTCAGGATAAGCCAATTATTAATATCTGGTGTTCCTAGGAACAAAGTTTGGAAATCTAGAATTACGCAATTTTTCTATTAACAGTATTGCCCATTGTCCCTTTAGTACCTTTAGTACTAAAAATTTAGTAAACTTCCCAGGCACATTGCTTTTATTATAGTTTAGGCAAAATAAAATCTTTGTATTTTGTAAATCTGAATTATCAGGGCTGGACTAAGTGACTTCCTAGCAGTCACACGTTAACTTTTTTCTTTATATTCAAATGCCTTTTCTGTTCATTCTCTTAATAAAAAGTATACCAAAGCAACCTGTTCTGAAGCCATCCATTTCCTATTAGTGCCTATTAACTAAAGTAAGATGTGATCTAGGAGAACTTCATATAATAGAAATCAAGCCCACGTGACCAAAAATTTTAACACTCATATAACAACAACTGCTTTAGAAGCAGCAGGGCCTTTATTGTTTAGAATTTCCGATATTGGGGTTTTATTCAAAGGGTTATAAAAAAGGTCTTTTGAAACACTCCTGTAGCAAATTATTTTGGCTGAATTATAAATCCTCAAAAGTGGGGTTTTATTATAATGGAAACAGAATAAACTCTAACAGTGTTTGTAGGCAGCACTGTATAATGAGGATTGAGTGCATTGCTATATTATGACTGCAAGTGTATCTTTTCACTATCTCAGTAAAGCACTCCTAGCTTTTATACACAGTGTTACTGGTCAAGTGCTTTGTGAGTTTCCCTGTTTCTTTTCATCTGATTGTTTAACACATCTTCTGCATATGAAGCACCATAATCCCAGATGACCCTGTCGGTTTTAAATTATTAGTCCTAGATCATTCTCCTGTTAGAAAGGTTCTACATATTTGTCTGTAGAAGTAAATAACAACTTCAACTTCACATGTCAACAACTCTGTAGAACGTTTTAGCCAACTTGGATGAGTCCTATCTTCTTAATAGCAGCATCTTAGATTTGCTTGGCTGATAAGCAAGGACAGTGAAGATTAATTAACTAACTTTGTATTGATGCTTTATAATTTACAAAGCATTTAATATACACGATCAACTGAGAGAAACCCTGAAATGATCCTGTGAGGCAGATACTGTTTTTATCTCTATTTTAGAAAGGTAGAGAAACTGAGACTCAACTAAGGTGAGTGACTCATCTAAATGTCTTATTGAGGAAATGAAGCAGTAAGGACCTAGAACCAGGCAATTTGATGTGAAAACCTGTATTCTTTCTACCACACAAAGTTTCATTTCTCTAAGTCACTTTCCATTCAGTATAAACTCCCAGAGAATCTGGCTGTTTAAATCCATGCCCCCTTAAAGATCCCCAAGGAACCTGCCAACTTTCCAGTTACATACCTTTTCTGTGTGACTTCTTGAAGGCAGCGGGTTGTAGGGGACTGAATGAGTCACAAAGCCCTGGGTTTGAGAACTTGCTGCATTTACTTACTGCTTTGTGACCTTGAGAATGTTATCTTCCAGGAACCTGGTTCCTATTTGTGAAAATTGGGACAGTAGCACTTACTTCAGCAGGTTGTTAGGAAATTAAACAAGTGTTATGAAAATTATGAAAATATTTATGGAATATGCCCAGCATAATACTAAGGGCACCCAGTAACTTCTCAAGAAGTGGAATGGTAGTTGTTTTTAACCTCACTCACAGAATTTGACAATGTTGAATTTTACCTGAGCCTTCTGATCCTAGAAAACAGTAAGTTAAATCTCTCTTCTCTCCTAGAAAATGACTTAGTAAGACTCACGGATGCCTCCCTTGTTTAAATATAATAAACTCAGGGGCGCCTGGGTAGCTCAGTTGGTTAAGTGTCCGAATCTTGATTTCAGCTCAGGGTTGAGGGATTGGACAGGCCCTGTGGTCAGTGGGGAGTCTGGTTGAAATTCTCACCTCTCTCCCTTTGTCCCAACCTCCACTCGTGTGCACACACACATGCGCTCACACTCGCGCTCTCTCTCAATAAATAAATCTTAAAAAAAGATTTAAGTATGACAAAGCCAGATACAGACCCTCAAAATTCCTGTTCTTTGCGTCATAAATGATCATCTAAACCTCTTGTCCCCACTGATCACTTAGAACAAAATACTCATTAGCCAAACTTTGGTTAATTCTCTCTCTGTCCTTCAGGATCCTGAACTTTGGTCCATCCTTAACATGAGCAAGCATCCTGCTCCTGAGGAATGCGAAGGTAGGAGGGGAGGAGAGAGAGAGCACGCTCTTTGGTGTCTCTTATTATAAGGACACTAATTTCACTGGGCCAGGGCCCCACTCATGACCTCATTTAATCTTAATTACTTCCTTACTTTGAATGCAGCCACAGTGGGGATAAGAGCTTCAACACATGTATTTGGGGGGTGGGGGTGGGGTGTCACATACATTAAGTCCATAGCATACGTACTTACTCTAAAGATTTAAATAATGAGTGTATAAAATAAATAGTGAAAGTGGTCCCTTTTCCTTTTACTACTTCTACCCCAGAGACAACCACTGTTCCGGTTTTTTCCTATGCTCACGCAAACATATATGGAGGACATATATATATATATATATATATATACACACACACACGCACTTACACATGCATACATATAGCTGCATATGTGTAATATCTTTCTGGTTTTAATGGAAACATACATTCCATTTTCTGCATTTTGCTTTTTTCATTTCGCAATACATTCTAGACAGCTTTCCAATTCAGTTCATATGGATCTATTTTATTATTATTTTTTAAAAAGATTTTATTTATTTATTTATTTGACAGAGAGACAGAGAGAAAGACAAGAGAGGGAACACAAGCAGGCAGAGGCAGAGGGAAAAGCAGACTCCCTGCTGAGCAGGGAGCCCGACACCATGCTCCATCCCAGGACCCTGAGATCATGACTTGAGTCAAAGGTGGATGCCTAACTAACTGAGCCACCCAGGCCCCCCTATTTTATTATTTTAAATAGCTACTTAGATTCCTGTTGGTACTATCATTTGTTGAAAGACATTTAGGTAATTCTTATTATTTTTGACTATGCTAACTTTTAAACATTTTAAAGCAAGGACAAAAATCTGTTAATATGGTATAAACCTGGTTTTGAATAAATAAAACACTTTTTAAAGGCTAGAATGAAGTAAATCAAAATGTAAAGAGTGCTTATTTCTATAATGGCAGAAATACAGATAGTTTTATTACTTTAAAAAATAATTTGCTGTATCTTCTTCACACTTGGTAAGTTACTGAACAATTTTTTTTCAGTTTCCATGTACAGTCTTGCATCAGAGTGTTGGAATTTCTGCTGCAAAAGGGATAAATACTTCAACTATTGTGTAAGCTACTTCGTTTGGCTATAAACAGTTACCAAAATTACATTTAATTGCATCATCATCACCATTATTGCTTTAATTACATAAAGCAGTCGCTTCTTTTTGGAGAGATTGTGGTCAACGAGAATGTATGTGGGATTTTGTATTGATAGACTTGGGTTTCAAACCTAGTTGAACTCCGTGACTTGAAAAGGTTAACTTTACTTCTCTTGACTCAGTGTCCTCATCTGCTAAACACAGAGTTGTGAAAATCAAGAGGTCAAGGGCGTGAGGAGCCCACTTGTTGCATGCTTGCACAACAATGCTGACACGCCATTTCTTTCTCATTGTATGTGTCAGTGGGGAGTGGAGCCCATAGTGTGTGTCTTGTCCTTCCGGCCCTCTTTTGAATGGGTTTGAAATATATAAGAAATAAAATTGAGGTTCTCGCTCTGTAACAAGTTGGCACAGTGGTTAAGCCAGACTTATGTGATTTCTCCCTTAAGTGGTATTATTCTGTGCCTGCCTTTTTTTGTTATGTAAGCATTTTAAAAGTTATTTTGAGGGAGGAATATTGCTAACTCCAGGCTGTTTTTCAAGAAAAGTTCAGGACAGGGGTGCCTGGGTGGCTCAGTCGTTAAGCGTCTGCCTTCGGCTCAGGTCAGGATCCCAGGGTCCTGGGATCAAGCCCTGCATCGGGCTCCCTGCTCGGCGGGAAGCCTGCTTCTCCCTCTCCCGCTCCCCCTGCTTGTGTTCCTGCTCTCTCTGTCTCTCTCTCTCTCTGTCAAATAAATAAAATCTTAAAAAAAAAGAAAAAGAAAAGTTCAGGACAGGTTTTGGTGGGTCAGGTTACGTCCTCTGGCATCCTGTGGGAAAGCCTCTGAGCGGCTCTGCAGTGCCCTCGGGCACTTCTTCTGCTCCGTGTGAGCAGTTAGGTTCCTGTCACACACTCCGGCCAGGTCTGTTCCCAGATTCTTACAGTAGGAGGGTGTTAGGGTTGAAGAATTGGCTTTCTGAGCGCTTTCCCCAGAGCATCAGAAAATGACCTGGCTGCTGACTGTTCACCGAAGCCTGGGAGCACAGGTTCTCTTTAGTTGGAGATAAACTCCTCCCCTTCTGCTCTTAAAGGGAAAAAAAATAAAGCATCGATATCGTAAGCTATTAATACAGATCCAAAAGTATAAAAAACAAAACAAAACTAGAAAGTCTTCCATCTTCGCCCTCCTACCCACTGTTATAAAAACCAGTGTACACAGCTTGATATATATATAAAAATATAAAATATATCCTTAACCCTACATATAGGGTTACACACACACACATGCACACACACGCACATGCACACAATCTATCTATATCTATTCTACCCTCGCTGTATGTGTAAATTTTTTTTCTACTAAAAGTGGTGTCATGTTATACATGTATAAGAGTATAACTGATGCTGGGGTGGCTGGACATAAAATTACAGAAGCATTTTGGCTTCCTTTACTTTAAAAAAAGTAATTCACATATTTAAACTTCTTAGGCCTTGGAAAGCCTCACTAAGATCTTTCTTCCCAGATTTGCCAATAGTTTCTTCCGTGACTAAGTTTCTCTTAGAGTAGAGTTTGTGCAGGAAAGCGGTCTTTCTTGCTTAGGTATTATCTTTGTCATTCATTTTTTTACTTCTTCCACTTTGGAGATTAATATGGAAGACACTTTTTAAAATTTTTACTTTATTTTTTTAAAAGAATTTTTATTTATTTATTTGACAGAGAGAGCATAAGCAGGTGGAGTAGCAGATAGAGGGAGAGGGAGAAGCAGGCTCCCCGCTGAGCAAGGAGACCGATATGGGGCTCGATCCCAGGGCCCTGGGATCATGATCTGAGCCAAAGGCACTCGGCTTAACCAGCTGAGCCACCCAGGTGCCCCAGGACTTTTTTTTTTTAGAAAATAAATAATTTAAGTATTTATTTTGAAAATCTTTATTGTATTCTGTTGGTTTTTTGTCTAGCCAAAGAACCCAGAGTTCAAGCTGAGACATACATTGTTTTCGTCAAAGCATTTATTGAATTCTGCCCCCCCACAGCCAGGCATTATAATAACTACATTAAAAGGTATTTCTAAGACAAGTTAGTTATGCCACAATTTAAGGCTTATGTCCTCTTATTTTCTGAGAATACATAGAGCAGTGATCATGGTTCTGACTAAGCCAATGATTGGAAAATAATCATATCCAAATGGGCTTTAGGATCTTGAATGGTACTTAGGTGCTAACAAAATATTTCTCCCTGGGCAGCAGGTTGTGTGGAAAAGCACAAGACAAGGTGCTTTTCTTAGCACCTTGGGTGGGCTTGCCTAGCAGCCATTCTGTATCTTCCAGGGTTAGTTGCAGAGGGGGACTGGCAAGGAGCACTTTAGTTCTGTAGAGTGGAGCAAATAGGCATTCTGGCCCTCTGCCAAATTGTTTGGCAGTGTAATTTGGCAGTGTAATTTGCCAGGTCTTTTAAAATATATATAGTTAAATTCCGATTTACTGCCTATTTCCAGGTTGACCCTTAATAAAGTTCTGTCTTTCCCAACTAGCCTTTAATTCCCAAGGAGAGTTACTGGCAGCCAGGAGGAGGGTGGTTTGGACCACCCTCAACCACTTGCTACCCAGAGGGAGGACAGTTGCTCTTTTTCCCTCTTCACGGTTCGTTCAGTCTTTGTCCCTCTAGCCCAAGTGAGTTGAGGTGAGCAGTAGCAATGAAACAAAGCCACAACTTTGTGATTATTTTTGTGCCTGAATTGGATTTCAGAAAGAAGTCACAATGAACTGGATATGTCTTACTTAAAAAACACCTTTTATTCCTCTAGTATATTGTGTTTTAAAGGCCTATTCATTCTTAAGACAATTTTTAAGTTATTGTTGTTATTTGTTATTCGGAGCCTTATAGGCTCCATGAGAGCAGAAGTTTTTTTAAGGATTGCTATATCCGAGTACCTAGAACAGTCCCTGGCACACAGGAAGCCCTCTATAAATATGACAACTGATACTGTTCCTTTACAGCTTTCAAGGGTCTCAGCCTAAGAAAGAGATTATGTGTTATGTGTTGTAGCTGTTTTTTTTTTTTAATCACCAGCAAATATCCTCTGTTCAAATTCCTTGATAAGAAAGGTGTTCTCAAAGCAATAGGAAAAGAGCTCCCCATAGGTCCTCAGTGAAGGTTGCTGAGTACTGACTTCTTTCTAGTGACATTTGGTTGAGGGATTGTTCAAACTCTGAGCCTTCTCCTGAGGTGGTCAACAAGAGCACCAATGAGTACCCACTTGTTCATGTGGAACCATGGATCATGAACTTTGGTTTTATCCATTTTCTTGAATTGGTGTCAAATGAAATCGTTCCTAACTATTCACTTGCATTGCAGTCAAAGCACCACATACATGAACAATCAGTATACAAATCACCCCATTGTGATGGCCTCTATTTGTTGCATTGTACATCTCCTGTTTATCTCCTGATTTATACCAGAAAAGTCTTTTGCATTGTGTTTCTCCTGTTTTATACCAGAAGAATCTTTTGGATGCTTGTCTGTGTCACTGTGACAGTTTTATGACAAGATATAAAAGATTAGGGCAAAATAGGAACTGGTATAGGAATTATTGTCTTAGGAAGCATCATGTATAAAATGTTGGTTATATGAAAACCATAGTATGAACAGTTAAAGAATTCAATTAACCTAATAAAGTTCAGCTGAAAAATGGAATGAATGAATGAGTAAATGGATAAAAAAATGGTTAATATAAAAATCCATGTGTCTAGCATAATTACTAGATCTCAGGAATCTTGTTCTTGTCTCTACATTGGCAGCACATGTAAGCTACATGTTCACATGTTTTTAAAATTCTGTGTGTGGTTTGTCTATATCACCATAAGAAGAATAGTTCATATTTCATAAATTTCACTGAAAAAATACTGAGGAAAAGATTTGCAAAGATTGTTTTCTTTCTGTTCATTCGTTCTATTTTCTCTTCTTTTGGCCAATTATTCAGTTATCCCATTGCCATAAAAGGTGCTAGGTTTGGGAATATCCTGGGGAAGAAAGTCCAATCTTTGGTCTGAAGATGCAATGGGGACTTTGCTATGAAGAATTTTATCAAAATAATGCCTTATTTGTGAGAGATTTGGAAATTCTGATGTCAAAGTCTGAATTAATGGCCAGAAAGGGAAAACTTTTTGTTGTCCTGTTCAATAGGCTCCTACTTGACAGGGGCCTTAAAGCTGGTGTATTCAAAAACTGAGTCCAGAGAGTTGAATGGATTCTGGTCCTCTCATGGTGGTTCTGATAAGGCAATATCCAAGAGCACTTAGGTCAGAGTGAATGCCCATTTACTTGCTGTTTTCCTTCAATTACTACTTGACTCATCTAAACATGATCCGTGGTTATTTCAGAAATTACCCTTTTCCAGGGCGCCTGGGTGGCTCAGTCGTTAAGCGTCTGCCTTCGGCTCAGTTCATGATCCCGGGGTCCTGGGATCGAGCCCCGCATCGGGTTCCCTGCTCAGCGGGAAGCCTGCTTCTCCCTCTCCCACTCCCCCTGCTTGTGTTCCCTCTCTCGCTGTGTCTCTCTCTGTCAAATTAAAAAAAAAAAAAAGAAAAAGAAATTACCCTTTTCCTACCATCAAAAATCAAACCAGATTTCTGAGAGCAAATTTAACCTATGTTTGAGAAATACCATGGTTGCTTAGAGCGTCTTAGACTGTTTCCTTTCCTTGATTCAGTGCTTTTCATTTATAATGTTTGTTTTCAATAAAAACAAAAACTGAACTCAAAGGGGGGGAGTCCATCATAACATGCCTTAATCATAGGAAAACATAAAAACATATGGGAGATGGGAGAAAAATTATATTGCGAGGCAGAAAAAAATCCCCACCCAAATGCACATTGAATTTGGAACCCTTCAATACTTTACTGCATGCAAACCTTACTCCTCACTCTTCATTGCTAAAGAAACTTGTTTTAGTTACCCAACCGAGAAGGATTTGTTTTGCACACATTTGTGGAGATGGCTAATTTCAGTAACATTAAACATATACATTTTTTTACATGTATACATTTATATATATTTATTTAAAATTACCCTTTTTTTCCTGTAGGAATGACTTTTGTTGTAAACTGTATTGCTGAGTAGCTTGTGTTTCTATATAATGAAGTACCACTGGAGAGAACAGTCACTTGTGGCAGGTAGCAAAGAAATTTCAATAAAGTAAACTCCTAGTATTATCAAAATTATACATTTGGGGCTGTTAGCATGGCCTAGAAAAAGATGAGGACAGGCTCATCTCATTAAAAGAGAAGAAATAGTGGAATTAGCTTGAATCTAATTACAAGCCACACTATCTAATGTAAAAACATGACTGTTTTTTCACTCCCATTCATTTTGACTAGTAATTAGTTTTGGCCTCTAAAATGCCACCCTTTAATCATCCAAACACAGATGTGATTTGCCGTGCAATTTAATCTTGCTTTAATGAAGAACTAATGGACGCATCGCAAATTACTTTCCCTGTTGGAGAAAAATTCTATTTCCTGCTTTTCAAAAGATCAAGAGTATCTTGTGATAATAGCCCAAGCGGCCCTGGCAGCCTCACCGCACAGAGCAAACAAGCTCTTTTACTCAACTCCCAATTCAATGGAGAAAAAGAGGCTACAATTAGCAACAAAGCAGGGGAAACGCAGCATTACAGCCGAATCACTTTCTGTAGCTCAACCCCCAGCAACCACTGGCTTGTTAGAGCCAGGTCTAAAGTGTCAGGCACGAACAATGCGCTGTGATAAATTACTCTCTTCAAACAGCTGCACTGCTAATTTTCAATTATACACACAAATGGCTCTCAGATTGGAAGAAAATGGAGTGCATGGGGAGAACAGTAGTAGATTTCTATGTTTGTTTGGTAGTGAGGATGGAGGCGGGAGAGTGACATCTTGAAAAGAAAGCCATAGTGAGGAGTCAGGGTTTGAACTTCAGAAGATGAGCCATCCGAAATCTTAGGGAGACCTGTGGGTTCCCCATTTCGTTCTGGGCTCCGAAAGGTGTGAAATTATGAGTTACTTTCCTTCCTCGGTTTGGTTTTTGTTTGTTTGTTTTGACCTGTCACCCACTTTATGCTGGAAATTTGCTACTGACCTTGCCTCTGCTCTGTCGTGGTGAGGAATCCCAAAGCCTCCGTTCCCTGGGTCCCCTAGCCATCATCATACAGGTCCTCACAGACCCTTCCATCTCCTTTCTTACTTCCATAGTTCCCCTCTAACCTCACTGTACTTAGCCCCTTTACTCTTTCACTCCCATCAACCACCAGTCCACAGAGCCAGAGTTCAGTGCTTTATGCATAGATGCTGAAGACACACCTCCTCCACCCAAATAAAAAATTCACCCTCTTAGAGGAAGGAAGAATTTGAGCAATCTCAGGGTTTCTTCCTGAACAAGATTTTTGCCTTCAGGAATACTCGGATTTCTCCCTCAAAGGAAAACAGGTGTCATGAAATATTCCTTCTTATTTGGTGTTTGGAGCAGAGATGAGCAGTATAAATTAACACCTAGTATTATTCTGTTTTCTTTACCCATGTGTTTCCCTTGTGTCCTAAGTGCCATACTATTTTTTGGTTGATTTTGATATTAGAGTTTAGGGAGGTACATGCTACTGGACCATCTCTTATTCTTTCAGAAAGGTTTCATTGTAGACCTGTGCCCAAACCTGCCCCACTCCAGACCATTGGCACCTACCTTTGTGGAACATATGCTCCATTCCCCGCCCCCATCCTATTTTTTCAACCGTGGCTATTTCTCAAGAAACAAAAGACAAGGATTGGCTTTTTCATAGAAAGACACTTGCTAAAGATCTGAATGGTGGTATGAATTTACTTTTCTTATAGAAAACAGAAAGACTGTTGTTGAATCTGTTTCTGTCTTATTCCAAGCAGGAGGATAGAGCCACAAGTGTGTGACATGGGCTTCTTCCTTTAGCTCACTGTCTTGGAAATTGGTTTGTGACCACGGGAGCTACTCCATTGTCTTGAGGCAGGGATGGTATAGTTGTTATTGTATTTTTCATCTTGAAGATGTTATAAATCTCTTGCTGCTATCAGCATCAGTTAATTGTGTTCAGTGACAAAGATGCACTCAGTTTGGGGGTAACAATCTGGGTAGACAGGCCCCTATTTTACTGTGCTGATTCAAGCCAGGGCTTCCTTTGACTTCAGCAGCCGGAAAGAATACAACAAATGGTCTCATCTGCTTAAGGGCCACAAATTAACAGGATACAATCATTTGGCCAGAAGAGGATAATGGCCATTAAATGTTCTGATTTCTATTTTCTAGAAGTTGAAATGCAATGTAAATCAATGTTCGAAAAAGGGGCCTCCAGAATGGAATTCGTTTTAAAAAGAACCACCTACCTACCTACCTACCTACCTACCTACCTACTTACTTATTTATTTATTTATAACCATTTTAGACGGTAGGGTAGGGTAACCACTTTTGGGGTAGTGTTCTTCAGCAAGGAAAATCTGTAAACATTATATATTTGAATTAGGAATATTACCATTCAGAAAAGACTATTTGAAATGCCAGTTATTAAAAGTTACTTTTCTTGTTACAGTTGGGGAAGGCTACTGAGCAGTGAGGGATGGTTGTGATAGTGAGTGGAAATGCAGTACTTTTTCTTTTTTTTTTTTTTTTTTGCTGAAGTGGGATTTTATTCCTTCTACTTTATAATCGTTACAGAAATTTAAACCTCAAACCATTTCAGCCCAAGCTTATACTAAGCTTGTTAGTGGTTTCTGATGCTGTGGACGATAATGCTGCAGCATTACCATAAATCAGCAGAATTAACTATGATCTTCAGAAGCATGCTTGAAAGTGGGTGACAGAAGTCTGCAATTTGGTGCTCTGAATATGATGATAACATTCTATATTAAATGTTCATAATCTACTTAAAGCTGAGCTTCAAGTACATTTTGTATTTGTGCTTTGCCCAATATTAAAAACCAGTAACAATTATTACAGTCCATGTGAGGCTTCATTATTTGCAAATGCAAAATGTAAAAATATATGGTCATATATGTACCAAGTGGCCCTTTTATTAATTTTTTAAAGTGTTAACTTGTTTTTCATTTAAATGTGGTTATTGCTTTATCCATTTAAGAACTGGCCCAAAATTGTATTTTTATTACATTACCATTCACAAGGAAAATGATCTATAGATTCAAATCCACTTCAGATACTATATTGTAAACTTCTAAAATATGTTATTCACTCTGCCTTTTGCATCAGATGTCAGTTTTCATGTAATCTTATGCTTTGAAAGGATCCATATTAGGCATTGAGTCCCAGAAACTAACACTCTATTTTGAAATAAACGATAATAAGGTCTGTAATATGTTTTTTTTGCACACCCCACCTCCCTACCACAAAGACATACTGTCTGACTTGGTCCCAAAATGACCGTTTGTGAGCAAATTGAGGTTTTTTTTCTTGCCCTTGCTATTCTGTGTTGCATTGCACATATACCAAACCATATTGTTCAATGCTCTAGAGGTGAGAAGAAAATATCTAGGCAAGTCATTCTTAGCAAATTGATAGAAGGTGAATTTTTTTTACAGTGTTGAAAAAATACTGTTGTTCATTGCTTGACCTGAAACCATCACCTAGCTGGTTAAGCTTACTTCTAAATAGCACCTCCAGTAAAGGTTATAGCACAGTCGTTTGGCAAATTTTTTTTTTAAAGATTTATTTATTTATTTATTTGAGAGAGAGAGAATGAGAGATAGAGAGCATGAGAGGGAAGAGGGTCAGAGGGAGAAGCAGACTCCCTGCTGAGCAGGGAGCCCGATGTGGGACTCGATCCCGGGACTCCAGGATCATGACCTGAGCCGAAGGCAGTCGCTTAACCAACTGAGCCACCCAGGCGCCCAGTCGTTTGGCAAATTTAACAGGTAAGCAAGTTAGACACACTGAGGATTTTAAATATGTAATTTATTGGCTAAATTGAGGACAAAATAAATGATGCAAAATGTAAATTCAACTTTATTTTCCCACTGATTTTGTGCAAATGTATGGAAGTTAGAATTTTGACAGTATTTTCCACTTACAATGGTTATATATAAAAGCTCATCTAAACCAGATCCTAAATGGGATTAAATATGATCTATTTTAAATGGATCATCTTATAAAAACCTCATAAATTTTTAACACTCAAATGCTCTCAAAGAAGCTTTGCCTCTCAGGTCTTGACTAGGGATGCGGGAAGAATCTGAGTCCATGAGATGCTACAGTGTATGGTGCTTTCTCAGCTCCCCTCGCTCCCTTCCACGGCGGTCAGTGGTTGCCAGCAGCCCTGCCTCTCACTGGTCCTGGGCCCATATTTCGTCCATAAAAAGAACAGGAAGAGAAAAGATCCACAAAAGCACTTTGAAAAGAGAAACTGCTATGTGCATGCAAGAGATATAACAGAATAACAGTGATAACAATCACAATTTATCAGATATCTACTAGGTGCTGCAATATTTAAATGCTCTACATACCTTATTTCTAATCCTTACAAACACCTGACAAGGTAGGCATTTTAATCTTTATTTTATAGATGAGGAAATTGAATCTCCAGAGAAGGAAAGTACCATGATCAACAATTTGAGGGGCGCCTGGATGGCTCAGTTGGTTAAGTGTCTGCCTTTGGCTTAGGTCATGATCCCAGGATGGGATCGGGCCCCATTTTGTTGGCTCTCTGCTCAGCGGGAAGTCTGCTTCTCCCTCTCCCTCTGCACTCTCTCGCTCTCTTGCTCTTGCTCTCTCTCTCAAAAATAAATAAAAATTCTTAAAAAAAACATATTTTGAATCCAGGGAACTGATTCTAAAGCTCATAATTTAAATCTCTGTACTACTCTGGCTCTAATAATCTAAATATATCTATTATATATCATCATTATTTAAAAATGTGTGTTAAAATGGATGCTCTAAATTACATGGTCAATGTGTTATCAGTTATGAAAATTAGGATTTTTGATCAATTTCTTTTCCAAGGGAACCAGATTTGAGAGACATTTATCTCTTGACCATATTATTGGGAAAAGAAGGAAAGATTGGGGTTCTCAGGGGATTGGGGTTCTCAGAACACTCAATCAGGGACATAATGGCTTTGGTATGAAGATGTAGTGGTTGAATTTGCTGCTTTAACTAGCTTCAAACTGAGACTTTCTTTTTCTTGGCATGATATGTGTTAATGATGTTTTCATTGGAAGTAGCATTATTTTCCCCATGAATTTTAGCAAAGTTACAAAAATAAATGGCATGTAAGGTATAAATGGACCCTTTGGCATCATTACTTATAATATTAAGGAAGACTTAGGAAGAGAACTATGTTTAGAGACCTGCCTTACCAGCAGCAAAAGAAGAGGATATGCTAGCCAACATATGCTAATATGCAGAGGGGTTTGATTCAACGATAGACCAAGGACTCAGTGGGACAGAACATAAAGATAAGATAGGTATATGCATAGGGATGTAGTTATAATAAAAGCACATTTCAAATCCGTGGAATAGGTGAACTTTTCAATCCATGTTTGAGATAATTGGTTGCCCATTTGAAAAAAAATGCAATTATTCCCTTACTGCTCACAAAAAAGTCCAGAGGAAGTAATAATTTGATGTAACAAACAGATAAACACATAACAATGCCAACAAAATAACAACACCATAAAAATCCTAGAAAAAAATAGGAGAATTTTTTTTTTTTAACATTAAGGGAAGAAGTTTCTAAGCAAAATGCAAAACCACCAAGTCATAAATGAAAAAGACGTGACAAGTTTAACTGCATAAAAATGAAAACATTTCCGGGGCACCTGGGTGGCTCAGGCGTTAAGCGTCTGCCTTCAGCTCAGGTCATGATCCCAGGGTCGTGGGATCGAGCCCCGCGTCGTGCTCCCTGCTCAGCGGGAAGCCTGCTTCTCCCTCTCCCACTCCCCCTGCTTGTGTTCCCTCTCTCGCTGTGTCTCTCTCTGTCAAATGAATAAATAAAATCTTTAAAAAAAAAAATGAAAACATTTCCTATAGCTAAAGACCCATTAAAAAACTACTAAAAGACAAGCAATAGACTAGAAGAAAATAGCTGTGATATATACAGTATTCAAAGGAGTAATATCTATAATATGTAAAGTTCTCCTACAGATCCAACAAAATCCAGTGGAAAATTGAACAAAGGATATGGAGAGGCAATTAATTCTTGGAAGATGAAATACAACTAAGTGGCAAACACAGTTGTGTAATCTCATTAGCATTTAGGGAAATGCAAATGAGAACAAGTTATGTTTTTATCCATTAAACTAGCAAAAATTTAAAAGCCTATTCATATTCAGTGTTGGTGAGGATATAAAGAGCACACTCATACTGTGGTAGAATGTGAATTGAGACAGTACCCATCAAAATTAAAAATACATAAACTACCTGACCCAACAATCTACTTCTAAAAATAATCCAATAGAAATATTTTGTAAATTTGCTCAAAGATACATGTATAAAGGTGTTCATGATAATATTTCTCATAATGACAGAAAATTGGAGACACACTAGGAGTTTATCAACATTAGGATAATAAATATGGTATAGCCACATGTCAAATGTTATACAGCCATTAATAAGAATGGGATATAGCCATAGATCAAAGGTCCACTGATTAATGAAAAAAGGCAAATCTCAGAATAATATGTGTGGTGTAATCCTATCTATTTCATCATTATGTGTATGTGTAGTACATAGAAACGTTCTGGAAATTGTTAATATGGGATATGAAGTGAGACTGAAATTGGCAGGTTGAGAAGTGTGAGTGTATGAAGGTTTTACTCATTATACTTCTGTGTTGTTTGAAAATTTTTTTTATGATAGTCTTGCTTTTTTAAAAATTTGCAGTGAAAGTAATAGTAATAAGAAACCCAACCATATAAACAAAGTATATTGTAGCGAAGACAAAAGTTCTTACTAACATATCCTTGTATGTTCTCTAGTTGCTAACTCTTTCCCACACTTTAGCACCTAGTAAAGGAAAGAGCTTTTGAGTCAGATTATGTGTGGATTAAAGTTCCAGTGGATGGGTACTTGGGTGGCTCAGTAGGTTAAGCATCTGGTCATGATCCCAGGGTCCTAGGAGCGACCCCACTGCTTGTGTTCTTGCTCATGCTCTCTCTCTCTCTCAAATGAATAAATAAATAAATAAAATCTTTAAAGTTCTGGTGGAAAATTCCTGAAACTTTGGAGGTCTCAGTTTCTGTATCTGGAAAATGGGGATAATGGTTCTTATCTTACAAGATTGTTGTGAGGATTTATGAGGTAATGAACCTCAATTGCAGAGCTTGCAGTCTAGTTCAGTGTCAGAGTTTGATGAATGGTGGCTTTATTTTTGTATCTTCACAACAACTCTGTGATGTGGGAAGACATATTTATTTATTTTTTTAATTTATTTATTTTTTAGATTTTATTTATTTATTTGAGAGAGAGAGAGAATGAGAGATAGAGAGCACGAGAGGGAAGAGGGCCAGAGGGAGAAGCAGACTCCCTGCTGAGCAGAGAGCCCGATGTGGGACTCGATCCCGGGACTCCAGGATCATGACCTGAGCCGAAGGCAGTCGCTTAGCCAACTGAGCCACCCAGGCACCCTGGGAAGACATATTTAAACTAATTATTTACACATTGAGAAATTCAGGCTCAGAGAGATGAAATGGCTTTTTCAAGATCAGACAGAATCTGAGACCAAAGTCTGGATCTAACTATTATTATCTTGACTTCTGATTATTTTTCTTGGAAGCTGAAGAAACTGAAGTTTGGATAATTTTTACTCCACAAAGATTGCCAATTTTTTAAAAAGATTATATTTGTTTGTTTATTTGATAGAGCACAAGAGGGAGTACAAACAGGGGCAGCTGCAGAGGGAGAGGGGAGAAGCAGGGTCCCCATCAAGCAGGGAGCCCCACGTGGGGCTCGATTCCTGGATACTGAGATTATGACCCAGGCTGAAGGCAGCTGCTTAATCAACTGAGCCACCCAGGCACCCCAAGATTGCCAATTTTTATCTACATTTTAGAAACTACTACTTTCACTTGTGAAATGAAAAAAAAAACCCACCTAATTTGCAATGGAAATTGGCATTTAAGGAGCCCAGTAGCTCTACATAAATTTTTTATGAATTGCCTAGCCTCTAATATAGAAATATCTGTCAAAACTGGGACCCTAGGGCAATGAAAGAGGCAGATGCCTGCTCCCTGCTTCATCTGATTCAACTACTGTCTCCTCCCAGCCTCCCATCTCACCCCAAGTAGCCTGCCCATTCTTGAATCTCAGCTTTCCCTTTTGGTTGACAGAATCCTCTGGTCTCCAGCTCGCTCTGCTGTCACCCTGATTACTCTTTTGAAACTGTAGTGCAATGCCTGCTACCATGTTCATTGAATGATGAATGATTATGGAATTTTACATGCTTTTTGTTTCCCTCATTTGTTAATGGACAGAATGCTTAGTGCTACAGATTTCATTTTCAGTTCAATAATCTAACAGTGGGACAGATTGTCTGGAAAGGTTTGAGGATCATCTATCAAGGATGTCTGCAATGAGTAGGGAGCTATGAGATCATACAGACAATCTCTCCTTGATTCTGGACTCTGGGATTTTATTATTATTATTATTATCTTTTAAAGATTTTATTTATTTATTTGAGAGAGAGAGTGCACAAGCTGAAGGAAGGAAGAGGGAGAGGGAGAGAGAGAATCAGAATCTCAAGCAGACTCCGACACGGGGCTCCATCTCACCACCCTGAGATCATAACCTGAGCTGAAACCAAGAGTCTGATGCTCAACCAGGTGCCCCTGCGACTCTGGGATTTTAAAATAAATGCTGAGTATCTGCTTTGGTTTTGTTGTTGTTGTTGTGTCTTTGTACCAGATGCTTGAATCCTGAAGTTAAGTAAAGATTTTTTTTTTTTTTTTTTTTTCTTCATAGAACTAAAAACCTAAAATTAGCAAGGTGATAGACATAGGAAAAAACATAATCTTAGGGAATCAGTGTTAGGACTGGAGGTTGGTGGGTAGCTTAGAGTCTGGCCAAGCAGGGCATGTGTTTTGGAGTGTGCAGGCACTTGGAGGAAATCTAGCTGGACACAAGACCATATGCGGAGTGCATAGAGACATCAGTAGGTGGTATCTCGTTAGATAGCAACATTAGGTGATACAGTAGGAGAGAGGTGTTCTCAAAGGATCAACAGAGAATCCTAGACTATGAACTATATGAAGATTCAGGAAGAAGTCTGAGGCAAAAGTGGAAGTAGGTAGCTAGACCTTAGACCTCCATCTTCAGACTGGAATTCAGGGACAAGCCTCCTGAGCCATGGGTGACTGGGGAGAACCAAGTAGGTGTCAAGGTACAAACAACACAGTGCAGAGCATGAAGTCAGAACTCAGTTCAAGGGTATAAGGTAGATGCCTGGTCAAGATAGAAGTCTAGTTACTAGAAATGGGGCTCAAGGTCAGAGCACAAAATGCCAAAGACAATGAACTAGGATTTTTAAATTACTCCTACCTAGACCAACATTAGGATGAGTTCTAAAACAACCTGTCCTGTCCCCAAACAGCCCAATCCTGACTTTGACCAGGCAGCATGAAAAGAACCCTGTTCTTACAGTTGATAGCCAGGTGGGGTATTATATTGAGTGATAAAATAAACTAATCTAGAGCCCATTTAAAAAGAAAAGATAAAGATACACACTATTTCATTGTATTAAAAATGCTTTCCTCATACCCTCCCAACCCCCCATTTTCTTTATTAGGAGGATTTCTGCAGGTGAAATTTCATTTAGGTTTACATTAAGACAATTCAGAGAAGCAGTAGCATTTCTTCTCTTCTTTATTTTTTCTTTAAAGATTTTAAAGAAACAGAGAGAGAGAGAGCACAAGTAGGGGGAGCAGGAGCAGGAGAGGGAGAAGCAGTCTCCTTGCTGAGCAGGGAGCCTGAAGCCCGGGCTCTCTCTCAGGACCCCGGGATCATGACCTGAGCCAAAGGCAGACGCTTAAATGACTGCGCCACCCAGGAGTCCCAGTTCTTCTTCTTCCTTCCTTTTTTTAGCAGTAATTGTTTTCCAACTTTCTTTTTTTAACTATAAAACTACTTCTTTTATGGTAGGATTATTTGCTCAAAATTTAATGCTTATGTAGACGAAGTGCTTTATATCCCCAATGGAATACTACTCAACCATTAAAAAAGGAATGGCATTTTGCCATTTGCAACAACATGAATGGAACTTGAGGGTATTAAGTGAAATAAATCAGAAGGAGAAAGACAAAAACTGTATGATTTCACTCGTATATGGAATCTAAAAAACAAAAAGAAAACAAAAGCAAACTCATAGACACAAAGAACATTTTGGTGGTTACCAGAAGGGAAGGGGGTTCGGGGGTGGACAAAATGGGCAATGGAGGTCAAATATATGGTGATGGACTAGACTTTTGGAGGTGAGCACTTTGTAATGAATACAAATGCAGAATTATAATGTTGTATACCTCAAAATTATGTTGTATACCAATCATACTCGGTAAAAAACAAAAAGTAAGCACAGCCTAAACAAACAAACTATGCGGTGCAGCTAGAGAAAAAAAAAATGACCTGTTAATAATAGTCACAAAATTACCATTAACATTATGTAGTTTTTATGGGTCATCATCTATTTTGAGTTAAAATTCCTGTGATTTGGACCTGACAATACTATTTTCACAAAAAGGCCAGCTAGTAGGTTAGTTTGATGAGTGCAGAAAATTAAAATAAGATTGGCATCTTTAAGCCTTGCCTTTGGCCAGGGGACTAAAACAAGGTCTCTAATAAAAACCCTTTGAAAGATCAGAGATGGTATGAGTTTTCTCTTGGTTGACCACCGTAAGACTTCAAGGACTTGCTTCCCCTATGGAGGCAGATTTCTTCAAGACTGTGGTCCAGACAGACTCTCCAGGAAGGCAGTGGGTTGCATACAAGTTTTATGAGGGCTTTGATTTGCATTAAGTCTCCTGCATACTTCTGAGCAAAGGACGACGGGAGGGGGAGATTTTCCATGAGGAGATCTGTTGAGTTTTTGTGCCAATTGAAGACTATGAATTAATGCTTTTCTGATATTCCTAAAATTAAAACCCCATGAACTAACCATTTCAGGGTATTAAGCTTTGCTTCAAAATGCATTCTCCACAGATGAATCAAAGGGCCTAATGCATTTGCTATTTGGGAATAATAAAGCATGAAATGGGGTGCAGGACTTATGTATTTACATAAGAAGAAAGCTGGAAAAGTTTAGGAAAAGCAACAACAGAGGAAGGTGCCAATGTGAGACTTGCTCTGAAAAAGCGGACATGTAAACTGCTCCTCTTCAAACCGCCACCCAGTTTATGACAATTGAGGTGCAGAAAGGCTTGTGGAGGTCTCACCCCTTCCTTTCCCTTGGGTTCCTTAGAACTTTCCTCTAGATTTTGACATTTCCCTCACCTTGCCGTGTACTCCCGAAAGAAGAAAGGGCAAGGAGAAACAAATGAAAAGAAAAACATTTTGTGTTTTCCAAACGTTCAGTGTTGATCAAGTATTGCAATTAGGAAAATAATATTTAGAATGGAAGACAAAAAGTCAGATATAGGAACTGTAGGAATAGCAGTGATCTAGTTTTTAACTTAAAATTGTGTCAATTTAGACATTGCATTTTTGTGTAAGAAAAAGTTGTCTACATCACATATAAACGTGTACAGCCTTTTCTGCAATCTCCTATAACACTTTATGGCCCTCAAGGTAATTCCACTGAAGAATCATGGAATCACATAGCTTTGTAGCTATGCATTGAATATTCTGTTAAGATAACTAGGACTGTTTATTGTTGTTGTTTTTAAACAAAGATATCATTACAGAATCTCTTTATTTACTCACATCAAACAAATTCAGGTCTAGAGTCATGCTGTATGCAGTCCCTGGGCTAATAGAGGCTGTGTCAGTTAGCCTAAGTTTGGTTGCATGTGATGACAAGTCCAGGGTTATAGAGACTTAAACAGGATTGAAAGTTTATTTTTCTTTCAAGTGGAAATAATGTGCAGGTAATGAGTCCAGGGCTGATGTGGTAACTCCATGATCATCAAAGATCTCAGCTTTTTTGTTCTTACTGCTTTGCCATTCTGAGTTTATCTCATGGCTAGCTAGAACTGCTCCAGTCGTCCTGTTTGCATTCTAGCCAAGGAAGGGAGGAAGGGATGAAGGAGAGACATAGAAGGTGGAAGGCAAAGGGGATTCCTGGAAGCTGCCATACAGCTCTTCTAGTTGTATTTCTAAAGCCATTGCTTAATCAAATGGCTACACCTTGCTGCAAGGAAGGCCAGGACTGTATTCTTTATTCTGGGCAGGAAAGTGCTGGTGCTTTATTACTAAGGAAGAAGGTTGAATGAGTATCAGAGTAGGCAGCCACCAGTCTGTCTGCATGCCAACTAGATGCTTATTCCAATAACCAGTCTTCATTCTGTTACTTATTTTGTCCAGGTTTTCCCTAGATGCATGTACAGAGCACTGAAACGTCAGTTATATTATGCAATGCCTATAATAATAATAACAAAAGTTAATTGGGAAGATGAGAGGTAGAAATGGTTTCAGAGAAACAAAAAACAAGGAGGAAAAGGACCTATTCAACTTTTTTTTTCTTTGTCTTACCCCTGCCCCCCTCCACACAAACTTGTACTTAGTTATTTTTTTCTTATTTTTTGGCCAGAACACCTCACTGTATAGTTGAAAATGTTTTATATGATCTGGGGAAGAGAAGGATGACTGTTCCTTGGCTTTTTTGCACTTAATGGCAGATCATTTCACAGGAAGGTCAGCTGGTTTGTCTAGGGAATTAGTAAAGAGCAAAATACTAATATATAAGAGGCATCAGTTGTAAGAGAGACACAAAATCTTTTATTTTTAAATCACTGTTAGCTGAAGAAAGTCAAAAGCCTTGAGTTTCTTTGGTTATTTCAAATACTGCCTTTCCTTTTGTATCTTTTGCTCTCAAGTTTTTGCCAACCAAGATAACCAGTAAAAGTGGTGGGTTTTACCTATAACATCAACAAAAACAATGCGTTCAATGTGAGAAGGTCATTTGTTATCTGTTTTATCTTCAGGGTTGCATTGCCTTAATCAGGAGAAGTTGTCTGGTGACATTCAAAGACAATGTAGGATGAAGACTTGATTTTGCTGGCCTTGAGACTCGAACGATGTGAGTTAAGATCAATAATAGAATGTGTTGGTTGATTAATAAGCTGGATGATAGTAGTGCAACATGGTAACAGTAACATATACCTAGAACTGTGGTTCTTAAACTTGAGTATGTATAATAACTGAGGAGCTTGTTAAAAACACCTGTTCCAGGTCCAGCCCCCAAACTCAGATTTAGTGCATCTGGGACAGGTCCTAGGAATCTAAATTTTTGAAAAGCATTTTAGGACCAAGCTTTGAGAAATACTGACCTACAAATTCAGGTAGCATGAAGACATTGATAGAGAACATGAGATTTAATACCATAAGAACTGGATTTGACTCATCTTCCCCATTTATTCATTGTGTGATCTTGGGCAAGCTACCTAACCTCTAAATTCAGTTTCCTCATTTTTATTTTTATTTTTTTAAGGATTTATTTATTATTAGAGAGAGATAGAGACAGCATGTGAGCAGGGGTAAGGACAGAGAGAGGGAGAGAGAGAATCCTCAAGCAGACTCCCCACTGAGCATGGAGCCTGATGCAGGACTTGATCTCACAACCCTGAGATCATGACCTGAGCGGAAATCAAGTGTGTCAGCCACTTAACCAACTGAGCCACCCAGGCGCCCCCAGTTTCTTCATTTTTAAAGTGGGTAAACATATAACTATCTCATAGAATTGTTTTTCAGATTAATTGGAAAAAGACAGGTGACAACATATTGTACATTGCTTGGTACTTAATAAACACATAAAAAAGTTACTCCCTCATGGCATAACTTGATGTGCTCCACAGAGACTATGTATTCCATCACAAGTAAGCACCCAGAATTCCTACCAAAGAATCAGGCCTTTGGGTTAAAACATTGTCTTTATTAATTTTGTTTGTTTGTTTTAAAACATGTCTTTAGAAAACACCTGTTGTGATGCAAAGAAGTCACTTGGAACTGCTAATCCTTATCTGGTGCTTCCTGGGGTGTGTTCTATGGAACAGGAGTCCCATGGGACATTAAGAGGGGGTATAAAAACAGGTTTCATGGTCAAATAATTTTGGAAAATATGGGATTAAATGTAATCAAAGTTTCTTTAGTGTAAGACTTCTCTGAGCCTTTAAAATATTAATGCAAAATTTGAGTCTATATTTTTTGTATAAACACCTTTCAGATTTAATGGGAAAATCTCTTTTAATGAGACCCCTCAGGGGATTTGGGTCTACAGAACACACCTGGGAAACAATGACATATTTCCATACCCTGAAGTTTTAGCTTTGCTAGCAGAGAGCAGTAACGTAAGAGAGACTAGAATGTTGGTTTAGGGGAGAGGGAATAGAAAAAGGTGTGGGATGTGGGATCTAGCCCAGGAGGGCACATCCACGTGAAGAGCTCACAGCAGCCAAGGACATCCTGGGAGTTCCAGGGGTCCTGGAGGCCCTAAGAAAGAAGGCTTGAAAGTCAAAATGGCTTAGTCACAGTTTAGTCTAGTACTGCTTGGCTGGGGAAACAAGTTCCCTACTTGCTTTCTCTGTTCTAATTTTTACCTTTATAGCTTCTGATCTCCCTAATTGAGGTCACCTAGGTACTCACAATGAAAGTTCATTTCTCCTCTCTTCCACCAAAAAAAAAAAAAAAAACAAACCCAAAACTCTTATTGGATATTTAACATATGTCAGGCATTGGACTTGGAGCTAAGAATCAAAAGATGAACAAGTTATTATTTATGTTCTTGAATAACCATCTAGTAAGATAAAATGTAGGAAAATCTCTGATTATGATTGTGTGATAATGTTAATTAAGTTATACATCCCACTTAAAGTGAATGAGGGGCAGGTTCAGGAATTGAAGGTATCAGGAAGATTTCAGGTATAAAGTTATGGTTGAGCTAATTCTTGAGGGGATAAGAGTTGCCTGAAATACAAAGACTTAGAAAAACTAAGGATAATAAATTTCTAGAGGACAGATTTTCATCTGGAAGCAGGGAACACACATATTTGATAGGAGCACATGGCCCTTTTATGGCATAAGGATTGGAGGTAAATTCTTAAAACAATGATGCTAAATCCATCCTATAGTTAAGAGCTATTTTCCATCCATGACACAGTGACATTTATGAAAAACGTCAGCACTCAATATGCTAGATAGGGGAACCAAATGTGCTGTGTGGGTCACCCTGATGGATTCCCTCTCAGGTGGGCTTTCTTGGGAACCCATGTGGTCACTGCTGAGTCTTGAATTTATAATCTGTGCTCTTTGCGCTAGACTAGTTCTTGGATCAGATTACTAATCTATTTTTATCTGAAACTGACTCATGCTTTAAGGGGAAATTCAAACCTCATACAGAACCAGTGTGAAACTTTCCCTGAGTCTTGGTGACCCATGGTCCATAGTACCACTTTTTTTCCTGAATTTATGGTCTAAAAAGAACATTAGACACACAACTCAACTCATTTACTAGAGTTGCCTCTTATATAGGAATGATCCCTGAAAATTTCTTAAATTGCCATTTAAATTGATAGGGTTTGAGCACTCTGAAGTCCAAAAAACAAGAATTGGCCAATTTTGTTTTTCTTCTCTAATTTTTTGGCTATGTCCTCTCTTCCTTGAAGCAGTGGGATCTGAGGTTTCAATTTAACTATAGATTGACAAACAGAGAAAAGAGGAATTTCTCCCTAAGCCGGGACATTATATGAAATGTGAGGTTCAGGGACATGTCTAATATCTCTTTTTATCCCCCCTGATTTCCAGTATTATTCCTTGTTGGTTTGTTCGTTAGTTTGGGGAGAGAAGTGCCTACATAGAATTACATACAAGTATGAAGTACTTTCCTGAACAAAAATGGTACTCACTGTGAAGGCAGACGGAAAAGCCATCTCTGCCACAAGGCAAGTGTCTCTGATAAACTCCTACATCTTTTTTGCAATGCTCTATGTATTTAAATATTTAAAAACTGCAATTTTATGAAGTAAAGCTGTTTTACCTTAATTTTCAGGACATAGGAGTTTTAAAATATGCACAGGTAAAACAGAGATACATGTCTATAGACCAATTAATTAAGTTCTGATGGGGGAAAAAACTGCTATTAAAGAAATGAGAATGTTACGAGCCACTACTGTATATGCGTGCAGTACTTTTTGACAAAATGTAAAAGAGAAAAATAGAACACTGTCTCCTTCATAACTGCTATTGCTCCGGGCAAAACTTTGGCCATGAGGTCTGCTGCCTCACTTCCCTGATTTTCTTGTTTCAACAATTGCACTAAATTCTGGGTAAATTAATTTTCCCTCAAAGTGAAAGGCTCTTTTAATAATTCCTTGAATGTTCACATCATTGTCATTAATGGGCTTTGTTCTGTTCACTGTAGGATAACTTCTTTACATACTTGTCTTTTCAAATGCTTTCTTCCCATGAATAGACATCATAGTAAGTCACTTGAAAAATCTCCTGTAAATATGAATTTTTTTCAATATTATCAACCATTGTCTCATAATTTTCTTTTATAACTCTGACTTGGAATTACAGAAACCCTGGTCATGAATACCAGGTCAAATTCTATACTTGTAGCTTGAAGAAAGCAGTTTGATAATAAATACAAAGCTTATTGTAGTTTAAAAAAAAACAGTAATAAAGCATCAATATGGGTTAGGATTCTGAAGAATTTTTTCTCTAAGCATCTTTTGTTCTCATTCTTTACTTTGAGGTTTAAACTGAGAATTCAAGATAAAAATATGAATAGTTAAGAGTTCAAGGAAATGTCATTTCTGGAGACCATATCCTTGAGAAGTTTTTTTGTTTTTAATTACCAAGAGAGGGATTCAGGGTAGAATAGTGTTTAGACCTGTAGGCTCCAATGAGTGACACACCTGACTGACTTAATCCCTTGGTTCTTCCACTCATTAGCCGTGTGACTTTGGTGCATTCATCTATAAATTGGGGATAACAGCAGATACTTCAAAGGGCTTTCATGAACATTAAATGAGGTAATCTACATAAAGTGCTTTGTAGTGTTTTAGAGATAACTATTATTATTATCAAGATAGCTGTTACTGGTTGTTAGTATTATTATTGTCTGTATCTGTCTATTTTGGCATTGTATGAAATTTGCAACAAGGAAACCAAATAATTCTAGGAATGAGAATTTAGAAACTTTCTTTTTTGTAGGGCTCAAAGGAACCATTTTCAAGGGTTGTAGTACTTTCATTTGGGGGGCTCACATGAAGCTGTATTCTTAAGAATACAGGTAAGAATACAGCTTTTCCAGGAGAGCTCTGTGATTGAATATTATTTTTGTGTCCTCCAAGAGGCTAGCTAGCCACGTAGAGCCCATTAAGCCTACGCTCCCAGTTCTCAGTGTAGAACGAAACATCATGAGGTGGATTGAGAATAAATTTATAGGCCACATACCCAGGTGTGTCAAGAAGCACTTTATTTTTCTACAGGTAAAATTAATATCTGACTGTAGCTCTCATTCCACTGAGAGGCAGGAATTCAGTTTCTACTTAATTCAAATTGGTGTCTAATCCTGGAAGGTTTACATGGAGCACATTCACTAAAGGTTTCGGGGACATGGTTCAGAGAGCTGGATGCAGGATTTATTCTCCAATTCATTTTAAACATCTAGCACTATTTTCTTTTCCATCCTCCTCTCTCCTTTACCTTCCTCTAGTCTAGACGACCTCTATTTAGCCTTTGGGGTAAGATGGTATATCCCCTCACCTTGTCTCCTTCCAATTTTTTTTTTTTAATGGATAAGCTTTGTGTTCTGAATCCTTCAGATTAGAGTTTTGAAACGCTTTAAGCTCAGATTTTGCAAGTAAAAAGTTGTGTGTTTTATTTGAGAGGCTGTCAGAGAAATGTGACTAGATATTTGATGATACTAAAGAATTATTGTTTAATTTTTAAGTGTGATTATGCTATTTTGGTGGTGAGCGCTGTGTATTGTGTAAGACTGATGAATCACAGACCTGTACCCCTGAAACAAATACTATATTATATGTTAATTAAAAAATAAAATAAAATAAATTGGCTTAGCACTCAATGCTCAGAAGTATATAAAGGCTGCTCTCATAGAGGGATTTAAATCACACCCGTGCAAATGAAATAAAATAAAGAAGTCTGAACAGGAAAAAACAAAAGAGTTTCTTCCAGCTAATACATCTTGTACAACAAATGGACAGGTATATATAGAGAGAACAACAACAAAAAAAGGCTCCATCTTTTGGAGATATATATTGAAATATTTGTGGGTGAAGTGATACGATGTCTGGAATTTACTTCTAAAACTTCAGGATAGAAGTGGAGTGGGCTAAAGGTATAGATAAATCAGGATTGGCATTGAGCTGATAACGGTTAAAACTAGGTGGTATATACATGGGAGTTCATTATATTAGTCTTTCTGCTTTTATATTTGTTTGAGAATTTCCATAATGAAAATGTTTTTTAAAAAGCCATGCGTTCTAAGAGCTTGTTATAGTAATCAGAAAATAAGATGCCTCTCTACTCTGCATTCTTTTAGGTCATCCCTCCTTCTCTGAATAATACTTAGTTCTGACCAAGTGAGAAAAGTCACAGAGTAATATAATATTCTTGGAGAGATCTCATTATCAAAGTTTCATCCTGTTACACAACCTACCAGTCAATTCAGACTTTGGATGTAGACATATTTAATGATTAAAAATACGAATCACTAATACTTCCCTAAGATCCTTTGGTTATTTATTCACCATGTTAGATGTGCAAAGTGATACAGAAAGTTTGGAACTGCTAAAATATTTTGTAGGCTTGAGAAAGTTTTTTTATCAACCAATTAGCAAGCAGGTTTGGGGGGTAGGACTGGGATACAGATTACACTTATATGAGTTATTCTGCACAGTTTAGCTAATGGGGATTATCCTCCATGGCCGAAAGTTTGTGTAAATTGATGTAACCACATTCTTTTTTTTTTTTTCTTAAGATTTTATTCATTTATTTGACAGAGAGACACAGCGAGAGAGGGAACACAAGCAGGGGGAGTGGGAGAGGGAGAAGCAGGCTTCCTGCAGAGTGGGGAGCCCGATGCGGGGCTCGATCCCAGGACCCTCAGATCATGACCTGACCTGAAGGCAGACGCTTAATGACTGAGCCACCCAGGTGCCCCTGATGTAACCACACTCTTGAAGAATGTAACAAGCTCCTGTAAGAGAAAAAAGCTGGTAAGTGTAAAACATGGTATTAAAATAAAGTGGTGGTAATGTTCATGCCAATATAAAAAAATGGCAAAGACAGCTACTGTGCAGGCTATCGAATATCTAGCAATACAGTGGCTAATTTCATCCCTGATTTATCCCCTTATAGCAGAGAATTTATTCATAAAACATTTGTTGAGCACCTATGCTGTGCAAGGCACCAGACCTGAGAACAATAATACACAGACCCCAGTGTTGAGCTCATGGTAGGGTAAGTAGCTGCAGGTACAGCTGAGCCTCTCCTGATTACCCTCTCATCATCTGACTCTCCCAGTTTATATGTATTAAGATCAGGGGTAAGAAAATTCTGCAAAACTTTATTTATAATTAGTTTGAACCATTTAGAAACAAATAGATTTATTCTCCTTAATGGGAAAGCATGGTGAAGATGAGCAACTATTGGATATTATAATTGAGTGCATTACTTTTCTTTGATAACTTTGAAATTCAGAGCCAGGTGTAGGAGAAAAGGTGTTTCTCTTCTCAACTCATTTATTCTTTTACCCATTTCTTCTTTTCTTCACTCCCTATCTACCTGCTAGAGCCACAGTGAGAATTATTTTAATTTCTAAAAGGCACTTCTGTGTGAGAGAGAGAAAAAAATGTTACAGTGGAAATAAATCTTGGAACAGGCAGAGTGCCCTCTATGAAGGACACTGAAGTAGCTAATAGTTCCCCTAAGATATTACCGTGGAGTGGTCCTATGTGAAAGAAAGGTGGCATGAAAGATCATTGCTTCAGTTATTATTAATGGATTGCTGTTCCCACAAAGATCATATGGGGAATGGTTCTGATTGGTTGACTGGTGCCATCAAAGGTAGTTTGTTTAGCTGTGTGACTAATGCCACTGTTTTCAAGGTCTGCTCATGGTACTTCAATTAGATAGGCAGTTAGAGAAGCTTTCCTGAACTCTTTGCTGAGTTTCAGGAAAGGAAAACTTTTCCATTAACTGTGAAGTTTAGAAAAAAAAATCCTATAATGTATTTCTTAACCAGATTAGAAGCCAGAACCCTGGTAGGCTTTTGTTTAGCTATTTTGCTGAGGGTGTTCTGCTAAGGCCATGCAAAGAATGAATAATTCACATTGAAAACCTTAGCATTTTACTTAAAAGCCTTATTTTCATTTTTGGAAAATGTGACAGGAAGAATTAGTACTGGCACTTCTGTTTCAATAATGGTGGTGATGTTTAAATGACAACAAACACATAATTGGACTTACATGCACATTTATGGACACAAAAATGTCATTACCTATTTTGGTGGAACATTTACGTTTACTCTATACACAACAAAAATCAGCTTAAGTTGTTTTTATCTATAAGCAATGAATCAATGTGAGAAACCCTTGTGGCATTCACACTTTGAGAAAAATATCCTTTTTTAAAATTCCCTGATTTTGAAAGGATGAAATTGTTTGTTTTAAATAAGATCTTGATGAGTCCTCCTAAAATAAATGTTAACCCATTTTCATAACATTCCTAAAGTTCCTTTGAAGATCAATAATTAGACTCCTCCTCAGATTGGAGATAAACTGTAGCAGAATAATTTTATGCTTCCCTCAGTTTGATTGAACTGAAATTGTCTGAATATTACAGGGTATGAGATTTAGCATTTTATGGTGAGAACAGAGAAAAGAGATTAGGAAATAGAATGTTGTGGGAAGAATGGGGGAACTCATTGATAATACCTTGGGTACCAATCATTTTACCCATGGAAAACACAGGATAAAAACAATTCTTCTCTCAACTATTGCATACATTTCCATTTTTAGAGTAAAAAAAATAAATTTAGGTATTAGTGAGAAATAATAATGAGCTCAAAGACTTCCTGGGTCTATTCAACCCCAACAGTGAGGTCTGAGTATTTCCATGCCTCATTGAATTTTCTGAGACCCACAGAGTCACAAATACTCTTAAATTATTACTTTTTGTCTGCCAATCTCCTGGCATTATACTGTAGGTTCTATTTGTTGACTTGACTTGTTTCTTTTTTTTTTTTTAAGATTTTATTTATTTATTTGAGAGGGAGAGGGGAGAGAGCTCAAGCCCAACACAGGGCTCTATCTCATGACTCTGAGGTCATGACTTGAGCCGAAGTCAAGAGTTGGACACTTAACTGACTAAACTACCCAGGAACCCCTAATTTAGTTTCTTTTAAAAATATATTGCTTCAGGGCGTTAAGCGTCTGCCTTCGGCTCAGGTCATGATCCCAGAGTCCTGGGATCGAGTCCCCCATCGGGCTCCCTGCTCGGCGGGAAGCCTGCTTCTCCCTCTCCCACTCCCCCTGCTTGTGTTCCTGCTCTCTCTCTCTCTCTCTGTCAAATAAATAAACTCTTATAGAAAATATATATATATATATATATATTGCTTTAGGGGCACCTGGCTGGCTCAGTCAGAAGAGCATGCAACTCTTGATCTTGGGGTTGTGAGTTTGAGCCCCACATTGGGTGTAGAGATTACTTAAATAAATAACTTAAAAGTATTGCCTTAGTAGGGTGTTTTTCCCAGCCGTTGCTAACCTTAAACATTACACGTGCATCAAGTGGCCATGAAACACTGATAGGTTTCTCCTGGAGACCATTTTAGTCCACCTGTTCATTGGGATATATGGATAAACTCTAAGAATTAAATCTATAAAACAACTGGCTACAGATATGTTAAGATCAACTGTTCTGTCTTGAACAGCATTATAGGATGATTCTGTGTTTTCTGTCTTGCAGTGGCTCAATAAGCATATGGCTGCCGCTGTTCGTTTTATGTGTTCCTTGTTCCTTTCTCAGGTCCAGGTGATTCTCTGTTCTTGTCTGATCAGGTTGCTCCACAACTCAGGGGCCCTCAGTGGTTTTCGTATCAAATACAACTCACACTTACTTCTCCAGCAGATGGTTCAGTATAGTTTGTGTTTATCTTGGGTAAAAGCTTTCTGCTCCTCTCCCATCATATCCCAGCTTGGTCACTTAGTGCCTTTATGCCCTTTTTTCTTTCAGATCTAACCCCAAGAAAGAAGCTTTTAAACTCAACATGGTCTAAATGAATTATATTGTTTAAAGTGTTATGTTTCTTAGGCATATCTACATTTACGAGCCCACATAAGTTTTAGATAATAAATTTTGTCTTTATTGGTAGAACTTTAAACTATTGGAAAAGTTTTCTGGGGATGGTGGGGTAGCAGGTGAGTCAAAGGGTCTTGTCAAGTACCTTGGAAAATACTCCCAGTCTCTTACTTTGCTTACTTATAAGATTAGTTCTGGTGAGGCATAACTCCCCTTCTCCCAAACCATCTCTCTCTCCCACCTTTATACTGAAGATCAGGGAAACCTCCACTAAGAAGCTTTTCTTGATTAGTCTCACCGTGCTTCAGCCAGCCTGTTTAAATTCTGGCCTACTCTTCCACTGTTATCAGGCTGTTAAAGACCTCCCACTTTTATAGGCCCTACCCCACATCAGAGCACATCAAAATGCACAGACATCCCACATTAACTATATTTATTTTTTTCCTGCAAAAACAATTTAAAAGGATACTTTTACTTCTAAAATTTTTTAGTTTTGTATAACCTAAGATTGACTATAATTTCTTGGTAATCATTGTATATTTTCTTTTCTTTTTTTTTTAAAGGTTTTATTTATTCATTTGACAGAAACAGAGACAGCGAGAGCAGGAACACAAGCAGGAGTGGGAGAGGGAGAAGCAGGCCTCCCCCCGAGGAGGGAGCCTGATGTGGGACTCGATCCCAGGACCCTGGAATCATGACCCGAGCTGAAGGCAGACGCTTAACGACTGAGCCACCCAGGCGCCCATCATTGTATATTTTCAAAAATCTTTACGATGAGAAAATATACCTTTTTTAATGTAATGAAGTTTTATGAATATTAAATTTCATAGGCAATGAAGAATGCACTATAGTGCCAGTTTATGGAAATTTAATTAGCACTTGCTAATTTACTTTTCAGGTTTTTTGTATTTCGTAATAAATTTTTTTTTCAGGTTTCAGATATTTTTACAAGTTCACAGGATGCTCGTAGGCACTCATTTTAGTGACTTCTATTTATCAGGCAGTGTGCTAGCAGCTGGAGTTAAAAAGTTGAAAAGGCGAAGTCCCTGCCCTCAAAGAGTTCAAGGTGTGAGGAAGATATTTAAGTAAATAATACCCATGCAGTGTGGTAAGTGTGCTAATAAAAATAGCATTAGAAACACACAGATGACTCTGAATAACTCTGCCCAGCCCACTTCTCAGAAAAGGTGACTTTTGAGCATAGCAATGACTGGCTTCATTTATTCCTAGATTGAAGAGTCCCTGGTTCTGGGTACTTCATGGAGGATTGTCTCATTGATTATTTTCACATTCTATTTCATAACTAATACAATCTTGAGTTCTTGTAGAAATCTGGAACACCTTCCAGAATTGGTCTGACAATTTTCAACCCATCAGGCCACCCTCTGTTTCCAGGTGCCTCCCCTTCCACTGTACAGATAGAACATGAACCACAGGGTGATCCAGTTGCATGTGATCTTCCTCAATGGAGAACCTTCAAGGTCATTGCTATCATGATCCCATTATATAGGTGAGGAAATAAAACCTCAGAGAAGGAAAGTCATTTGCCTAAAATCAGGTGGGTAGTAAAGTGGCAGAGCTGAGACTCAAATGTACTGTGTGTGTGACTCCACAGCTCTTAACCTCACCACTCTGTAGTTTGGGACACTCAGTAGCTCATTCGCAAACGCATTCGTGTGGCCTCTGTTCTCTGGGTAACTGTGTGTGTACATTTTCTCATCAATTTCCTTCTCTGTCGATGAAGTGTAAAAGGATTTTTAAAAAGAAAAAAAAAAAAACCCTCTCTGTACCCAGGAAGAGGTAAAAACTTATATCGGGAAAAGATAACTCAGAAAGGAAGAAATATTGAGTATAAAATCATTCCCCAAATACCCTTCGCTTTTCTCATAGCTTCTTTTATAAAGTGACAGGCATTTCCATCTTCACCTTATATTTTTGCCTACATTAGCAAGAAATATTTTGCTTGATACATAATTTTTGATAAGGGAAGATTCATCGGAATAAAAAAACTATAATATTTCATATACTTGAATGAATTTTAGGATGGAAGTTAAACAGAACAATAGGAGTATTCATATTATAATCACCATTTTTAATGATCTAATTTTAAGATTTTGTTAGAAGCTGAGAGTAGAATCCACACAAACATTGAGTTAGTGAGAGGTACTAATAGCAAAAATTCCTCAGAGCCATGAAGATTAGTCTTTGCTGTAAGTTAGGATAATATTCTGTTAGAAGAGTTCTGATTTTAGTATTGTGTAAGCTGTTTTCTTAATACGTATCTACCCTCTGCCTAGGTGATATTCGTGAAATAAGGCATAGATAATGCATTTAGTAACACTGAGCTGAATCATGCAAAACATAATTTGTGTGCAATTTTGGGGAGTATAAAATAAAAGTTGTTTTAAGTGTCAAAAAAATCCATAAAAATAAAACATTCTAATCAGAGAAAAAATTTAAAAGCTTGTGTCATAAAGGAAAACAATTTACTTGTGCTGGTACCCTTAATAAGTGCCCCAAAGCGTTCCAGTGCTGTTACATTCTCTAATGATATTACAGTATGTGGCACATCTCATCTAATCTGTTAGTAAAATCCTAAAGTCACTTATGTCAGTCTCTAATGCAAGCCAAATGAGTCTTTCCAGTAATAAGAAGCTTCGCAGAATTAGTTTTCGTTTTGCAGAAAATTGCCATTGGGGCTGGCACTTTTATCTAAAAATTTCACTCGTGCATAAGCAAAAAACTCATATATTATTTGGTTACATTCCATCAGTATGAGAAATAACATTGTGAGAATTCTATGCATGCTAATGATATATAGAAATCCACCTGCTTTCAGATAAAATGAGTTTAATTTTCTGTTGCCCACTGCCTGGTTGGCCTTTCATAAATTACTTATGCACAGCTATTATTAAAATAGAGGGAAAGCAAATTAGAAAGTCCTCCTATCTCTCTACTGGATTTAGCCAAGGCAGGGCTGTGACAGCTCGAGTCAGCGTTTTTGAAAAAATTCTGCTCTCTTGAAAAATTTTGCATCTCTATACAATTCTATACCACTGTTGTAAACGTTCTGACCTGCCTTCTTACCAAATTAACCTAAATCCTTTCTATTTTTCAACATTAATGGAATCCTCTAGAGTCCTGCTGATATATATTAAAATATATTTATTGGTTAATTTGAATTCCAGCATTTTGTACCTCATTTCCAGCACTCCTGTTATATCTGAACAGCTTTGAGCTTTAGCGTTTAAAAACTTACAAATTAAGATACATACAGTACATCTTACAATTATCAGATCAAAACAACTTAACTTTTATTGGAGTATAGAATGGCAAATTTAATTTCCTGATAGAACAGAAAATGAAGACTGTGTGAAAGAGTTAATTGGATTTCAAAAGGTGTTTTCTAGCTGATGGGGGGTCTTTATTGATCAATGAATACTTGACCTTTTGGTTTTGGTTTTAAGGACAGGTGAAAAGTTTTTATTTCTAGAGGATTTTTGAAGTCCTAAGTTCCCAATCACTTACACTAATTTCTGTTAATTATTTTGCTTTGTTCAATTATGATCACAAATTTCTTAGAATGTATCAGGTGTTGACCATGTCTTTGAAGGCTGAGTAAGCATTGATGAGGCTCTACCCTTGCAATGAATGCTTTGGTGTTAAAAGAGCTATCAAAATCCTGTTTGAAAAGCAACTTCAGCTGCGGTTCATAGTGAAAAAGATAAAGAACACTTTTGAGCCATTTCATAAAATCTCGATATAAAGAGATCATTTTTTAAGACAATTGCATCCTGTGTCAGGAAGGATGGTTACATTACTCAAGTAGTGTTTTAACCTACTTCTGGAAAATAAAATATGCTCATCAGTTTCTGCTGTTAAGATCTTTTTCATAGTGTTTTGATATAAGCTTTGTGCCTGGGTGCAGTTTTTAAGAGTATCTTGGTAATATAAGTTATTAATACATATAAAATAAAATTAAAAATATATATTTGCAGTATATGTGTGAGGTAAGAGTGGAGCAGTTTTAGAAAAGTATGTTAGAATGGGGAGGGAGACACATACCTCTTTTTTTTGTCATCTGTGCCTCTAATCTTACTTAACCACGTTTTTTCCTCTTTGGGAGAAATCTTTCAAACAAAGATAACCAATGAGCTTACACTAATGTTCAAAATGGATGTTCAAAAAGAATCCCAAACAAACAAACCTAGCAACACAACTAAAAGACATACAAATGATTTTGAAAATCTGCTGTTGTAAGATACTGGAAGAAAATTTCATTTTTAGGTCTGTTCCACAGCATTGTTCAAGTAGAGTCCTCTCTCCTCCTGATAAAGTTTAATGATAAAGTGTTTGTTTCTTGAGAGAACTGGATGAAAAAAAATATTTCTATATCCAGCATCATTAATCCTAAAGTTCAGTGTGTAATTATGTGGTCTTACAATGCCTTTAAAATACAACTATTCTGAAATTTGCAAAGTGAAATTCACTAATAGAGTTTTGTCAGTTGTCTCAAAAAGACAGAATGCAGAGTTTAAGGTCAGTCAACTCCTTGAACCATGATATGTTAATTCTCTGTTTATAAAATACTTAACTAGCTGAAGCTTCTTAGTTGTCTTGTTTTTACCCTGGCACTGGTGGTTTGAGCCAGGAAATCCCACGGAAGACAATCAGAGTGTCATTACTCCCCAGGCGTCTGCATAAAGTCTAGCATCTGCATGAAAAGAGAAACATCTATTCCTTTAGATAAGTTTAAGTTGTCAGCATGGTTGGCATTGTGCAAACACAGCTTCCTATCCGTTCTAAGGGTTGTAGACTAGGAAGAAACATAAATCTAAATTGAAAATAGAAAACGAATTAAATTATCAGGATCATTCAGACAAAAAGCCAAAATAAAGTTTTGCAAATAAGCCAGTCACATGCTACTTCTCAAAAACTGTAGCTTGCTTTTCCTGTCAGACTGTTTGCTTTAAATTAATTCGTCATTTAATTGATCAGTTGTTTCTCTATAAATTGATTGAAAGGCAGCATGAGTAGGGTTGTACAAAGCTAGGAACTACTGAATTTGACAGAGCTAGATTTGAAACGTGGTTATAGCATTACCTAGTGATGCTATTCTGGCTATAACCTTTCTTGAGCCTCAGTTTCTTCATTTATAAAAATGGGATAATACCTTACTCATAGTTTGTTGGGAGGATTGAATAAGATTATATATGAAAATGATTTACTTTTGAGTATGTAGGTGCTCAATAAACATTAGGCTTTAGTTCATGTAATCAGCTATAGGTATGGAGGCTTTTTAGAATGTGCTTCAGATCTTATACATTTTTTTTTGTAGTATTAGAGGTATGATTTCCATGTATAACTTTCCTTTGGTCATTTGTAGGTATGTAAAAATATTTTTGTTGTTGTTGTACTCTTAGATCTCATATATGTTTTTATAGTATATTGGTATGACCTCCATATATAGCTCCTCAATATGTACATCCATGAATGAAGCAGAGATCTTGTTTCTTAAAAGAGGACAAGGACTTTGAAAATATGAAGGATTTCAATACATTCTTCAACAAGAAAATCCTTAGGTGCTCATTGTAGAATATTTGGGAATTATAGAACAATGTAAGTTAAAAAATGAAAACCTTTCCATATTCCAAAGATCTTTGAATATGTTGTCTTTTCAGCTTATTTCTGAACGTATATCTATATATCTTTTTACAACATTGAGATCATATTGTATTTCCTAAGATTTGATACACATTTAATTTAGTAACATTTGTGGTTCCTCATGACTTAAATATTTTTATAAGAATAATTTTTAATGACTGCAACATATTCAATTGAATGATCTTACAGTAATTTATCAAACCATTTGCTATTTTTGAATGCTTAGATTGTTTCTAATTTAGTGCTCTTGTATAAATTTATTTAACAAATAAGACTTTTTTGTTGCTAGTGGGTTTGAACTTTTAATTGGAATTTTATTGGAATTTGAATTGTCTTCTTTGGTGAATCATCTTTTCTTATCCTTTTATCATTTATCTATTGGTGTGTTTATCTTTTTCTTATTGACTTATAAGAACTACTTATATATTAAAATATAAATCCTTTTATTTTGCATTTATTTTTGGCCTTTTAATATTATGATATTTTAAACCTTATATAGTTTTACATTTTTATGGTGAAAAAGAAATCCTTTCTTTTATTTATAATATTATACATTTTAATACTTTTATAAATATTACTTCCAAATATTTTACTTCAGATAGGGGAAAAGTTATTGCCTAAAATTAATTGTTTTTATAATTTTATTTTTTACATTTTATACAAATCATGTGAAATTAATTTTTGTATTTTATGAAGAGGTAGGGTGTTAGTTTTATTTTTTCCATAGAGTAGGCCACTTTTTCCTATTTCTTGTATTGGATAAATCTCATGGATTTATGATACTTTCTGACTTATTTCTCAGTGGTCGATTAGATCTATTTATCTGCAGGTATTTCCCCGCTAATATTGTGTTCTTTTATACAATACAAATCTTAGTTATTTTATCACTATTTTGGCAATAATAAAATACTTATTACAATAAATGATAATTATGAAGAGGACAAGAATGATCAGTTCAGTCAAGTCAAAGTCAATTTGCTAGGTAACCTTGGTTAAGCTACTTACTCCACTTGGAGTAGTAAAGTGGGAAGGATCTACAAAATGGGGAGAATAGTACCTGGTGAACACTGTGGTCAACTCCTCACTAGGCATTCTAGTCCCACTCTTTAGTGGCCAGTTACCGTGGTCTTATCATGGTTAACAGAGATTGGTTTAGATAGGGTCCTGTCTAAGCTAATTTGGGCCAAAAAGACTTTAGAAAAGTCTTGCTTGGGGTTTCTGGGAAAGAAGTTTCCTGCAATTTAACAGATGGGCAGGCTAGTTTCTGTCTGTCTCTGACACACACCTATATTTCCCTTGACCATGAACAAGGAATTCCATTTTTCTGTCTACTACTGGCAGTCATCTTGAGATTATGAGGCAAGCCAGTCTGAGGACTAAAGCTGACGCAAAGTGAAGGGAAAAGCTGAGAAAATAATGTGAAGTAGATCCTGAAGCCCTTATATCCCTTTGTCTGAAGCCCACACTACTTCTGACAGGTCACAGTTAGTTGCAGCTGTAAGCATCCTGATTGATACATATTACCTCTTCCAAGTCTAGTGTGATAAGCAAATAAAAGCAGGATTCCACAGTGCTTTAGACTATTGCCAGGAATAATATGTGATTGTCATCACCAAGATGTCGTTAGATATGAAAATGTTACTGTCATTATGCATGAGTTAGTGGATCACACATCTCCACCAGCAAAAAATGTTTGAGCATGTTGCTTTGATATATTTATCTATTAGATGCATTACTGTACACATATATGTGATAAAGAATGTATATTAGATACATATAGCATTGCGTATTATGTACATTATAAAAATTCACAAAATAAGAAACTAGAAAGAGATAAATATGAGATAACTAATTTAAAATCATTTATTTTGTTTACTTATGTTACAGAAAACTTGTTTTCCTCACTAACAGCATCATCATTATTAAATTTATTTTATAAAAGTATCTGCTGGTAACACCCCAATGCCAAACACTTACCATCTTAGAAAAGGTCAACAAATCATGAGCAGTTGTTTTTAAAAAAATGTCACAACTCTCCTTTACATTCAACTCTTTTAAGTAGTTTTTGAAGAAACTACCAGCACACATCTATAATATCCCAGGCTTTTCATGCTCACTCCCAACCTACTTCAGATATTGTTAAGTAACATATGTATATATATTTAGCCTCACACATAAACTGCAATAGGCCAAAATATGCTGAAAGTTTGTAGAAGAATTAGGGCTTCCCTGTTGACCCTCTACATTGCTAAAATCGCATATTTCTCTTCACCACACTGACAAACCTTTTATGTTAGGTTGACCAATTTAGGGTGTCAGTGTCAAATATATATTAAATACCACTATGGTTTATTTTATTCCTTTTTAAGATAAAGATAAATAAAAACTCATTATTTCTTCCCATGGGTCAATGGCTTCGCTTATGTCCTCTTGGTCTAGGAGTACCCTGCATAGGGATCCATCGGTTAGATATCAAGTGTGAGCTGCTATTAGAGAAAAATTAACAAAGCCTTTATACAAATCTGTTTTTTTGTTCAAAAGCAGCAATCATGAGATAACATGTTGAAATAGTTGGAAAATAGATCCTAAGCAACAGACTACTCTAGTACACCTTCCACAGCAATGGAGAGCCAATAATATCATATACTTGTGGTAAAATTTAGCTGGCTTTAAAATAAGGTAAAAACATGGTTACATCTGGGTACTCAGCTCTTGGCAAGTGAGTTACATTATATAGCCAAAGCGTATTGCTTCCTACAGACCAAACATTCAAAAATCAACGCTTTTATTATATTTTAATATTTCTAGTATGAATTTCAATAATTTCTGCACTAAATAAGCAAATATTTCCAAGAATGTTCGGTAGATTATTATAGAGGGCTCATCTGAAGTGTGTCAGACCACATGCCACACCCTTAAGTAACTCCACATGGCCATCCTTTTTGAATTCTTGCTTTGCTTTTTATGGTGTCTCTCTCTTTTCTTTTCCTTTTATATTGTCATTTCTTGTTAATATACTAAGGTCTGCTTCTGCAGCCCTTCTCTCCCTTCCTGATTTGCTGCTTTAAATCACTCTTGGCCTCGAAACAAGTTAGAAATGTCCGTCCGTTAAAGACTAAACTGGTTTTGATTACTGGTCTAAGTTCTCTCCTATGAACAGATTATAAATTTTACTGCCTGGGTGTTATAACATACATTCTGGTTACTTAATATTCTTTTTATTTTTTGGTTTTGGGATTGGTGAGGCGGCTACAGACCCATGCTTCAGAATGGGTAAACTGTTACTTAAGCACATAGTGTTTTCTGCTTTTGGCTTGGTGGTAGTGGATTCCTTCAACTTGATGCGTCTGTTGATCATTAATTGATGCGTCTGTTGATCATTAATTGATGCATCTGTTGATCATTAAGCCTTAACTCCCAAAGGGTAATTATGACCTACTTCTTGTTTTCCACCTTCTTAAGTTTTTTTTTCTCAGAATAGGACATTTGGAAAAACATATAAACATCCTAAGGAATGCCCAGAAGGAATCCTGTACTGAACAGTAGTGACCCCCTACTTAATTTTTGTTACTCCCTTAACGTAAGACCAAATTACAAAGTATTCATTGACCAAGAATTGTTTCTTTTTGACTTCGGGAAAATCAAAGTCATTGCCTAAATTTTTGGCTGATATAAAGAAGTAAATGAATGAAATTAGTAAATAAAATAAAATAATATGTATTTGTTGTTTGCCCTACAGTAACTTTAAAATCATTTGACTACTTACCAAAACTAGCTAGAGTTGACAGTGTTCATTTGATATTTGAAGTGCATTTCATAATAGATTTTTTTTTGCAATTTTGAGGTTATTTAACACCTATTCTTTGAGAAATTGCAGAAATTTATTAATCACACAGAATGAAGTCCAATAATACTACCACTTTCTGTCTGCTTTGTATTTTACAATTTTTAAAGCATTCTTTCCATAACTTAATTTTTTTTTAGTTCTCGGAACAATGCCAAGAGGCAAATGGGGCAGGTATTATTAACTATTTTACGATGAGAAGACTGAGCCACATTAAAATTGCACCTAAGGGACTGACCAAGGTCACAGAGAAGGCTTATAATTAATAGAACTGGGATGAGAATGCTGAGTCAATGCTTTTTGCCCTGCAGCGTGCTGCCTGAGGGGACAGTTCACAGAACTCCTGACATGAAAATGAATGCTTAATAAAAACCTGATTAGGGGCACCTGGCTGGTTCAGTCAGTGGAGCCTACTGGTCTTGATGTTGGGGTTGTGGGTTTGAGACCCACGTTGGGTGTGGAGATTACTTAAAAATAAAAATTTCCCAGCCCCCCCCCCCCGTACTGATTAATTGATAAAGAAGCAAAACATATCTAACTGAAGGGAGAAGAGGCAAAGATCTCAGAACAGACCTGGAGAAGGGCTGGCACGTGCCTATGCATTTTTGTTCTCAGTCACTGCTAGATCCTGTTCCTACACTTGATGAAATGGCCCAGGAGCCCTTCCCTGGCCATGGCTATAGTCGCTATATGTGGACCAACTCTCCATTTAACTAGGATTAAGGAGGAGCCATAGAAGAGAGACAAAGGGAGCCCTAAGGGAGTCTTCTCCTTACTAAATAGGCTGAAAAAATGTTCAGATTCACAGCTGTTAGAAACAGCAGGTCTTTGGCACCCTCCCCTTGTGGAAGATGATGATGATAAGTTCTAGTCCTTCAAAGTTCAAAGTTCCTGGACTTCAGAGTTCTGTTGTTTCTTCGAGTCTTGGGAAAGGACTTTAGGATGACGTAGCACATATCAATACATACAGTATTTTACAAGAATCAGTCCTTTGTCCCCAGAAGTTAATTTTCCTTTTTATTTAGCATAGGACATATCCTAGGAACTTAGTAAAGGGCATGCTGCAATACTAAGAATTTTATAATTAATATTGGCCAGGATTTGAATTTAAATCCTTTACTTTTCAGGGTCTAATTAAACTGAGACATTATTGTGAGTGGAATGAGACATTTTCCTGACCAACCGTATATTAATGGTTTAATGGGTAAGGATTTTATGTTAAAAGTTTAAAACATATTTGGAATAATGCATTAGCCTTTGAAGTTGAAAAGAGTGAAAAGTTATCTTGCCTTAACATAAAAGGAAATCACCTTTGATATAAGAGACCTTATTAGGGCAAATATTTTATTTCTTTACAATTCTGAGTAGCTCTAAAATACACTACAAGATTGTAAATATAATTATAGACACTGCAGCAAGATAACCATTGTAGTTTAGTAGCTTTTGGTTATAAATTACTAATTCATTTTAGATCACCTTTTTAGCTGTTCAGTTGAACTCTTTGTGGAATAAATGTTAATATTTGCAGGTAACTTCACTGTAAAACTGTTGATACAACACAATTGTGCATTCAAGTGCTTAATTTCAGGTTTTGTGCTGTAAAAGGTAGTTTAATAGATGTTCTAGAAAGTAAGGTATAAGAAAATAATCATCTGTTGATGTTTATGGTGTACTCTACAAAAGAAACACTGTTCATTTTCTGGCAATCATTTTTTCCCCCAGAATTATAAATTATATACATTAACAGCATTAACATCTTAGATGTCTGTAGCAACTTTTCCTCAAATAATTCAAGTGCTTTTTACATCTATTATTTCATTGAATCTTAACATCAATATTCAAACTCACAAATCAATGTTAATTGAAAGTAGTATTATAAAACTTAAACCTGAAAGAGCAATGCATAATATGAAGTTTATAAACTATAAAAATTACAAAAAAAGACAAACCTCCAAAAATGTTCTGTTCCATAAAAGAATATTCTTCAAATTTCACAAAGACCAAAATATTAGTTAGATTATTTAAAACTCAACTGATACTGAATAAAATCATCAAGCATAAATAAAGCAGCCAGAAATGCTATAAAATAAGCCTTCAATTTTTGTGTAAAATAAAAGTGTGTTTTCATGCTCATACAAGCTTATAATCTTCTTCTGCCCTACTTCTCTGATCTCAGGAAGAAAGGATCAAATTCTTTTGCTTTTTTTCAGTTTTGTCAAAATAGAAATCATAGATCTTAGGAGAAGGGGACAAGGAAGCGCAACAAAGGTCAAAGCTAAGGGCCAAGTGGACTGAAAAGAAAGCTGAATTCATTTTCCCGAATCCGACTGCTCTCTGGAGTTGGCTTATCAACGTCTTGTGTTGTAGTAGTAGTGTAACTGTCACTCAGATCTATATTCGTCCTGCAAATAGAAAAATAGCCTGTTAATTTTAGGAAGAGTATAATCGTCACAAAGCCCTCAGATTAAGGCCCAGTGACCGAAAGGAATGGAGGAGCACTCAGAGATGTTCAAGATTGAACTTGGATAATTTACTTTTGTCACCACCAGCAAATCCCAGAGCTGGATCTCTTGAAACTTACTGTGTTTGATTTCAGTAGCACAGGGGTTAAATTTTCCTCCAGCTTGCCGTAGGCTCTTCTTAGGAGCTGGGAAAGCAGTTCTCCCAATTCCCAAGTAAGTTTTTTCAAGACAGCATAAGGCAGAGCTCAAATTCTTCTGTTGAGAACTCATTACTACTCAAACCATAAGGAAATCTAAAGGCTGCCAAAATGCTTCTCTGCCGCCCTCCCCCACCAAGAGAGAGATAGAAAGATTTACAGAGCAAACTACAGTGTATGGAATACACACACATACACACACACAAATTTTTAAAAACCCTACCACTTTGTCTTATTTGCATGAACACAAATCGCTTTCAACTTAATGCCAGAGAAAAAGGCAACATTCCCTGTGATGACTTGCTGAAAAGCTCACTGTATTTGTTTGATAATGGATTTTAGTTCATTGTCATGTACTTCACTCTTCATCAGCAGGAGCACTTCAGGGTAAAGAAACAGGCTTTTACCACACTGGAACAAAAGCTATATAAGAAAAAAAAATCCTGAGCAGATGGAATATTATTTGCATTTGCACAAATAGTGCTTTTTAGCACAATTCGTATTTCTCCATTGTGAGCTAAAGTAAGCCAGATGTGTCTACAGCATGCTGCAGACGCAGAATCGGCTTTTTGTTTGTCAGACTCAGAGGTCCCAACCTTATGATATCTTTGTACTTGTATATCCATTAGTTTTATTTCAGTTACTTATCAGGAGGGGAAAGAAGGAAATGGCACTATGTATTTAAGAGGACCATTGCAGAGATGGCCAGATTAACTATTTTTTATTTTCATGAATGAGGATCAAATAGGTTTTAGTTATCTGAATGTCCATCTAGAGATCTAGATGATGATGTAAAATTAAAAAGCAGAATGTAAGTGCAATAAAATTCAGTTCTCTATGATTAGATTAAATAATCTTTGACATTTTTTCTTAAGTATTTCATGGAATGTAGATCAACAAATTATTTGACATGATCAAATTAAAATAGAATTTTAGGTCTGAAAGGGATCTTTGACATTATTTTGTGCAATGCCCTCATTTTACAAATCAGGAAACAGGCTCTGGAACTGAAGTGACTTATAGGGAGTGGTACAAACAGGATTGACCCTTGGTCTCCTGACCTTGAATCCAATCCTCTATTGCTATATCAGCATTTTTAAAAAATGGTTTACTTGGGCTCTAAGCTTAAACAGGTTTGATAATTTAGGCTTTGAAAAGTTAAATTAACAAATTTTTCTCAGCTGTTAGTGTGTGCCATCTGTGTTGGACCTTTCTAAGAGCAGGAAATAATAAAAGCAGCCTTTCGCCCAAATTATTTGGGACCCCCCTTTTCCATAGTACATACCAAGGGTCACGTGTATAGAATGTCCTTTTGGGGATTGCAGCAATGGAGCACTACATCTCCTCTACAATGAAAAGACAATGAACCAATTTAAATCATAGGAAAAACAGTGGATGACTTCGATTTCTGGTAAAGATAAAGATACTCTGTTTAATTAAAAACAATGAGGGATATGCATATTTTTTAAAGTAGTCTCTATGTCCAACATGGGGCTTGACCTCACAACCCCGAGATCAAGAATCACATACTCTACTGACTGAGCCAGCCAGGTGCCCCAAAAACAGAGTGGTTTTTTTTTTTTTTAAGATTTTATTTATTTATTTGCGACAGAGAGAGAGCAGGAAGGGAGAGTGAATCTGAAGGAGACTCCGTGCTGAGTGCAGAGCCTGCCACAGGGCTCGATCCCGAGATCATGACTTGAGCCAAAACCAAGAGTTGGATGCTTAACCAGTTGAGCCACCCAGGTGCCCCAGTGAGTGATATTTTTAAAGATAGCTAGACACTGGTTTTTTAAAATTGGTTAACGTTAATTTATTTCATTTCTTAAACCTCTGCTCTCCATGTTATTCAGTATGTTTTATATGTAAATAGGTGCTCATCTCTTCATGCTGATAGTGGAATGGTGGCTGCTTTCCACCTGTGTTAGCCCAGGGTCTAGTGGGTAACCTGAGGGCCATTTTTATTTGGCTTTGAGATGCTTTCATTCATTTGTCCATTTAGTCATTCCATGATAGGATGGAGCCCCTATTCTGTTTCAGGCACTATGTTGGGCATTGAGACTATAGAAGTAAATAGGATTGAGCACTTCTCGAGGAGCTTGCAGTCTAGTTAGGGAGAACCAAAAAGCAAGTTCAAGAACCAAGCAACAAATCTAAACAAGTAAACCAATATATCAAGGAAAAAAAAGAAGTAGTTATGATAAAATATGTTATACTATATTCCATATCAAATCTTACAGCATACTTTCTGATATCATAATATACAATAAGTGCTTATAATAGTATGCCATGGAAGCAAATGAAAAGGTATATTTTACAGACCAAGAGGTGAAGGAAAGCCTTCTGCATAAAGGTCTCAGCTAAGACCTGGAGAAAAACCAGATGTCAGCTGTTGGCTAGGCACGGTGGGAAAGGGAGAAAGAAAAGGCATTCTAGCGACTAGAATGTACAAAGACCAAGAGGTCAGTGAGAACATGGCATGTTCCGGTGCTATGTTCCCATGTGCTGGGGCATAGACTATGACAAAGAGATTAGAAGATAAATGTCTGGAGAAGTGAGTAGATACCAAAAGATGAAGGTCTAATGGACCGTGTTAAGGATTTGAAACTTTATTCACTGAACAGTGAGTATAAGAAGCTTCTGAAGGATTTTACTTTGTCAGATTTGTTCTTCAGGATGATCACTCTGCTTGTTGTATGGACTGAAGGGGAGGGGGCCAGGCTGAAAGTACACAGACAAGTTAAGGGCTGTAAAATCATTCAGGACAAAGATGGTGGAGAACTGAACACAGTAGTAGTGGTGCTGACAAGAAGTGGAGAGTTTGAAGAACATCAGAAGGCAACATTGGCACTTCTCGGTGATGGATGACTAGTGTGGACTGAGAAGAGAGAAGACTCTAGATGACTCATGTGGTTGGGGCATTCATATGCCGCTTTACTTAGTTATATTTGGTTTAGGTTTTTTCTCTAACCATCTGACAGCAAAGGAGAAAAAGTGCCTTTCCTGAGATCTGAAATGATAGTCACAGGGATGCAGAAAAATATGTGGTTTTTTTTCCCCCTAAAAGCTGAAGTTAAAAGGAAAGAATTTTGTGACACCTGGGTGGCTCAATTGGTTAAGCATCTGCCTTTGGCTCAGGTCATGATCCCATCTCAGGTTCTGGGATGAAGTCCCGAGTTGGGCTTCTTGCTCAGCGGGGAGTCTGCTTCTCCCTCTGCCTCTGCCCTTCCCTTCTCCTGCTCATGCTCTCTCTCTCTCTCGGAAAAATAAAATCTTTTTTAAAAAAAAGGAAAGAATTTTTCTCAAAAATAGAAATATTTGTATCTTACTAACTTTATAAAGGAAGCACTTTAATTTAGGAAAGTACATAATCTACAAAAGTATAAGAAATTAATCTGTCATTTCTCACTCAGAAATAGTTACTATTTTATTTTTATTTATTAAGTTTTTTCTAAGATTAACGAGTGCTTAGTGTCTCTCACAAACAACTGAACATACAGTATTTATCATAGCCCATAAAGGAGGGGACAGCGAAAGCGATTTGGTATGAAATGAGCTTATTTTGTTCTATAGTCAGTGGAGAAGAAATTGAATAATACACGATCAAACGTTGGACTTACATCCTTCTATCAAGGAAAAAAAGTAAGTCCTTTTTCTTCCTCTCCCTTTCCCAGAGAGGTTTCATCGAGATCCACTCCTTAACTCATTCCTTTTCCAAAATCTTGTGCAGATTTCTCTGCTCTTCCTTCAATAGCACCATTCCACTGCTAAATTATAATTTTTGAAGTGTTAAAAATACAAGGCTCATACTCTCATACAAATGACTTTCATACAAATAAAGTGAACACATAGCAAAAATTTTATTCAGCTCGGGGTGCCTGAGTGGCTCAGTCTGCTTCTCCCTCTGCCCCCGCCCACCCCTGCTCATGCTGTCTCTCATGTGTCTCTCAGAGAGAGAGACACACACAGCAAGAGAGGGAACGCAAGCAGGGGGAGTGGGAGAGGGAGAAGCAGGCTTGCCGCTGAGCAGGGAGCTCGATGTGGGACTCGATCCCAGGACCCTGGGATCATGATCTGAGCCGAAGGCAGACGCTTAATGACTGAGTCACCCAGGTGCCCCAATAAATAAAATCTTAAAAAAAATTTATTCAGCTCATTAATAGAAAGACTGTCATTGAAATAAGTATGATCATATTGAAGGAGAATTTAAAAAGCAGAGATACGTACCAGTAGTTAGGAATGCAGAAATGAATATACCAGTAGATGGAAAACTGGTTAATATTCTTTAGGGCAAAAAAATGGTGCGTTTGAGGTTATCTTTTCTACAGGGCAAAAGTCAGTTATATCTCTACTGGATAAAATTTGTTTGCATTGCTATTAACAGGAATAATTTGCATTATCTTCATTTTTTTTTTTAACAAGTAAACTTCTACCTCCACGGAGTTGTGAAATAGTTTACTTAATAGAAAGTCAATTCAGAGGTAGTATACATGGCTACAAAATCAAATAAATCCTGGAAAGTCCTAGGGGGACATTTAATAATTGCTTATGCCCTTTTCCAAGTGTTGGATATTTTTCCTTTTTTAAAGATTTTATTTATTTATTTGACAGACACAGCGAGAGCGGGAACACGAGCAGGGGGAGTGGGAGAGGGAGAAGCAGGCTTCCCGCGGAGCAGGGAGCCCAATGCGGGGCTCGATCCCAGGACACTGGGATCATGACCCAAGCCGAAGGCAGATACTTAACGGCTGAGCCACCCAGGTGCCCCTTGGATACTTTTCCTAACACAATCATGACCTCCCCTTTGGTTATATACATTTTAACATTTTTTTCTATTATTAAAAACAAACAAACAAACCTGTTCTTCTACTTCTACTTGTTTCACTTTCAAGTTACCACCACATTTATTTCCCTTTATCAGTCAACTTCTTGCAAAAGTCATCTGGACTTTCTGCCTTCATAGCCCCCCATCTCATTTACACAACAATCACTACGATCTCCCTTGAAACTCCACATTTAGCTAGAACTGCTACTACAAAGATCCTCCAACTCCTATCTGTCCAGTGTCATACCATAGTTTATTATAGAGCATTTGGCACTGTTCACCACTCCATATTTTTTGAAATGCTCTTCTCCCTTCTTTCCATGTCCCTATTCTCTCCTGATTTTCTTACTTCTTTGACTTCTATCTACTCATGCATGAATTCAGCACACATTTCCTGAGCGGCTGTCAGGTGCCAGCTACTTTGTCAGAAAACGGAGATACAAAGATGAGTAAGACACTGGAGAAGTCTAGGAAGTCGAAATAGATTTGTAAACAAATAATCTCTACTCTTGGTCTAGTGTTTTCCATGTGCTAGTCCCTGTACCAAAAGCTTTACACCTATCTCCTTTGTTCTCAAAATAACCTCGCAAGGAAGGTGTTTTCCTTATTTTTACATAGGAAAAAATCATGACTCGAAAGAGGTTAGATAATTTGCCAAAGGCCACACAACTAGTGAATCATAGAGTGGAAATTCAACTCAGGTCTTTTTAAATCTGTAGTCTGGGCTCTTGTCCTCAGTGCTACAGAATAAAAGTATTATCAGAATTACAATAAGAATATTATTGTACAAAGTCCCAGGGGCTTGGCACAAAGGTTGAAGCATTCAGTTCTATTAGAGGACGAAGAATGGAAGGTCCGTCAAAACCTTGAAGCAATATTATGATTGTGTCGGGTCATTACAGATGAATATACATTCATAAGGTAGACAAAGGGAAAAGAGCACTCCAGAGGGAGGGAACATGAACAAAGGCCCACTCTTTAAATACTGATGTTTTCACATCTAGCGGGTTCACCTTCTGCCATCTTTTATTTTTCACTTTATGGGCCGTCTGTGAACAGTTTCATCCACTCCAGAGGCTGTAAACACTGGTATAGATAAATTAGTCTCAAGCCTATATATTTATTGTGGTCTTCTTATGGATCACCAGAACTATATTGTTACTCACTGGATGGCTCTGTTTGGATATTCAACATGCACTTTAAATGAAACATGATTTGTTCTCTTCCAGCCAGGGTTTCCTCCTATATATATTTAGATTAACCTGATTTCACAATCTTAGATCTCTTATGTTTCCTCAACATTTAAAATCTTTGAAAAAAGATCACTAAGCACTATTATTTCTCTTAAATATCTCTTGATTTCTGTCTTTTCCTCCTATCCTGGTTGCTATAAGCCTTAAGTTCAGGCTTTTATTATTTCATTGAGAATATAGCTTTCTAATGGAACAGAAGCAATGTAGCACATATATAGTAAAGCGGAAAGAATATAGGCTTTGGAATTGAACAAATCTTTAGAATACAATTTCCAACTCTTAATAACTAAATAAGTATGGAACTTATTTGAGTCATGATTTTCTTCCTCTATAAAATGGAGAATGATAATATCTACTTTTCAGGGTTATTGTAAAGATTTAATATAATAATGCCTATAAAGTACCCAGCACCATGCCTGGTATGTAATAGGTGTTTAGTAAATGGCAGGTGTCTTTTGTATTTGGTTGTTGAGTGAAGTAAATGCAACTAAAAGACAAACAAAAGAAGAATAATACTGACACATGTAACTGGGAATTTCAAGACACTGTCAATCCAGGGCTGACACAACATCGATAAAGGTCTCTTTTCCTTTTACCTGTGTTCTTGTAATGTATTGATATCTATTTTACACAGACTCACTGTAATGGCCAGATGGCTGCTGGGAACACTCAGCCTATATCCTTAGACTGTCTTGACTGAAAGTATCCATGGGTTAAACCTCAATAAAGAACCCAAATTGGCACTGCGTGAGTCACATGCTTACCCATGAACCAATCATGTGTCCCAGGAAGTATAGCATTAACATTGACGCAACCTTTTGGCTCTGTGGGACATGGTCATTGACAGTCCCACAAAGACAAGTGGAGAGAAAGTTCTCACCAGGAAATGAATGCTTTCATGCAAAAACATGTCCACCATACCTCTCCTACCCAATCTCCTTGTCTCCAGCATTTCTATCAAGTATATCCTCCATGATATAAATGAATTATTTTTCTAAAATGTAGGGTGTATTATATGACTCTCAAAACCTTAACAACCTGTACCTTACTTAGAGAACATAGCACCAGCTTCTTTATAGGCCTTCATATATGCACACTATCTGACTCCAACCAGCCTTCCATTCTTTCCCACTGTGTACCAACAATACCATCTATTTCCTCAGCACACAGTGAATTTTCCCTCTTCTCTTCCTCTTTTCCTCTTGGGCCTTTGCTGAAACTGTTCTGCTTAAAATGAACCTTTGTTAGCTTGGACTGCAGTGGAATTCATTCTTTTGGTTTACCCGGAACTCCTCTTCCTAAAAGAATCTACCTCTCTCCCATTGCAATGATGTGCTTCTGAAAGCTATGCCAAACACAGTAGTGCCCCAATTTTGGCTACATGACCCAGGCCAGACAAATCATGCTTGTGGCTGTAGTGATTGATCCAAGGATGAGCAAGTAACTGAAGCTGGTCCAATTGGAGTCCTTCTTAGAATGAAGGTAGGCAAGATAGATACTCTTTCCTTGTGAGTCATTAATTTGGAATGACGTTTAGCCCAAAGCTGCCAGTGACTATGACTCCTGATACAAAAAGAAAGCACACATGCAGAAGGTGACAATGAGGCAAAGTGTAAAGAAAATCAGGTAAAAGAGAGGTAGTTCTGGTGTTCCAGTCCTTATTTTAATAGTGCCAATTCATAATTGCTTTATTTTTTTTCCCTTAAACTACTTTGAATTGAGCGTCTATTACTTGAAAGAAGTAGTTTTCTAGGTCCAGCTTAAAAATTTCTCCCTCTGGGCAGTCTGTAAACCATACCAGATAGACCTGTGTTATTATACAATTACTGTCTGTTTTTTAGAAGGTCTAGTTAAGTATTTACCTATTCCACTATGGTCATTCATTCAATAACATTGACCAGGCGTTACCATGTTTCCAACTGTGCTAGATTGAGAGCTTAACTCCTACCCCACTTAGCACATGGCCTGGTACACAGCAGAGTTAAAAAAATGTTTATTAAATTGAATTGCCAAAGGTCATTGAAAGAAGGGTTTTTTTCCCATTGTGCCTGATAACATGTAGTTCTCTCTCCATTCCAAGCTCTGTAATAGAATCACAAATAATCTAAAATATTTCACTAAAATTTAATTTTTTAAAAAATATCTGAACTGGAGAACATGAGGTACATTAGAAGCAGAAAAAGGTTAAGTTTTCAAATAACGAACTCAAGCCATTTCAATGTCTTACCTCTAAATAGCAGGTACAAATTGGTTTATTTGCATTTTCTTGGTTAATTACACATTTTGGAATGATCTTTCCATGTGGAAGTCATTGATAACAGGATCTAATTCCAGAGACCAAAGTGCCATTAGTTTCATTGAATTGAAGCATTTTCAGAGGTTGGAGTCAAAGCCTGGGAATTAGAAATCGTGGGTTTTAATTACATCTTGGTCACAGATTGGTTGTTTTCTTGGAAACACACAACCTCAAAGAATTCAAGTGCACGTAAAATGAAGATGAGAATCTTTGCCTCCTTCAACATCAGACTTTTATGTCGTTTAATGAAATATTACCTAAAAACACCTTTGAATTCCTAGGATGGTATGCATTACTTGAATAGAAGGACTGTTTTAGCATCATGAATGAATAGGTAAATTAAGGTCTCTGGTCCAGTGGAAAGCAAAGGTGTTTGTGAAGAGGCACAGAAATAGAGAAGGAAAAAATGTTGGTTTGGATTGGGTGCCTACAATACACTAACTGGGTGCTGGGGAGGGCTCTTTACTTATCTTTAATCTTTAGAAAATTTTTAGGAGGTAAGCAGAGAATACATTTTACCCATAATGAAACTGAACCTCAGATACCTTAAGTAATTTTCTTTAGGGTCACACAAACAACAACTGGATGATGGTCTGTCTGTGTGCTGGTTTTCATAGAATTAATTATGATGTAAAAAGGCTATGCTATTGGTCTGACAAACTAAGCCATTTATTTGTAACAATAAAAACTAGGCATCCATTTTGGGTATCTTTTCAAAAGTAGTGTTATACATTTTATTCTAATTATTGTCAGCAGTAAGGGGAACTTTGGACTTCAGAATGTTTTTGTTCTATTAGAGTGACTCATACATTTAAAGAGTTAGCCCTTGTGGGGCACCTGGGTGGCTCAGATGGTTAAGCATCTGCCTTTGGCTCAGGTCATGATCTCAGGGTCCTGGGATCGAGCCCCGCATTGGGCTCCCTGCTTGGCAGGGAGCTTGCTTCTCCCTCTCCCTCTACTGTTCCTCCTGCTTGTGCTCTCTCACTCTCTCTGTCAAATAAATAAATAAAATCTTTAAAAAAATAAAAAAATTAAATAAAATTAAAAAGTTAGCCCTTGAGTTTGTCTCTGGATGGAACTATAGGAATGCTGTGGGCAATGGTTCTCAAACTCTAGGTTAGGCGTTAGACTCATTTGTGGAGCATTTTGAAAAAACCAACACTGGATCCTTTCCGTGTGGACTCTGAAGAGAGAGAGAGAGAGAGAGAGAGTGAGAGAGAGAGAGAGAGTGTGTGTGTGTGTGTGTGTGTGTGTGTGTGTGTATACTCTCCTCTCTGAAATAGGAAGATAGTGATCCAGGAATGACAGGTTTCCTGTGAGAAGACTAAAGCCAATCCTGTAGAGATGCACAAGAGTGGGAAACACTACGAAATCTAGGGTCTCTTTAGGGTAACCCGAAGTCCCTAAATTTACTCTACAGTTGTGGACATTTCTAACTTGGCTTCAGAATTGACCTGCTTTTCATATAACCCATTTGGCAGAGACATTACCTGGTCCTACAGGTTCTCTTCTCTCATCTCAGAGCAGGTTTGAGTCAAAACAACTAACGGAAGTGAAAAGACAGCATTCTGGGTGAATATGTGAAGCTGCTAAAGTGAGAATCCTTTGGCAACAAGCCAAAAACCATACCATTAAGGAGACTGTACCCCTTTCAACCACCAGATAAGACAGGATAATACCTTCATGTTTCACTTGGTCAGTTCATAATGTGGCACTCGAAACGAAGCAGGTCTGTCAAGCTTGTGTCTGCATTATCTGATTTTCCCCACACTGCCCCTGCTGTCCCCCATTGTGTCAGAAGTGCATTACTTGTTGGAGCAGTGAGGCTCAACCAATGTGGAGAGTGGGGCTGGGAGGATTATGGTGAAGAGCAGTGAGGCTCAACTAATGTGGGGAGTGGGGAGAGGCAGGGAGGCGTACAACAACACAAGCTCTGCTTTGACTCACACGACCAAATCCAGTTGAAAAGCCAGTTCAGATTTTGGTATAACAACTCTATTGGCAAAAGACAGCAAGAATTCTCCCAAAGCTGTTTCTTTTGAATTCAGATAAAACAGTGTTAGAAGGATGGGAATGCCACAACCTTAATTTGTTTTATTGAGAAGAGATTTAAGTGTGTGTGTGTCTGTGTGTGTATATACATGTGTATGCACTCATTCATTACTCCCTACATGGATACATGGAAGAAGTCTCTTTTGGAAATGGCCCTAGTGTGCTATAGGATAAAGCTATTTCACTGATATTTTTCTTGTCCGTAAGACACAGAATTTAACCTAATATTCCTTTCCCATGGAAACCAGCAGTAGTCAATATAGCATTGGTGTCAGATGAGGATTAGGGTGCACGAGGGTCCACATTTTGATTCAAGGCTGTATCTATATGCAAAAGCAAACCATCTGTGGCATAATCAAAATAATCAGTGTAGGCTGACTGTGGATTCTGAATAGTTCATAAAAATGGTTATTAACCAATAGAGTTCTAATAATCACATTGATTATTAAAACTGGCCTTAGAAAACCACAGGGGTCATTTAAAATATTGACAGTTTAATAAGTAAATATTTCTGATCATACATGAGGCCCTGCTTTTTTTCATCTCCTTACTAAAGAAAAATTTAAATTCTTCAGGTGGGAATACCACTTAGAAAGTACACGGTAACTTTTAGTAGAGAACCTCAAATGAACACTAAACAATACTAAACAGTAATAATAAAAACAACTACCGTTTATTGTATAAGTACTATGTACCTGATAGAGTGGTGTTTAACACACATTATCTCAATTAATTCTCCTAAAAGCCATATATTCTTAATGCTATATAGTATACACTTTTTACGGATGAGGAAAATAAAGCCTGGAGAGTTTAAGGTCACATAGCTAAAATAAGGGGTGGGTTTAGGGATGGAACCTATAAAGGCCTGATCCCTGGAACCTGGCTCTTAACCATTACTCTCTCCTAGAATCACAGACACCTTCAGCCTAACCGGGAAATGTAGCAAGGGGAGTTAAATGGCTTGTCATGTTGAGCGAACTTTTCTAAATTAACAAATTAAGAGTTGTTCACTAGATCACATAAAAGCTTCATTAAAACAAATCGAGTCACCCTCCTTGCTTGCTAGGCTGATACTAATAAAAGATGGACTAGGGAGACTAGATTTCCAGTTAAAATTTGTCCCAAGTACGGTTGTTCATGCAAATGTACATAATGTAAGCACCACCCTGCTGTCAAAAAGACCCCAGAGATATTCTATTAGATTCTTTTTATGTTGCATTTATTTATTTATTTATTTATAGAGCGAGAGTGAGAGAGAGCGAGCAAGCCTGCACATGCAAGCAGGGGAGGGGCTGGAGGAAGGACAGAGGGAGAGGGACAGAGAATCCCAAGCAGACTCCACATCCAGCAGAGCTCAACGCAGGACTTGTTCTCACAGCCCTGCCATCATGACCTGAGCTGAAATTAAGAGTTGGATGCTTAACCCACTGAGCCACCCAGGTGCCCCTAAATTGCTCTTAAATTAAGAATTGCTATTTAGAAATGAGACATACTGTCATTGTAAAAACAAAACAAAAGAAAGAAAAATACAAATATATTCAAGAAAAAAAACCACCCATTCATAACATAGAGGCCACTGTTTACATTTGTTGTTCTTACTGTATTCTTCTAGTCTGTTTTTTGTCCCCACATATAAATTTTTATTTTTTTAAATAAAAATAGATCTGGGGCGCCTGGGTGGCTCAGTTGGTTAAGCGGCTGCCTTCGGCTCAGGTCGTGATCCTGGGGTCCTGGGATCGACCCCGCATCGGGCTCCCTGTTCGGCGGGGAGCCTGCTTCTCCCTCTCCCTCTGCCTGCCTCTCTGCCTACTTGTTCTCTCTCTGTATCTCTCTGCCAAATAAATAAACAAAATCTTTAAAAAAATAAATAAAAATAGATCTACCATAATATTATTTTACTTACGGTCTTTTCTTATCAACATATTAATATATGATTCCACAGCCACAACCCAGCTTTACATCGTATAAATTGTGAAACTTTGGGAAAATTGCTTAATTTCTAAGTGCCCCAATTTGCTTTTCTGTAAAATAGAGATATTAGTACTTTATAATGTTGGCATAAATGTTCATTTTTAAGTTATGAAAAATGCTTAGAGCAGTACCTGGCACATAGTAAGTACCGCATAAATATTTGGTAAATGAAAAAATAAATACTGGAGCAAAGGATATACATTTTTCTTAAAGGATTCTGATACCAAATTACCTTCCAGAAAGATTCTACCAATGTATAGTCCTTATAGCAGGATTTATATCCATTTTCCTGGATATAAATCCAGGCAAAATTGTTAAAAGCATGGGAGATCAGTCTGCCTTATCTCAAATTCTGGTTTATTACCCAGGAGCCATGATATCTTGGAATATCTTTGACCATGCTAAGCTTCATTTTCCTTTTCTGTAAAATGGGAATGACAATAAATACTTCACGGGAATGTTGTGAGGCTATGATGAGATGATACAAATAAGACGCTTAGTATAGTGCCTAGCATAGAAAAAGAGATCCATAAATCTATGTTTGCAGTCTCTCCATTTATAAAGATGAGAAAAATTGGGACCAGAAAGTATATTATCCACGCCTGAGGCACTAAGGTAATAGGTCAAAATGACACAGGAAATCCAGTGCAAAATGAAATATCTGGTTCCAGGTGATACATTTTTTGTGCAGGACTGACCAGTGTATATATCTTTTAAGACATATTTTCAGGATGCTTTCCTGTGGCTAATGCTCAGCATATATTAATTAGTGACACGGACAGTGAGGGCAGAAACTATGCTCATTAAACCTGCCAGTGTGAGGGCAGGAGGGAGTGAACTTTATCTTGAGAGGAAGAACCAAGAAGACATGATTCTACAAGGAAAATCAGGGCACAAAAGGTGTATTAGCCAGGCTGTGCAAAAAAACTTATGATGAATATAATTCTACAGCTTAAATTAACCTGGGAGACTTGATTGGATAAACTGAGGACCTGGTGGTAGCCTGCTCTTTTTGGGCACCACTGGTCAGCTTTCTATAAGTAACAAGGTGGACTGGGTTGCCTAATTAGGGATCGTCTTGCAGAGTATAGGACGTCATCAGAGGAGACCTATAGTACAAATGGCTGGAAAGATAAAAGAACCTAGCATTATTCACTCTGAGGAATTTGAGTCAGACAATTTTGTTATTCTTTCAAGTACAGGCAAGACTCTTAGAGAGGAAAGTGTACAGTTGTTTATTTCCAATGAGAATAGAACTACGGGAAGTGGATTTCAAACTGCAGCATGAAAGATTTAAGTTAGAATGATTGAAAAATATTTATTAGTAGTGTGAATTATAAAACATTGCAAGTGATTACCAATGAAAGCTATGTAATCTCTTCAGAATTATTTAAAATAGGTCTTTTTTTGTATTGGTTTTAAATTATTTTAGTGGGTATTAACTAAAGGCAAGAGAATAGGCTGGGTAGACTGTCAAGGTTCCTTTCTATGATTTGATGATAAAAAAGACTTGATCCTATAAAGATTGCTCTGGCTTCTTTTCTATTGCAGCTACCCAAGGAACAGCTGTTGCCTTGACAACAAGGGACATTCTTAGGTTCCTCATATGCTAATAGGAAAACGGCCAATTTTCTTGTTCATAAAAGAAAACTGTTGGTTAATGTGTGCATCTCTCTCTCTCTCTCTCTCTCCCTTTTTCTCCTACCATTACTAGCCACCCTTACATGAACCTCAGTGAGAGGTAGAGTTAAAAGAAAGAGGGTAGAATAGTTTGTATTTTCAGAAATCCTCACTGAAACTTAAGAAACTCATTCACAAAGGAGTTTGGAGTAAGATAATGACATGGGAATAACAAATCAGCATTCAGTGTGCAGAGAGGAAAAACAATGGATAGCATAAAATTCTTAATCCACAGTAGAGTACAGGCGAATACACTGAACAGATTCCAAGAGGAAAGACTGAGGGTACCTTCACAGCTGTCTCAACACTGATGACATCTGTCAGACAGTTTCAAACAACCACTTCCAACTATCTGGGTACATGTATACACAGACGTCATCAACTCTGGACTGAACTGAGTAGATTGTATGTGAATAATAATATAGAATGTAGCAGAAGAATAGCAGTTACTTCCACACCTAAGTCATTAAAGTAATAGGCAACAATTAGTTCTCCCAGGGCAAAAACCATGGAATAATCCCTGCTTTCTCCTTTGCTACCTGAAATATGGCCAAATACAGGCTAAGGAACAAATTGACAACTGGTAAAAAGTGCTTTGAGTAAACTTCCTCATACATTATGTGGAGAGCGATAGCTCATTGAATAAAAGAAGGCCACCTCTCTGCAGTGTCTCTTAAAGCCTTAACTATAAAAAAGCCAAGTTTCTTAGCCTAGTGGAGTGGTGCTTTTTCCATATTGCAGCATGGGAGGTGCAAGCTGCAGCCCCATACTAGCCTTGTTTTTATGCTGTGCTTATATGGATGGTGTGTATGGCATCATGACAAACACACATTTCCCTGAATCTTACCCTACATTTTTCTATATAGGAGTTATATGGTGGGCATATTTTTTTTGTTTACTGTTTCCACTACTCCCCTTTACCTCTCAAGGATTTTGGGGGGAGTATTTTTGTTTAATAAAAGTATTTCTCCTGCTCATTGTAAAGGTATAAAAAAGTTTAGAAAAGAACAAAGAGGGAAGTGAAAGAATCTTTGTATTATTTTGAAGAATAATACTGAATGCAAAGAAGCCCATTATCAATCCATCACCAGTGTTTCTTTTACTAACTGCCAGGACAGCGTAAGACACAGGATCTATACTTCCTCTCTGTGTCTTTCTGTGTCCATCATGGACCCTGGAGAGTAAGAACACTGATGATGTACACAAACATGCAGGTACCTGTAGGTGTTACTGTGTACTCTGATGATTTAAAGAGTGGGATTGTCAAACACATGGGAGAATATATAAGGCTTGGAAAGCTACGCAAAAACACATTTACAGTTTGACAGGATAATTTTTTTTGAATTTTATTATGTTATGTTAGTCACCATACAATACATCATTAATTTTTGATGTAGTGTTCCACGATTCATTGTTTTCGTGTAACACCCAGTGCTCCACGCAGTACGTGCCCTCCTTAATACCCATCACTGGGCTAACCAATCCCCCCTCCCCCCTCCCCTCTAAAACTCTGTTTGTTTCTCAGAGTCCATAGTCTCTCATGGTTCGTCTCCCCCTCCGATTTCCCCCCTTCACTTTTCCCTTCCTTCTCCTAATGTCCTCCATGCTGTTCCTTATGTCCCACAAATAAGTGAAACCATATGATAATTGACTTCCTCTGCTTGACTTGTTTCACTTAGCATAATCTCCTCCAGTCCCATCCATGTTGATGTAAAAGTTGGGTATTCATCCTTTCTGATGGCTGAGTAATATTCCATTGTATATATGGACCACATCTTCTTTATCCATTCATCTCTTGAAGGACATCGCGGCTCTTTCCACAGTTTGGCCATTGCGGACATTTCCACTATGAACATTGGGGTGCATATGGCCCTTCTTTTCACTACATCTGTGTCTTTGGGGTAAATACCCAGTAGTGCAATTGCTGGGTCTTAGGATAGCTCTATTTTTAAATTTTTGAGGCACCTCCACACTGTTTTCCAAAGTGGCTGTACCAACTTGCATTCCCACCAGCAGTGTAAGAGGCTTCCCCTTTCTCCACAACCTCTCCAACATTTGTTGTTTCTTTCCCTGTCCATTTCTGCCATTCTAACTGGTGTAAGGTGGTATCTCAATGTGGTTTTGATTTGAATTTCCCTGATAGCTAATGATGATGAACATTTTTTCATGTGTCCGTTAGCCGTTTGTATGTCTTCTTCAGAGAAGCGTCCTTTCATGTCTTCTGCCCATTTTTTGACTTGATTATTTGTTTTTTGGGTATTGAGTTTGAGAAGTTCTTTATAGATCTTGGATACCAGCCCTTGATCTGTAGGGTCATTTGCAAATATCTTCTCCCATTCCTTGGGTTGCCTCTTTGTTTTGTTGACTGTTTCCTTTGCTGTGCAGAAGCTTTTTTTTAAATTATTTATTTATTTTTATTTATTGAGAGAGAGAGAGAATGGTAGAGAGAGAGCATGAGAGGGAGGAAGGTCAGAGAGAGAAGCAGACTCCCTGCTGAGCAGGGAGCCTGATGCGGGACTTGATCCTGGGACTCCAGGATCATGACCTGAGCTGAAGGCAGTCGCTTAACCAACTGAGCCACCCAGGCACCCTGTGCAGAAGCTTTTTATTTTGAAGTCGCAAAAGTTCATTTTTGCTTTTGTTTCACTAGCTTTTGGAGATGTATCTTGAAAGAAGTTGCTGTGGGCGATGTCAAAAGGATTACTGCCTATGTTCTCCTCTAGGATTTTAATGGATTCCTTGACAGGATAATTTTAAGGAGGTTTTGAAAATTTGGCTCTTTGTGGCACAATACTGCTGGCGGATGTTGGAGCTAGCTTTTCTCATCCCAAGCCCACTGGTCTCTGACATTTCCCACAGGGTAAGAAGAACATTTTCATGGTTAGTCCTGCCTCCAGAGAGTCACAAAGCCTGACTGCCTGTCTCTTTTTTCCTATTTCAGATCCTCATTACTGATCTTTTTTCTATTTATCTCCCCCAATCAAAATTATTTGATGTATCCCTATTATCCACAAGAAAATATTTTTGTGGCCTTGTGCCTTTCCCTGCCTCGTGTCATGTTCCTCTCGTAGGCAAATGCTATGCTACAAAAGTCACTCCATTCCCCATTCCGCAGTGTCGAACTACTTGTAAATTCCTCACTTCCTTTCACCTCCCAGGTTCAAGATTTTCCATAACTTTTTTCCTCAACTTTTCACCAGGAAGCTTTGTATCCACATCTTTGAAGTTACAGGTAAGGCCCTATTCCAATGGGGTGACTCATCTGTTCCCAACCGCCTACCACCTGGAGACAGATATGCTTTCCCCGAAGAGTCCTGATAGCTTTGCCGAACTGTGTGCACTTGGTCTGATTTTGTTAATTTAATGAAAGTTCTGGAAGGCAACTTCCTCCTCTGTTCTGTTCACTGATACATGTCCCTATCACTTACCATAGGGAACATGTCACACATTAGGTGCTCCAAGACTATACAGTGAATGAATGAATGAATGTATACTGTGTACCTAATGCTTGGAAGCCAGGGTTAAATAAACTAGACACTCTCTGACTTATATTGCTTATAGTGTAATAGGGGACATGGAGAAGTAAAAAGTTTTAAGTGCCACAATAGTGAAAACATGGTGCTGGAGAAGCATGAATAGGTCAGGGAAGTTTGACATTAGATGGACAAATTTGGGAAGAGTGCCCAAGCAGAAGAAATACATGTGCCAACGCTTGAAATGGGAGAGACCTTGAGGAAAAGTAAACAGATTCATTTGAGCTAGAATTCCCAGTGTGAGGTGAGGGAGAGAGAAATGAGACTGGAGAGGAAGCAGGACTTAGTTCGTGAGGGCCTTATAAGCCATGCCAGGGAGGTCACCGAGAGCCAAGGAGAGGTTCTTATTGGGAGGGATGATGTACTAAGATTTGTGGTTTAGAAAAATCATTTTGACTGAGGTATGGAGATGGTCTTAGAGAGATTATGAATTATGAAGGCAGTTACCAGTTAGGAGGCAGCTTCTCTACTTAATGGCTGGTTTCTGTACTTAACGGTAAACTCTTTGAGGGAAAGATAACCACTCTTTTAACTTTGTAACTTGAAGGCTAGGTCAGTGTTTTAACAAATGTGATGTGTCTTTTATGAATGAAGAACTCTACTTATGTTCATTATAATACCTCAGAAAGACAAAAACAAGCCACGTCCTTTGAGAAGTTGTGTCCCTTGTGGCTCATGTAGTCATTGGATCCATGTTACTGTTTCCAGGTAAGCTAGTTACAGAGGAGATTTAGTGGCACCACACCCTGACCTTGCTCTCAGTAGGTATGTAAGTTGATTTATATTACCTTACCTTATCTATAACTATTTTTTTTCTGTCTTTTTCATTAAGAAGTCATTAAGATCTTCTTGGATTAAGATTAAGCCTGGATTAAGATCATGGCTTTTTCATGTTGTGTAGCCTACCTAGGAATAACCAATTCAATTTTGCCTCCATGAGTTTGTTCAAGGACTGGTCAAACAGTTAATGAAAACATGAATGAAGGAAAGCATAAATGACAAAATAGTCATCTAAAAGGTTACATCTGACTTTCCTGTATTTGTATTAGAATCTGGTCCTTAAAGTGATCTAATTCACTGAATAAAACCATTCTATTAAGCCTTTGGTCAGTGGATTATTAATACCTATATTATGTATAGAACTCCTCTAAAATAAGTGACTGCAACTCTCATTTTTCTTTGGATACAATGAAAAGAGTACAAAAAAAATTGAAAGAATGTAAAAGGACATTATGAAATCACATCACAGTTACCTAAATCAAAATTTAATACAATAAACTAATACAGTACTGAAAATGTTCTAATTTTTAAATTAGTAGTTGATGTCCCCTTATTCTTGGTTTATAATACAATTTCAAAGCATTTTGAATTTGTGAGCTAATAGCATTACAATCTGCATGGTAAAGGAGACAAAAAATACATAACTTCTGATTCAAATTATATGCCCAGCTTAGTTTTTGTGTTTATAATACATAAGTAACATAAATTAACTGTTCATAGGTTGCTGGGTGATATGGGATTATTTGTGCTGATACCTAAATAGAGTCTCTACTTATTTATAAAGCTTTCAGTTTTTGATGATTCACAAAGAAACAATTTGTATGGTTAAGACTAATTGCTGATTTAACAATAAACTTTATCTTTACAAAAATTTATATAAGTTTTTTTCCATGTTATCTTCTTAAATGGTAGATTTATGTGTTGATCTACCCATTACAATCTTAAATTTAAGTTTTCATTGTTAATTATTATCATTGTTATGGCTGCTTCATAATAATAGCAACTAGCAATATTTAGAAGAATAAGAGGGATTCTGATTTTGCATCTGGATCTTTTTAATGCGCTGAGACAGAATTCTGTGTGACATTGAAGATTTTGTCATTTTAGAGTGAGAATGAGCTGAGGACAAAAAAAACTGTTAATAGATTGTTAGGTTGGTATTTGGTCCACAGTTATTTGGGGGGGCGGATTTCTCCTTAAGTACATCTTTAATGCTACACCCAGAGATTTGGCTCAGATGTCAGGAATAATGAGCTTCATTATAATAGTAAACCTTGATGAGAGTTCTGGTTAAAAAAGAAAGAGAGAAAAGATTAAAAAAAAAAAGAAAAAAGGCATTTGTGGTACTTTACATATACAGACATGTAGCACCATCTACTGGATTAGAGTAAATGAATAAGATCTGTAAAATATGTATTTCCACTAGCAAAAATATGAACCCATAAATATCAGAGCTTCTTATAGTATTGGTTTAGTCAATTCTTTGGTTTTGAGGTTTGTTTTTCTGATAGATGAGAATACTTTGATATAAAGGACCTTCTTTTTCCCTTTGTCCTTGCAGGTGAGAAATAGTCACAGACGACTGTTAGCAGTGATTTAAAGTTACCCATCTACAGCAATTGATTTTTATACCTGCACGCGCGCGCGCGCACACACACACACACACACACACACACGCGCGCGCGCGCGCGCGCACACCCCCTCTGAGTACCAAACTCAATTATATAATATTTTTTTGCAAGGCAGTGGTTGCAATGGGCTAAATAAATTTTGTGAACATGTATTTCCTAGAAAAGGATATTAGAAAGTCTGTAATTAGAGAGGTCTTTCCTCCACTGTTTCTCTGTAGTAGAAAATGTTTTATTTAACTATAGTTATGGCCCCCTGTTACCAGGAGAAATAAATCCTTAGGAATAATCTATTCATTAATTTAGCAAGTATTAAGTGATTACTGTGTTTCAGAAACAAAGATAAAAACATTGAAAAAAAAGGAACAGTGATTTCAAAAATACTGCATAATATTGGTCTGTGATGTAAATGTTCCTTTGTAAAGACTTACATCCATCTTTTTCATTAACAGGGTCCAACAGAGCAGTGAAATATCTGATTCAGCCCTTGTGAAATGTATACGTCTGCAAGATGTTATAGATACCGGTCAGTATATTCGCCACTAAAAATATATTTTGTATAGGTAAGGAAATTTGGGAACACGACAAGTATGAGACTCCTCTGACATTTTTCCAATAAGACTGTTATGTCATTATCCAGGTCATTAACTATTTCATAATAAATGGATTTCCTCAGGAGGGAGTGAGTACCTAAGCAGTAGCAGCATAGAAGGATTGCACATTGCTGAAGAGCATGTTATAGCCCCAGGCAATCATGGAAGTTTCTTCTGAGTTTACATCATATGCAACGATTTAAGAATGAATTGCATAAAAGAAAATCTGAAAAAATGGAGACATTTACCATTTTTTCTGGGTAGGAAGACAATAAAAAAAGTTTCAGTTTTTGAAATTATTATGTATATTCAGAGAGACTTCAGTGAAATTCCTAGGATTCTGAGTCCTCTTTTTTTTGGAGGGAGATGGAAAACTTGACAACATGATTTCAAGAAGTGTTTGAGGGTAGACAAGAATAGCTGTGATGGTGGTAATAGCTGTTGTGGTTGGCCCTACCGTACTAAGAAGCTGTGCTATTCAAAACTGTGGTACTTATATAGAGGTAGATAAATACATCAGTGAAATACCACATATCCAGAAATGTATTTTTGTATATATGAGAATTTAGTATTTAAGGGCATATTTCAAACCAAAAAGCAAGATACTTATTTAATAAATGGTGCTGAGAAAATTATTTGTTTTGAAAGAGAACTATGAATCTACTTCCTCTCATACACAAACATAAATTTTATGTGCATTAAATTTTAATATATAATTCTTTTTAAAAAAGATTTTACTTATTTATTTGTTCATTCATTCATTCATTCACTTGTTCATCCATCTAGAGAGTGCAAGGGGGACAGGCAGAGGAAGAGGGAGAGAGAGAATCTCAGACAGACTCCACCCCGAGTGCAGAGCCCGACAGAGGGCTCGATTCCAGGACCTCAAGATCATGACCTGAGCTGAAATCAAGAGTTAGATGCCCAGCCAACTAAGCCACCCAGGCGCCCCTTAATATATAATTCTAAGAATACTAGAAAAACTTTTGGAGATCATTTTTATAGTCTTCTGGAAAAGGCTCTCCCTAGTGTGGTGTAAAACAAAAGTTATCGAGGAAGACTGATAGATTTAATCACAAACATTTGAAGCTGCTCTTTTTGTTCATATTGATTCTTTCAGCAGATTTTTATTTTTAATTTTTTTTAAAGATTTTATTTATTTATTTGAGAGAGAGAGAATGAGAGAAAGCATGAGAGGGAAGAGGGTCAGAGGGAGAAGCAGACTCCCTGCTGAGCAGGGAGCCCGATGTGGGACTTGATCCCGGGACTCCAGGACCATGACCTGAGCCGAAGGCAGCCACTTAACCAACTGAGCCTCCCAGGTGCCCTTTCAGCAGATTTTTATTGAGCACTACCAGGTACAAGTATTGTTCCAGTTTTTGAATATAGGGTGAACAAAATGCATCTGGTTCCTACTGTCATGCATATTGTAGTCTAATGGCAAAGATCAAAAATAAGTAAACAAGCAAATAAAAACATTAAATGCCAATTGTGGTGAGTTGTCTGAATGAAATTACTAAATGTGAAAATTTTGCTTTAAGAAAGAATAACAGGAGAAAGCTATGTTGGATTAAATGGGCAAGGAAGATCTCTATAAGGAGGTTATATATAAACTGAAGACTATGGAACCCTGAAGAATACTAGAACCGAAGAATATATAGAACCATAGTCATGGGAGGAAAATGTTCCAGGGAGAAGGATCAACATATATGAGGCCCTCAAGTCTGGAAGACACCTTAGTTTATTGAGGTTCTAATAAAGCAATTTTAAAAAGCCAGGGTAGCTGAAACATAGTGAATGAGAGGAAAGATGGCAAGAGATGAGGTTGGAAAAAACAAGCAGGGATCAGATCACGTAGGACTTTGTAGACAGGTTAAGCAGTTTGGATTTAATTCTAACTAAGCCAAAAAGGTCAGACATGTTTTTATAAAACTAAACATATACACCTTACTCTATGGTTAGCATTTGTATCCTTTGGTATTTATCTAGGAAAAATAAAAACGCATGTCCTTGAAAAGGCTTGTACTGAGAGTATGCTAATAATTATGGAACTAGTTTAAATGTATATTGAATTCGAAGAAATAAGTGAATGGATGATGAATAATGGCTGTAAGGTTTCTCACTGTGAGAAGGAAAGTTTCAAATAAGAAAGGCAGACTAGAATGAAGTCTGTGGTACTAGACTGGAGTCAGAGACATCAGTAGGTACCAATGTTTACCTTATACAGGTAGACAGATACAAAGACAATAATATATATGTATGAAATCTTGGGTTAATATACATACATATGTTACCTAATTCTGTCTGCTGAGAGGGCCCAGAAATAATGACAACCCCATAGCAGCAAACATACCCAGAGCCCAGATCTTGGTTTCTAAATACCATTCTCCACCAAAAGGAACCAGTGCTCCTTGGAGAAATGGCTAATTCTTAGGCTGGGTAAGGAAAAAAAACAAGATGATCCTGGGGCATTTTGCAGTGCCAGAAAGTAAAGAGGCCCTCAAAAGGATGAAGGCGTGTCAAAGAGACAGGGGCCAATGGCTAAAGCTGGAACAAATTGAGCAACAAAACAGCGTAGTTTGGAATCCAAAGTATAAAGTATATATTAGTCCATAGTGCTATTAATTAATAATTGAATAAATAAATGGAGAAGAGTTAATCTTACCTATGGAAAAATTTCAAATAATATATGTAGATAAAGTGGGTGAAATAGATAAAGGGGACCAAGAGTATGCTTATCTTGATGAACACTGAGTAATATACAGAATCGTTGAATCATTACACTGTACACCTGAAACTAATATAACACTGTATGCTAATTATATTTTAATTAAAAACAAAGAAACCTGGCAAATGCTACTTTAACAAAATGATCAAGATTAAAATCACCAGTGATGTCATGAGAACATGTACTCCCTGATATGATGTGATGAGAAGTGCACTTCACCTCTATGGGTTTCTTTCCTAAAACCCATTACTCTGTCCTAATTATGAGAAAACCATCAGATAAACCAAATAATATCATTCTACAAAACACTTGACCAGTACTTCTCAGTTCTGTCCAGGTCATGAAAAACAAGAAAAAACTGGGAACTTGTCACAGACCAGGGGAGACTAAGGAGACATGACAACAAAATGCAATGTGGTATGCTGGATTGGATGCTGGAATAGAAAAAGAACATTGAAGAAAGAACTGGATACGTTGAGGACGCAGCTGCATTAGTGCCATGAGAAATGATGATAGTCTGAGTTGGAGTGATGGCAGTGAAGATGGAGAGAAGTAGAATCAATATAGACTTGAAGGTAGAAGTGAGATGTCATAGTGAGGTACTGGAGGTGGAAAGTGTGGAAGAGGAAGGAGTCAGTAATGACAGCTAGGATTTGAATTTGTACAGCTGGATATATGGCTTTGGTTCTACTGTGCTAGGAAAGACTGAGAAAGAGGTTTGAAATATGTGTGGGATGAAATCAAGAATTCTGTCTTGTACCTGTGTATTAGATTTGAGGCATCTCATCTAGGACACATCTCAGTGGGACTGTCAGATAGGCAGTTGGACATATGTTTAGCGTAGAAGACAGATCTGGGATAGAGAAATACTAATGGGAGTCGTTAAAGAAGTCCATGGTACTTAAAGCCATGAAAATGGCTATGATCACCTAGGAAGCAAGTGTAAGAAGAGAAGAGTAGAGAGGCAAGCTTTGGGTCTTGAGGAATACCAATATTAAGAAGCCAAACAGGACACAATAAAGCAACAAGGGAGATTGAGAAGGTTACCGGGAAACTGATAGTCCTAAAAAGCCATGAGAAAAGAGAGGGAAGGAATAGCTGAGCTGAATGCAGCGCATAGATCTGGCGAGTTGATGCTAAACTTCCCATTGGAATATGAAGCATACTAATGGCAACAAGAGCAGTTTCTGAGGTGGTATGGCAAAATATACCAAAAACAAAGTTTTAAAACCCCCAAAAAACAGATTGGGAGAAAAATACTGTTCATACACACATGTCACACACAAGCATGCACAAAGAATACTGTCCATAAAATAGAAAGCACTGTTATAATTCAAAAAGAAGAGACAGCCTAATGAGATGGATGGGCAAAGGATATGATACATTTTATTTATTTATTTTTATTTTTAAAAATTCCAATATAATTAATGTACAGTGTTATGTTAGTTTCAGGGGTACAATATAGTGATTCACCAATTCTGAACATCACTCAGTGCTCATCATGATAAGTGTACTCTTCATTCTCTTGACCTGTTTTAACTATCTCCCACCCACGTCCCCTCTGGTAACCATCTGTTTGTTCTCAATTCCACATATGAGTGAAATCATATGGTACTTGTCTTAGGATATGATAAATTCTTAGCTGAAGAAATGTGATGCTCAGTCTCATAATTAAAAAATTGGCAATAAACAACAAGATACCATATTTTTCTCTTTAGGTTGTAAAATATTACTTCATAATATGCAGGGTATGCAAGGATACTGCCATATTCTGTTGGTATATAAAGACGTTTTGAAAGAATTCAGTATATCAAAATAGAATTGCTTATATACGTTTTCCATTAATTTTACTTCTAAGAATAGGTCATGCAGAAACACAAATGTGTGCAAGGTTATCTCTTATTCACCAAATCAAAAACACTGCTGATTGAAATATGTATCCCAACTTTAGAGATACTCAGATGTGAAAATAAGTAGACCCCAGACTTGATGAAATACAGTACAATAAAAATGTTCATTGTAGCATTGTTTAAAAAGTTAAAATTGGTGGATAATATGAAGTTTAAACTGCCATTAGAAGACCAAAGATCTAATGTACTGATATGAAAACATGGCCACTATTGTTAAGTGATAAAATGAATCTGCAAAAGAATATTTATAATATGATTCTATTTCTGTGGGAAAAGTTAATATATCTATGTATATATAGCTGTACTTAAAAAAATACTGGTAGGACACATGCCAAACAGTGGCAACCTCTTGGCAATGAGGTGAAAGATAGCTTTTCCTTTTTCTTTATACATATATGTATTTTTCTTTTTCTTTCTCTCTCTCTCTTTTTTTTTTTTTTACAAATATCACATTATTTTTGTAAAACCATAAACCTCTTCATATTTTAGCCTGAAAAATCTGATTTGGATGAGGTTTATTTACTTGGGAATGCGGTAGTAAAAGAATGACATCTACCTTAGCGTTTTGGGATTAAATTGAGTATTTCATGGTCAGCAACAAGGCTTGTAAAACTTCGGGTTTTGTTTCCAAGTCTAGATCTGAGTAAATTCAAGTCGAGTTATAATAGTGGGATTCTAAAAGTGGCAACTGGATGATATAGAATGCTGTGGTGATGAGGTGGAGAAGCAGGAATATCATTTTAAGGCAGAAATGTAGAATTAGGAAGAATGTACGGACATTTTGTACAAAATTCAGCATTGTACAAAATTTCTGAAATTCGGGAAATAGAATCCATGAGACATGAGAAATGGGACTCTTTGCATGGATTTGTCTGCCAGACTTCTGATGTCCTTGAGGCCTGCAGGACAACAGCAAAGACAGCTGCGGTCATGGATTTGGCAGCTCCAGCTAACACAGAGGGGTGGATCAGCAGATTGGCACAGGCTGAGGCAGCTGCCTCAGTATTCACATTAGTAATGGGGATGAGAAATTAGAAAAGAATGTTTAAGACATATGGACAGAACAACACTAATAATTTTAGGAAGCAGCATTGCCATAACAAATCTCCAGTATAAATAACTATATGCCATCTCAATATGTGCTGGATACTAACGTTTTCATTAGTAGGAATGACTAAACTATTATAAAAGATCATCTTTTATAAGGTTTTTTAAGCTCTAAATTTCCATTATTCCACACAGGTTGAAATCCCCCCTACAAGCTGTTTTTCTCCTCCACCACCGTGGGAATTTAGGCATTGCAGAAGTGAGGGATAAAATGCTGTGCTAATTCTACCTCCGATAGAAGATATTTCTAAGAATGTTGTATATGTGAATAAGTACAGTGTTATTTACAGTGAATGATGTTTTACCACAGTGTGCCGCATTTAATATACTCCATAAAGGCACATATATAAAAATTCTTTCTAAAGATGGTAGTTGTATATATCGATAAATATAGTATTTCAGTGAAGGAATGTGTTCATTACACTTTGATGCATGGAATATACTATAGATTGTCAAATGTATAAAAGTTGTTTCTAAGAATAAAATTTTATTGCATCTGAGTAGTCAGTGAAATAATATATATCACATATGCTACATTTAATACATCTATAAAGTATGTATAAAATATTTCTATGGTGATAGAAGATAAAAGATAAATGCTTTTAAGAATACAAAAAGCTAATTTTAGTCTTTGAGACTCTTTGAGACTAGAGAAACAGTCCATAAGATTCAATATATGGAAAACCAGGTAAGCACAAGGAGACAAAACTACAAGATTTCAAAAGTATAGTTAACAAACCAGTGGTAAAAAGACATTTTCAGGACAATTGAAATGGTTATGAAATGATATTCAATAATTTTGATATTGTGAATTTTGATAGATGTGATAATTATACTGTATTTATGTTAGAAAACATTGAACATTAAAACATTAGTGATGCATGCTCACATATTTGGGGATGAAATGTCATGAGGTCTGCGATTTTCTTTAAAGTGCTTCAGCAAAAAATATAGATGAAGTGAATGTGGCAAAATATGTTACATCAAGATAATGAGTATGTGGGCATTCATCATACCCTGCTCTTTTTTCCCACCTCTCGCCCCCCCCTTTATTCTTTTTTATATTTAAACTTTTTATAATAAAAAGTGTAACAAAATAATGGTAAAATAAAATTCAAAAGGGCAAAAAAGGCTACAGACAGTTGCTTATTGGATAAGCAAAATTAATTTAAGCTCATGATGCTGTAGTAGAGGTATTTCAGCCAAGAACATTTCTCATGGCAGACCGCATAGTTTGTAGTAGGAGATCTGTATCCTGGTTCAAGTGCTGCGACTTTAATCCCTTCACTTTAGGGAGCCTCAGTTTTCTTAATCTGGAAAATGAAATGATTAGATTAGCTGATTGTTTTATTCTTTCCAGTTCTGAGATGCTATAGAACAGAAGCTGTAAACTCTAACGTCTACAGTGCGAAGCCGGTAATTCAAATTACTGAATTGGTGAAGTGCTAAAGGGGGCGCCTCTTCAGCCGAATAATGCCTTCATGATAATGTGGGCTCAGTGTTTCCTTTTTCGAGATTAGGAAGAAATACAGATTTCTGTGTGAAAGAGAAGATTTGTGAATGTTAAATGAAAATGTAAAGAAAAACAAGGTGTAGGAGTGGCGAGGGAGGGACCACAAAACTCTGCGCCCCAAGTTTGCCATCTCTGCGCAGTCCTCGTCCGCGGTTAGCTAGGACGCACTGCAAAGTACAGACGAGCATTGTGAAGACCAGGAGATTAACACAAAGATCGAAACACACATCAGCGATTCTAAGGGATGAACTGTGCTTCGAAATGCCAGTCTACTTCAGCCTACGAGATTTCATCTACGGAGGAAAGTCAACAAACACCATTTGAAAGTCGGCTTTACTGTTTTCTTTAGCTCTCATCTGCGCGCGATCCGGCAGTTGCGTGGTGCAATGCCATTCCCGTACGCTGTGTAACCTAAAGACCGCAGGTGCCACCGACTTTACACCCTCCAGGAGCGCTCCGGGGGGGACCACCCCAAGCCGCAATTTGAGGGAAAGTTATGCTGACGCCTGGCAACCCCAGCGAACCTCTGGATTAAGTGCTTCGCTTCCCTGGGAACTCAAAAAGGAAAAGCTGCTCGTGATCTAGGGACCGGGTTCTCAACCGGAAGTTTTGCTTGGCGGCTTGAGCACTTCCTGTTTGGTAACTAAGGGCGCGGGACGGTTGTTAGGGCTGCGGTGGTAATTACAGGGGAGCTTTGCGGGTGAGGGGGTTGCCTCGCGTGCTACTCCCGGGCTTTACGAGCAAGCGGATCTTTTCTCCACAGCCTGCAGAGGTCCCCTATCCGTTTGCTATCATGAGTAGCGAATTCTTGGCGGAGCTGCATTGGGACGATGGGTTTGCTATCCCGGTGGCAAATGAGGAGAACAAGATACTGGAAGATCAGGTAAGGACCGGGCGAAGAAGGCGGGGTAAAGAGGAGGAAGTTTCTGGTTGGCAGGAATACCCCAAGCCTTTTATTCCTCCCCTTTCCTTCCCGAGTTTCATCTCTTCTCTAACTCTCACCCGCACCGTCTTCCTCCCTCCCGTGCCTGCCTGCCCTTTTCGGAACTTGGCTAAGCATTACAAAATAAAAATTGAAACGATAATTGATACTCAGGACATAAAGCCTGAGTCGTTACTCTGTCCTCTCCTGCTCCACGTAATCATTTCCAGCCTCGTGGGCAGGAGAGGAAAGGCTGGTTCCCGGGTCCACTTTTCCTTCCTCAGAATTAAGCGCGGCTTGCAAAGGGACTTCTGCGGTTTTCGTAGCAACAGTTGTTGGCGGATGTTTATAAACAAAACACGTTCTGGTTGACATTTCTTTTTGAGTTTCTGCCTATGACATTTAAAGTTAAAAGTGACTCGAAGAAATGTTTTCAAGAGGAACGTTCTAGTAAGAATGTAAAATGTACAGTTTGCAGCTTTTCAAAGTGAGAATGTTGTCACAGAGTGATATAAAATATTTTACGTTGTAAGGAATATTTTACACCAGCTTGCAACCAATGCATAATAGTTGTTAAAAATAAAATTGCAACCAGCTAGAAAACTTTTAAAAACCTTTAACAGTCAGTGTAAAGTTCCATCACATGGCAATGTGTTGTGGAGAAGAGGGTCCAAGAAGAACGGATGATGATTACATTGCTTTATAGAATGGAAGAGAAGATTTTCTTCCCTCTGAAAAATGAAAATTCTTCACTGTTTTTTGAGGATTTTTTTTCAAAAATACTCTGACATATTTACTCATGTCTAAATTAGATGGCTGCAGTTGTTTGTTTAAATGAAGGGCAACATTAGGGAAAATAAGAGATTTAGGACTGAGTACTGAGGAATAATAATATTAAGAAGTATCCAGCCCTGGGTTCAAATCCTAATTATCATCAGTGAGCCTGTTTCTTCTTCTATAAACCGGAAATAAATAAAATAATTATTTCCTAGGGTTGTTATACAGCTCCAAGCACATAAATATAGGTTAAATTTCCATTCAAATGTTAGTTTTTGGTATTATTACCATAATATTTGTCTCATATGATTTTATATACATAGTAATTATATTAGCTATTTAAAACATATTACAGAGCAATAGAAAGAAGAAGAGTGAAGGTTCATAATCACTTCACCTGAATAAACAATGGCATTAAAAAAGCAACTCTGGTAAGTTTAAGCCATTCAAACAGAACAGAAGGGTATAAAATAGAAGAGTATTCCCTCCTCGAAATACCTACTGTTGACTATAGAAGTGTGACTATCATGACATTAAACAAATATTCCAGACATCATTATCTACAGATATGTAGGTAGAAAAGACAAACAGAAGTATAAGAATGCAGTCCTACTATATGTGCTGTTTTTAACATAACAATTTTTATTTAATAAAAATAATTTAATTTTACTCAAGAGACAAAGAGAGGGATTGTTGAATTTCAAATAAATATTACTTGATTACAACAGATAGTGATTGCTAAAAAATTTTCTTAACATTAGGAAAAAGTATAAGAAAAAAATGAAATGGTTAAATTATTGTTTACAAAAATGCTTTGTTTCATTTGTTGGCTGATTCCCTGATCTTTCATTTTTCATTTTTAAAACAAAGAAATTAACTCTCACACTTCTTTCCACCATCTTTTACCCCATTAAAAAAAAGTGGTTTTATTATTTTTATATTATCAAGGTTTATTTTATTTTCATTCTGTTCAGTGTCATTAATTTACTACAAGTGTTTAGTCTTAGTTTTATTTTTAAACTGATTTAATGGTCCTTAATGCAGCCACTTTTACTCAGTTTACCTTTTCTTGGATTTTTCACTTTAATTCGTCTTTTGACTGGTTGGGTTCTATCCTTAAGTAGTTGTTTCAAGAAGGATCCGTAGTACTGTGCTTTTGATTCCTTGCATCCTTAGTTGCCAATTGATTTCTTGCATTGCTTGCTTTATATTCTTTAAATCATAGTATCAGATCTTCAAGAACCTTCTTTCTCCCTCCACTCCTTCCTTCTAGAGTCCTGTATTTTTTTAATATGGATTTTTTTCCACAGGCCTATTTTCCACCTGTTAACTTGAGAATTTCCTTTATTTCTTTACTGGGTTGATGCTCTATTTCCTAGATCACATATCTTCTTTCTTGGGTTATTTCCTTGTTTTGATGAAATACTTTCTTATGTGTCCCTGAGAAGGGTGTATAGGAGGAAAACTCCAAATCTGAAAATGTTTTTTATTTAATCTCACATTTGATGGTTTTGGCTAGGTAGAATATTCTAGGTTAAAAATATTTTTTCCACAGAATTTGCAAAGTATTATCTTCCAGTAGTGATGTTGATGAGTAATCTGATATTAGAATGATTTCCATTTCCATTTCTTTGTAGGTTACAATTTTAATCTCTGGAAGCTTTTAGGGTTTTGTGTCATTTTTACATTGCAACTCTATCAACCATATTTTTAATTTTCAGGTTATTTGCTTGTTGCTTTTTTGTAGCGTATGGTCTTGTTTTAGAAGTACCATATCAGTCTGGCTGAGTGTGTGTGTGTGTGTGTGTGTGTGTGCATGTGTGTATGTGTTTAGTTCTTTTTTGTGTCTTGAGTTATGTTTCCTCTGGGATCTTTTTGTTTGTTTGTTTATCTTGATATCCCTCACATGATGTAAGTTTTCAGTAAGTATCTGGTGGTCCTTGCATGACCTTTTATATTTAAAAGAGGCAAAAAAATATTGTCTGGGAATTCTGTGAGGAAGAAATTATCAGCTTGTGGAGAGTTAGTCATTATGCTTTCATTAAAAAAAGCAGATGCTGGGATGCCTGGGTGGCTCAGTCAGTTAAGCGGCTGCCTTTGGCCTGGGTCATGATCCCAGGGTCCTGGGATCAAGTCCCACATCAAGCTCCTTGCTCAGCAGGGAGCCTGCTTCTCCCTCTCTCTCCTTCTGCTTGTGCTCTCTCTGTCAAATAAATAAAATCTTTAAAAAAAAAAAAAAAGCAGATGCTTTTGCTCTGGTTCATTATGCAATCATAAAAGTTATAACTGATGAAGAAAATAAAAGTCATAAAGCTGTATACACCAAACAGTGCAATAACTAAGTACATCAAAGTAAAAGCTGTTATAAATACAAGTAGACTTGGACAAAAAAATACAGTCGTAGTAGGATACTTCAATATTGACCTCCTCAGAACTGGACAATTCTAATAGACAAAAATAAGGATATAGAGTTATGAATAATATAATAAAAATAAAAACAGAGTATATATATCCTTTAAATAAACACTTTAAAGAATATGTCTGTAAAATATTTATAAAGGTGGATCATTTACTATATCAGAACAAAATCCTTAATGCACTAAAAGTGAATGATAAACCTTAAAGACATTATATGAAGTGAAATAAGGTGGACATAAAACACTGTATGGTTCCACTTATATGACATACCTAGAGTAGTCAAGTTCATAAAGATATAAGTAGAATGGCAATTTCCAGGGGCTGGGGGGAAGGGGAATGGAGAGTTAGGGTTTAATGGGCAGAGTTTCAGTTTGGGAAGATGAAAATTTTCAGGTGGATGGTGACAGTGGTTGCACAACACATGTACTTAATGCATACTGAAAAACGGTTAAAATGATAAAAAGTAGGTTATGAATATTTTACCACAATTAAAGAAATGAGTGGTAGGAATTTTATAGGCCACATTCTTTAATCATAATCAATAGCATTTATAATAAATAATTTTAAAAATTATCCTCCATTGTTATGGACTGATATCTTCCTCACCCCATTCATATATTGAAGCCCTAATCTCCAATGTGATGGTATTTGGTAGTGGGGCCTTTGGGAGGTAATTAGGTTTAGATGAGGTCATGAGAATGTGGCTCCCATGATGCGATTAGTATCTTTATATGAAGCGGAAGACAGACCAGAACTCTCTCTCTCCACCATTTGAGTATGCAGCTAGAAGACACTGTCTGTAAGTCAGGAAGAGAGATTTCACCAGAACCAAATTGGCTAGCACCTCAATCCTGGACTTCCCAGCCCCCAGAACTGTGAGAAATAAATTTCTGATCTTTAAGCCAAACAGTCTATGATATTTTGTTATGGCAGCCTGAGCTGACTAAGACATCCGTCTTAAGTACTTAGGCCAATTTCTCAGATATATATTCCTGGATAGCGCTTCTATCATAGAGAAATTGAAAGGGAAAGTCAGCTTTTAGAAAACAATAAAAAGAGAGTGCTTCACACCTGTATTCATTGGAAATAGCAAAAATCTTACCTAGAGAAAACTTACAGGCTTAAATGCCTTCATTTTTAAATCAATGCCTTAGTTGGCTTGGGTTGCTATAACAAAATACCATAGACTGAGTGACTTAAAAAACAGACATTTATTTTTCAAGGTTCTGAAAGGCTAGAAGTTGAGATCAGGGTGGAAGTGTGGTTGGGTTCTAGTGAGAGCCCTCTTCCTGGCTTGCACATGGCTGCCTTCTCACTTTGTTCTCACATGGCAGAGAGAAAGAAAGCTCTGGTCTCTTGTTTTTATAAGGAGACTAATTCCATCATGAGGGTCCTAACTTCAGGTCCTAATTTAAACCTATTTACCTCCCAAAGGCCCACCTCCACATACCATCACATTGTGGGTAAGGGCCTCAACATATGAATTTGAGGGTGACACAAACAGTCCATTGTAATCCATGTGACAAAAAGTAAGGAAATTAAGAACTGCTCTTAACAAATTTAAAAAAGAACAACAGGGGCACCTCGGTGGCTCTGTTGGTTGAACAACTGCCTTCGGCTCAGGTCATGATCCTGGAGTCCCTGGATGGAGTCCCACATTGGGCTCCCTGCTGGGCGGGGAATCTGCTTCTCCCTCTGACCCTCCCCCCCTCAATGCTCTTTCTCTTTCTCTCTCAAATAAATAAATAAAAAATCTTAAATAAAAAAGAACAACAAAGTAAACAAAAGAGGGAATTAAAAGTAAAACTGGGGGTGCCTGGGTGGCTCAGTCGTTAAGTGTCTCCCTTTGGCTCGAGTCATGATCCCGGGTTCCAGGGATGGAGCCCCACACCCTGCTCCCTGCTCAGCGGGAAGTCTGCTTCTCCTTCTCGCACTCCCCCTGCTTGTGTTCCCTCTCTCCCTGTCTCTCTCTCTGTCAGATAAATAAATAAAATCTTAAAAAAAAAAGTAAAACTGAAATGAAATAAAAAGCAAAAAATACATATTTAATGTTACTTAGTATGTTTAATAAAATATAGGATATAACACATAGGACATTACTATTTAATTTCTTCCTTATTTAAAAATTCAAATATTGTGGATTTTGTTGTATACCTCCTGGGTTGTAGCCCCAACTTTGGGAACCACAGATCAAGACTATAAGAAAGGATATTTTTTTGTTTTATTGAGTTTTTGTATTGCTTTGAGGGGTGATATATTCTCATTGTCCTGAGAATCTATCTTGTAATTTCCTAAAGTTTTTTTTGTTTGTTTGTTATGCATTTGCATTGTTTTGTTTCTACTCAGGGTTCTAATTCAGTGACACACAAAATACATTAACAATAAGGGTCTAAGCACAGGAGAGTTGTTCTGTTCTGTACAGCTTGCCCTAAATCTGTTGGTTTTGCATAGGAGTTCGGGGAGGAGCTGTTATGCCTGGTATCCCACTACTTACAAAATTTATGGTTCATGTTCTGTGTTTTTGTTATATCTGTTGTTATGCTCTGGTTTGCTCTAGAGATCTTGTGGTTTGATTATGGAATAAAAATACCATTTTTTTTCCCTTAAAGTACTGCTGTATGAAAATTGCATCTTAGCAGTGGTCCTTGAGAGATTTCTGAGAAATCTGAGAGGTTTCTATTGTCTTAATGTAGTGCTAATTTTCCTACAGTAATCTCTAAATTACTGCACATATTCTTTACAGTTGTCAAAGATGCAGGAGGAAAGGTCAAGCTTGCAAGATCAGCTACGTGACTATGAAGATCGAATTAATGCTATGACTTCTCACTTCAAAAATGTTAAGCAAGAATTTTCATTTACACAGGTACAGTAATGCCAACATAATGTTGATTATGCCATGTGTAGTCATGGAACATTTCACATTGCATTCACATCTGTGATTTTATTTTAGAGATACAATGGGAAACTTTAGCATAGCTAAACTATTGTGAACATAACCTTGAACTTGAAAGTAGGTAGAAAAAAAAGGCTTTGAGGAACTCACTGCTGCCACTGATTTCAGGAATAACTAATGCATTTGAAAGAAGAAATCATTCAAACAGTCTAATGTAATATTAGGCATCAGATTATATGAGAAGGGTTTAGTGATCAAACAATGATTTTAAGCCAGAATAGACCTAATGTAACACATGATAGAATTTCCACCTCCTTTTCACTTTTTCAGTGCAATCCACTGGGCCTTTTTGAGTGGAAACACATAGTTCACACACTTCAGTAGCCCTTAGGGCACTATGGTATTTTAGGATCCTGAGATGATAGAAAAGTTAAATTATATTTAGGGTATTATTTAAGATAACCAGGGAAAGTATAATCCATTTTAGAATATAACTATAAATAATAAACTTAAAACTTAGAGTGATTAGTTAAGTAAGCTTCTATTTTATGGGCAGTTTGTTCATGTGTAGAACATCATTCCCTGATGATGCCTAGCAAATCAGCTTAGCAAATCAGCCCTGGAGAGTTTACTAACTTGCATTTCAAACTATTTTTTTAAAAATGCCTCTACCTTTCTTTGAAAGATATGTAATTCTTAAAAGTGAACAAAGCATGCTTTTAATGCCAATTTATAATTAATACAGATAAGTAACCATTTTATTGTGTATAAATCTTATTAGGAAGCTACAAGTTTAATGAACTTTTAACAGCAATACTTGAAATTTTTGAATCCTGATATGATTAACTAATAAACTGTTTGGAACATCTTTTCTTAAAGTCACTAAATCACTGAGTTGGGGATTTGAAAGTCAGAGACTCTCTGTAGGTATATTTCATTATAGTTAAACCTTAATTAAATCAGATAATAGACACAAAAGACAATAAACTTCCTATACACTTTAAAAATAATACTGATGGTGATAACTTTGAAGCACTACAAACTCAGCAGTCAACAAATACTTTACTAAGTATTTTACTAAGTAAAACTTAACACAAAGGCATGATGGTTTGTTAATATATTCTGGGAAATATTTATTTATTTATTTATTTTAAGATTTTATTTTTATTTATTCGAGAGAGAGAGAGAGAATGAAAGATAGAGAGCACGAGAGGGAAGAGGGTCAGAGGGAGAAGCAGACACCCTGCTGAGCAGGGAGCCCGATGTGGGACTCGATCCCGGGACTCCAGGATCATGACCTGAGCCGAAGGCAGTCGCTTAACCAACTGAGCCACCCAGGCGCCCTATTCTGGGAAATATTTATAACCATCAGTGTTTACATTGTCATTTATAAATTATCTCTTAATTAGAATGTATAATCAGTTCTAGAAACATCCCATCTCCCAAGTATTTTTAAATTTTATTTCTTATTTTTTAGGTAAGTAATGAGTTATATCTTTTTAAAATCTCACCATTATTAACTTTGGTTTTCTTCAATTTCCCTAGACTAACATAATATCTGAAAATTGCTGACAACAATATTTTCTCCTAGGTCATTCCATGAACTGACTTTCTTACAACTAGTACACAACACAAAGTACACTGAATCATAAAGTCTAACATGGTTTAGGTTTCAGAGAAGTAGAATTAATAGTACTTAATCTCAGTATTTTGTGGGAACTTTTTTGGGGGGCTAATGGATTATTATAAATCTTTTATAATATTAAAAATTAAAACGTTTTTCTATCTCGTAAATTATTCTGTAGTCTCTTTGTAAAGCCAGGGAGCATGAGATTGAAAGTGAAGAGCATTTTAGGATCATTGCTGAAAGAGAACTGGGACGAGTGAAGGATGAAATCCAACGACTGGAAAATGAAATGGCTTCAATACAGGAAAAGAAAAGTGATAAGGAAGTATGTATTGAAATGTTACTTAAAATTTTGTGCTATTGTTCTTTCTTCCCTCACCAAACAAGCAGTGATTTTTTTTCTGTATGAGAAAGACATTCATTAATTTCCTGACATTTATTTACATTGTTTTTTGGACAATGAAAGGCATGTAGAGTTGTCATTTGAATGCAATGATAGAATGTTATATTTATTTTCCCACTATTCATTTACCAAATAGTCATTGAGCCACCATGTGCAGAGTACCACACTGGCTGTCTATTATGTGATACTAGTCATAATTTATTCAGAAGTATCATATGATACTAGGCATAATTTATTCATATATTTTTAAAAGGCCACATTAAAAAACTTACTTTTAATATTGAGTTTTCATTTTTCATTCAAAATGTTTACCTTTCATATTAATTTAGCCTGTAACTCTAATATTAAACTACTATAACCTCTTTTTCTCTTTTCCTTTGTTTTTAGTTGCCTGATTTGGGAGTTCATTCCAAATTCAATTCTTCTCTTTACATGTGCATATACATATAGAAACGCACATGTATATGCATATGTATACATACACATTTTATTATATTAATTTGTATTTATATGCATATTGATCTGTTTTCTTTTATGACTCTAGATTTGTTAAATGAATACATTTACAGGAAATTTTTTTTTATTAGTTTCAGAGGTAGAATTTAGTGATTCATCAGTTGCATATAACATCCAGGGCTCATTATATCAAGTGCCCTCCTTAATGCCCATCACCCAATTATCCCTTCCCCCTACCCACCTCCCCTCCAGCAACCCTCAGTTTGTTTCCTAGAGTTCAGTGTCTCTTATGGTTTGCCTCCCTTTCAATTTCCATCTTATTTTATTTTTCCTTCCCTTCCCCTATGTTCATCCATTTTGTTTCTTAAATTCCACGTATGAGTGAAATCATATGGTATTTGTCTTTCTCTGACTGACTTATTCACTTACAGAAATATTTTTATCTTCTTAACAACTGTATTTATTTCAACTAAAACTACTTTCAAAATTTCTGTAGAAGAAGCCTCTTAGAGGCAAGAATCTGATTGGAAATGGAGCTGATGGGGACTTGACTTGGGCTTGAGTTAGCATATCAAGCACATTATTTTTACTAAGATTGTATATCCACATGGGATGGATTTGGTGGAGTGACTGACATTAGAGATTGCTCTGGGGGGGACTTTCCCTAAAGCCTTTTTAAGCAATTTTTGACTCAACTGTTATTCTCAACCTTGTATAATCGTTTCCCCTCTATTTTACAACTGAAGAATTAAATACAAGTATGGTTGTTATATAATGAAATATGGTGCATTATATATATCTGGAAGTTGGGAAAGGGACAGGTTTTCTTCTTTCCTTTTTAATATGTCCTGTAGTATGTAATTTTATGTTTTATTTTAGTTTGTGTAGTAAATAATATTCTGTAATCTCTCCCTGCCCCCTTTCTTTGGAAATTAGAATAACATATTTAAAACTACTCAAAAATTGGATGGTTTGAAATGTCAAATGAACTGGGACCAGCAAGCATTGGAAGCCTGGTTAGAAGAATCAGCTCGTAAAGATAGTGATGCCCTCACTCTTCAGAAGTATGCACAACAAGATGATAGTAAAATTAGGGTGAGAAATTATAAATTATAATCTTAGGTTTTCTCTGAATCTGTAGTATGTGAACCTTTTTTCTGAATTACATTTGTAATTTAAAAGCCGTAGTTCTTAAACTTTCTTTGGGTCAGAGACTCCTTTGACAGTCTAATAAAGCCAAGGATCCTCTCTTTAGAAAAGTGACTATACTCAAATACTCATAAAATTTTGCTGAAACCCTCTGACCATTTAGGGATCCACAGACTCCAGGTTAAAAATCCTGATTGAGAAAAGTTTTCAAAAGCATTTCAGAGAAGAAAGTTTTATATTAGAATTAGTAATTTAACTTCTTTTGTCTAAATAACAGTTTGAATGTAATATACAGTGTTTGCTGATTTGAGACTATAGTGCTATTATTTAATATATTATTATAACCATTACTTAAAATCTACTTGTAATAAATGTATTAATACATTAGTATTATGAACATGCTATTTTCTAATAGATTTAATACCAAATGCATTATTTTAAATAATTTTAAAAGGCAAATTATTGTTTATCTTTTTTTCTAACTTTAAAAAGTATTAAAAGTCTTTTTAGAAACAATTGAGTTTTCATTGCAGCCCTTTGGGGTTAAAAGATTATGTATTATTTTGTAATTGTTTTAGATAGCAAATAAGTGTGTATCTATAATAGTACTTAATGTGAGATATATTAATAGCTTTTAAGTTAAATGATAATTTTGAATATTTTTACATGAAACTACATCATAGGCACTGACCCTGCAATTAGAAAGACTGACTGTGGAAGGTAATCAGAGAAGAAAGGTACTTGACAACGAACTTATGGAGACTCTAAGTGCACAGGTTAGTTTAGTGAAGATTTTTGTTTCTTAATTGTCGAAGGGATGTATGCAATAGCACTTAAATTCACAAAAATGTTATTTGCTCTCTATTTGACAGTTAGAATTGGATAAAGCAGCACAAGATTTTCGTAAGATTCATAATGAAAGACAAGAACTCATTAAACAGTGGGAGAACACAATAGAGCAGATGCAGAAGAGAGATCGAGACATTGATAACGGTGCCTTGGTAAAGTAGTTGTTTGGTCCTTGCAATGTTCAACTGTTATTCTCTTTTGTATTTAACTCATTCATTTCAAATGTAACTCACATTGTTATTTGAAAATCATTTATAGTAGGGTTCAATAGTTTTGGTAAATGTTTTTCAAAGCTCACTCTTTACATTTAGATATGTGATTTTATGAAGGTTATTTACTTAGGGTATTATAATGCTGAAGACTAGATCCTGCCACTCTGAAATGTGGAACAAGAGAAAGTCAATAGATAATGTTAGTGCAGTAAAACCAATGCTCTGACTTACACATGGTTGCCCAAGGTGCTTTGGACTTAATATATGTGCTGTTTGGAGTAATCACTGGTGTAGGGAAATGAGTCTCATGGTTGGCCAAGAAACAAAAAGGGAGAGTCAGGAAAGAAACCTAGACTGATAAAGTTTCACTTTTGAAACTGAGGCACCCATAATAGGGTAGAAGCTTGGAAGGGAAGGAGTACCACACTGATTAAACACGGACCTAGTGTTATTTTTGCTACTTTCAGAGGTAATTTAGGAGACGTTTTTTGGAAAGTCATTAAAGGGCAAAATGGTGGTGAGTAAAAATGGGAAGATTAGGGAGAGTTGGGAAGGAGAAGGAATTGAGGATATGTTAACTTCCTTTCTGCGTCTATTCCATGGAAAGGCAAGCAGCTTAGGTCATTGGGGGTTTGGTATTCTCATATCTGTATGAGATTTACTTGCTATATGTGACTTATATGTAAATTATTCTTTTATTTTAAATTTCTATAAGTAACCAACATTTTATCAACAAAATGGCCTATGACTTCCTTGGAGGGACAAGGGAGAACCAGTCTTAACTATGAGTTCCTTTTAATTCTTAATGCTGATCTTGGTTTCAGACATCAAGTCCTGACTCTTCCTCTGTGTAGATCAAATGTGACAGATCCAAGATTGCAGATCCACAATTGCATTCTCATACAACCCCACAGCTGAATTGACTCAGCCTGCTGATTTGGCAGAATATACAATTTGTAGCTCTCTGGTCATATTCACTATGGTTCCTTATGGACATCTCCTGGTTGTCTTTGTTGTAAGGGAATAGGATGGGTGCTAAGAAGTGGCTCCATATGTAGTGGTATGCTTCTGAGTGTTTAACAACTGGCTCCCCATTTGTAGCATTTCTGATTTCTGTGGGGAAACTACTTCCATACCAATGTGACTCCATTCAACACAGAGTTGAGAAGAGATGTGTCAGTCAGTGCTGGTAAGCCAGTGAGATCCAGTTCATACCACCAGAGGATTTGATCTTTTGTTCCTTTTCCTCCAAAACATTTCCTGCCTTCTTAGTGTCTTCTTGGCAGGAGTCTGAGCATATGAACCTGAAATTGGCTTCTTGAGAGAAACTTTTACATTATATAGAAAAGGAAAAATATTTTTCTATTATGCTTTTATTCCAGTGTAGAAATTTTGGGATATTACTGTACTTATCAGCATCACCTACAAAAAGCTTAACTGTGAGTAGATGAGAATGTTGAAGTAGGTATTAAAGTATCTGTTTAAGTTGTAGAAAATCAATATAAGGCAGGAAGTTCTAGAATGATCATTTGACATACATAAACTTAGGATGTTTTGACCTGTCTTTGGTTGAATGAACACAGTATATATATAGATTGCTACATTATAGAGTGTTAATTGTTATAGACAACATATGGGATTAAATAAATTTACAATGCTTTTTTAAATGTAATGCATTTTAGGGGCGCCTGGGTGGCTCAGTCGGTTAAGCGTCTGCCTTCAGTTCAGGTCATGATCTCAGGGTCCTGGGATCGAGCCCTGAGAATCGGGCTCCCTGCTCAGTGGGGAGCCTGCTTCTCTCTTTCCCTCTGCCCTCTGCCCTACCCCACTCCCCCACTGCCCTACCCCACTCCCCACTTCTCCTTCTCCCTCTCTGTCTGCTCTACCCCACTCCCCTGCTCATGTTCTCTCTCTCTCAAATAAATAAAATCTTTAAACAAATGTAGTACATTTCAAATATATATCCATTTAGTATGTTAATATGTACAGTATTACATACAGCATTTCTAAAACTTACTCATTTCAGAACATACACCCTCCCCCAACCCAATTTTCTGGGATTGTTTGGTGGGACCCCATTTTGGAATTACATCTTAGGGTAAAATTATCTTTTTCCTCCAATTCTTCTAACATGTTGCTATCAACATCACTTATAAAAACCACATATGAGCTTTTTATTCTTCAGCTCTAAAATCTTCTTTGTTCCACATTGCTTAAAAATTGAACCTCTTTAACATGGCAGTTAAAAAATTGATTTTTTTCACAATTGGGCCCTAACCTCTACCTTTCCAGCCTCATTCCTTTCATTTGTACCCACCCCTTCTTAATATATCCCCATTCCATCCCTGCCCTCCCTACGATTTAACCACATTAGAGTGTTTATGCATCTCCATTTATCTTTTAGGCCTAACGTAAAAGAAGCCTCTTAAGTAATGCCTTTTAGTAATTCCTCTTGGGTAGACTTCATCATCTCTTTTTCCCATGGTGCTTTGTCCACATCTCATTTACTACCTTGCATATGCTATTTATTTTTATTCTCCAAGACCAGCAAAAGGCCTTAGTGAAGACATTCTTATTGAAACCAATAACTAAAATATTATTCTCAAAAGGTGAAAAAAAAACTGGTCCTGTGAAATATTTGGAAAAAAATAATTGAAATCCAACTTTCTACGTAAAAATATTCAACAGTGTTATATTTTTTAGATATCACCTTTTGTTTATAAAAGCTTGACATTTTTTTCATCTCTTTAGCAAAGTACCAGATGAAAGAAAACAAGATCTTCAAAAAAAATGAGCTTATAGATACTGATGTGTAACATATTAATACTTTGTTTTTATTCATATAAAAATAGACTTTCTCTCTCTTTTTTTTTTGAAGTAGGCTCCACGCCCTGTGTAGAGCACAGTGCAGGGCTCGAACTCACGACCTTGAGATTAAGAGCTGAGATCAAGAGTTGGATGCTTAATTGACTGAGCCACCCAGGTGTCCCCAAAATAGACTTTTTTAAAGAAAATATTGTCTTAAGAAGTTTTGATAAAATACTGCATGTAGAAAAATGAAAACTAAATTCCTTTTTGTTTTGTTCTTTGCATTAAACATATATTTAACATATTTTTAAACCTTAGGCATTAGCAAGGATAAAGCAGGAAATAAGAGAAAAAGAAAATTTGGTTAAAGAAAAGATCAAGTTTTTGGAAAGTGAGATTGGGAATAACACAGAGTATGAGAAAAAAATTTCTGTTGCTACTCGTAAACTTTTAAAATGTAGAACGGAGTATCAGCGTCATGAAACTAACAGAAATCAGCTGAAAGATGAGGTATGTCAACTAAAAAGACTGGCTTGTGTGTTTATGACAAATTACTAAAAAATAAGCATAAAAGCTTTCTTTTGATTAAGGAATTGCCTTCTAGTTCTTTTTCTTATGTCCCTTCATGTTGTGGAACTTTTAGGGTACTGCAGTTGCAGTGAAAGCAATGGGGGGGTGGGATTGGGGGGAGGTGCCAGGCATACCACAGGTGGTGTGAAGGTCTCCTCCTGGAGTCGTACAGCACACAACTTGCCCAACACATACAGAGTTTTGTAAGTGACTTGAGGCAAAAGGTTCCCGAAGGTCTAGACTAAAATCATGATTATAACTGGCCCATGGGCAGATGTGAAGATGAAATCGACATTAGTGATAACCTGAAGTGTCTTTCCAGTGCTACATGTGTATGGTGATTTTGACTCAAATTCTAGGTGGAGTTATTTGCTTAAGTTCAGTTTCTCCCCTTGTGAAGGGATAATATTTCAGTCTAGTAGTGAGACAGTGTAGTGGTAAAATACTTGAAACAGAGAACGAAACTTCTGCTTTGTTCTTTTCTTCTTTTGCAGGCACACATGGCCAACTAGATTGTTCCATAGGGAGTGTTAGTGATCCCTTTAGTTAGCAATAAAGGGATCTTTTTGAAATTTGTGCCTTGAGGCCACATTGTTTGAAGTTACTACTGTTTAGGCAGGAAATTGGAATATTGTAGAGCATTTCATTCTACAGGTTGTTATACTTTTTATTTCTGATAAAGAAGGAAAGATTTTTTTTCTGTCCAAAAAGAGTAATTACTTATGGTCCTAAAAAAATAAAATAAGCAAATTTCTTGCCTAAATTAAATGTCACTGATAATAGTTCATTCTTAAAAATTTTTAAGTTTAAACCAATTGCATTAAAGAATGCAGGGATTCATTGATTCATTCATAATTTGTTTATTGAGATATAATTCACATATAATAATTTGCCCTTTTAAAGTATACAATTCAGTGGTTTTTAGTATTTCATAGAATGTGCAACCATCACCACTATCTAATTTTTTAGACTATCTTTGTCTTTCAAAAAGAAACTCCTTGCCCATTAGCAATCACTTTGCTTCCTTCCTCCTACTCAGCCCTGGCAACTGCTAATCTACTTTCTGTCTCTGTGGATTTGCCTATTTTGGATATTTCATATAAATGAAATAATATACTATGGAGCACTTCATGTCTGGATTCTTTTACTTACATAATGTTTTCAAGGTTCATCCATGTTGTGGTATGCATCAGTACTTCATTCATTCATTTCTTTCCTCCAAATTTTAAAATTGAGGTAAAATAGGGGCACCTGGATAGCTCAGTTGGTTAAACGTCTGCCTTCAGTTCAGATTGTGATCCCAGGGTCCTGGGATTGAGCCCTGAATCAGGCTCCTCGCTCAGTGGGGAATCTGCTTCTTCCTCTGCCCCTCCCCCTGCTCATGTTCTCTCTCTCTCTCAAATAAATAAATAAAATATTTTAAAAATTGAGATAAAGTACACATAATGTACACTTTACCATCTTAATCATTTTCAAGCATACAGTTCAGTGGTATTAAATACGTTCCTAATGTTAGGCAACCATTACCACCATCCATCTCCATAACTCTTTTCTTCTTGTAAAACTGAAACCGCATACTAATTAAACAATAACTCCCCATTCCACCCCTCCTCCCAGCTCCTAGCAAGTACCATTCTACTTTTTGTCTCTGTGAGACTACTCTAAGTACTTCATATGCATGAAATCAGTATTTATTGTTTTGTGACTGGGTTATTTCATTTATTTCACTTAGCATAATGTCCTCAAGGTTTATTTATGTTGTAGCAGGTGTCAAATTTTTGTTACTTTTTAAGGCTGAATACCATTCCATTGCATGTATATATCATGTTTTGCTACTCCGTTTATCTGTCCGTGGACATTTGGGTTGCTGCTATGTTTTAACTATTGTGAATAATGCTGCTATGAACATGGGTGTACAATTATCTCAGAATTGCTGGATGGTACTTATGGTAATTATGTTTTTAATTTTTTGAGGGACCACCATACTGTTTTCTGTAGTGGCTGTACCATTTTATATTCCCACCAATGGTGCACAAAAGTTCCAGTTTCTCCACATTCTCGCCAACACTTGTTCTTTTCTCTTTTTCTTTTTTCTTTTTTTGGTAGTAGCCATCCTTATGGAAGGGTGTGAGGTGGTATTTTATTGTAGTTTTGATTTGCATTTCCATAATGATTGATGCTGTTGAGCATTTTTTATTAGTATATCTTCTTTGGAGAAATGTCTATTCAAGTCCTTTGCTCATTTTTGGATCAGTTTGGGGTTTTTTTTTTTTGTTGATGGTGGTGAGTTTTAGAAATTATCTATATATTCTAGATATTAATCCCTTATCAGGTATATGATTTGCAAGTATTTTCTCCATTTTATGGAGTGCTTTTAACTGTGTTGATATTGTCTTTTGATGCACAGAAGTTTTAAATTTTGATGAAGTCCAATTTGTCTTTTTTTCTTTTGTTGCCTGTCATATCCAAGAAATTATTGCCAAATCCAATACTGTGAAGCTTTTGCTCTAAGTACCGTTCATGAATCTATGTAGGACTGTATAATTTGCCAGTATCATGAAATAAGTCATTTAAAATGTAATATCAGAGCAAAAAGAAAAACTGGTTATATGGATTACAGCAACATGGGCACTGTATTTATAGGTGTGATGTAGGTTAAAAACTAACATGTTCAGAATAGAACTTCTCAAAAATAAAATTAATTTATAAGATGTAGAGTAACTATGTAATTTTTGTCTGTTAACTAATGAATAGCTGGATTCTTTAAAAGCCACTGTGAATAGAAGTTCCAGTGATTTAGAAGCTATAAGGAAAAATATTTCCAAAATAAAGAAGGACATTCATGAAGAAACAGCAAGGTAAGAAAAAAGATACTTAAATATGTTTATAGTTTTTGACTACTTATGTTTTTTTAAAGATTTTATTTATTTATTTATTTGAGAGAGAGAGAGAGAGAGAGAGAGAGAACAAGTAGAGGGAAGAGCAGAGGGAGAGGGACAAGATGCAGGGTTTGATCTCATGACCCTCAGATCACACCCTGAGCTGAAATCAAGAGTTGAATGCTTAACTGACTGAGCCACTCAAGCTCCCTAGTTTTTGACCACTAGAAAAATTATTAAATATTTAAGCTTTTGTTAAATAATTGTAAACTGATGGCTACTAAATTATTAAACTTAAAAAAAAGTTTTTCCTGGATTTTTCTTTGTAAAGGTTTAGGAACAATATTTTTATGACTTATTAAATATATAAGGTTTCCAGAAAGGTAATAAAAAGGTTTAGGTTTATGGCCTAAAGAAACCTAAAGAAACCTTCAAGTTATATGAAGAAATCTTAGGATAAGCTATTCCATGTTTGTATTACTTTTTAGACATGTTTTCTATTTTTTCCTCATAAATTCTCTCTAGGTTACAGAAAATTAAAAATCATAATCAGATTGTAAGAAAAAAATTAAAGCAGATAACTGAGAAAACAATGTCTGTGGAAGAGAGAGCTACCAATTTGGAAGATACGCTAAGGGAAGAGGAAAAAAGTGTAAAGGTAAAGTTTAGTTTTAGTTCTTAAACAGTCACAGAATCTAGCAATAGTGAATTAGACTCTTGCAATTAGGGAGTAGGAGGTCTTTTAAGAGGCTCTGCTTTCTGGTGTGACCACATTTGTAATCAGAATTTTGAGTTGTTGGACCCCCTTTTTGTATGTGGCTTCTGAAGATGTTTCTGGCCTTCTCTCTTAAAGCTTCTACTTCTCCTTTTGCTTTACTTTCAGCATTTGCCTTGGCTGTCTTCTTTCAAAGGTAGCCCTCCACCTGTGATCTTGTGCCTTTCCAATGCCTGGTGTGTCTTTGCTTGTCATTCATATATATGCTCTTATACTGCAGACATACCTTGAAAAATGCCCATGTTTTAAAATTTATTTCTACCCTTACAGTTGGTTATCATTTGTTTTTTTTTGTTTGTGATCAAATTCCCCCCAATGGTCTACATTCCTTCCCTGTATTTCTTTATCATTTATTATCTCTGACAGTCTGGCACCATTTATAAGTAAATGGACTCTTAAGTGTTCCTACTTTACTAACTCTACTGGGATGTCTTTGGCGTCTTGGTAGCATTTAGGCCAATTTTTGAGAAACTGGGAAAGGCTGGTTCACCATTTCCTCTTTGAAAACTTCCAAGTGACTTCTGTGACCTGACACCATTGGCACTACTTCTTGCTTCTACTCTTTCTGAGGGGCAGCTGAAGATCACGGCAAAATCCCTCATTTGCTAAATATCAAGTATGGTTTCACTTATATTTGGATAAAATCAAGCTTCTTTGGTGTGCTGTTGGATGTTCAAAATCTCTGAATAATGAAGTCATGCAGCAGGCTTGACTTGAGTGGCATAGGAATCTAAATCACATTATTTAAAAAAAAAAAAGGTTTTTTTTCCTCCCAAGAGCTTGATTTTCTGTAGCGCTGAGATAGGACAATATTAGAACTTATTAGAAATCTGCAAAGACTGAAATCCATATGAAATAGACCTTTTGATGATGACATTAAAAACTGGTGACATTTTTTAAGAAATTAGCTTAATTAGAAAAAATGGGATTGGCAGCATGTGTGCTACTTGTGCTGTCTCAGCGGTTTATTCATAATCTTGGTTTTTGTAGCTGTTTTTCTTTGTTTGGAAAAATCCTAATCCTGTATGTTTTGGAGATGTATTATGTTATTCACCACCAAGCACTGACTTTAAAACTGCCAAGCAGTCTTTGAGAAGGTCTTAAAACTAATGAAAATTGTCTATTATATAAAAAAGGCATTTTAAAGATTATATTAGATTATATTTCTTAATTTGTCAAAATTTAAATGTGCCAGTCACAGATTTTGTTTTCATATTGAGGTTCATTGGTTGCCAAAAGGAAATATACTTATCTGGGCATAAGAGCACAGAGGGAAGTTATTTCAACAATTAAAATGATAACTTTCAACAGATCTTGCTTGGCATGGGAGATCTATTTGAAGCCTAGAACACTTGTCGTGGAGCCTTAAGGTCAAGACAGATCTGCCTCTTGAGAAATGAGCGGTGGGAATGGGGGACTGGTTTCTGTTTCCTAGAAGGCTGCACATGTAGGGAGGCCAACTAGAGACAAGGTATGAATGAAGGTGCCAGTGGTGTGTTGGGGCCAGCCCTTACCAGCTCTTAAGAGTTGATAGTTAAATTTTCTGGAATTTTGCAAGTCAGCTGCTAAACATGGCTACTATTAAAAATTAAATTATATAGACTTATAATTAAATACATAATATTAAAAACAAAGTAATAAGCACTCATCACTTCTAAATTATTTTACTAAATTTTACTATTATCTATTTATGCTTTTAAGGTTACTTAAAATTACTTACATTTATTATATCTGTATAGTGGAAATACTATGTAATGATCTGCTACTGTGTATCTCTTTCCAACTCTGCATTTAGCAGAATCATGTTAGTAGCTTGAAATTGGCCATAATGGGAATATTTATAAAAAGAAAATCAGCTTCTTCCCCCTAACCTGCCATCTATTGGAAAGCTGATGTTTAAACATTTACCTGCTCACCACTGGATAGTGCCCAGAAGAAGGTGGGAGATTGAGCTATGTGATTTCTTTCCTGTAACACCCTCAAGACTTCAGCAAATTCTGTGAACTTAAAAGTTGTGCGTGTCTGCTATATCTAAGGAAGCCAGTGGAATGGCCAGGTTCTAAGGTGTAGAATGACATGGTGTAGAATTAAGATGACAGATCAAGTTACTGGAATAGAGTAGATTATAAGAAATGTTGGAGATTTGTTGAAGTTGTGGGAAGGGCATTCTTATATTCTCAAGGGCTGAAATGTTGGGGGGTTAATTTATGACCCCCCAGATTATAATGTTCATATAATAAAACATTTCAAGGTATTATAATTTCATTGATCACTATTATTCTTATCATCAGGAAGTGGAAGTTCAATTGAACATAGTGAAAGATGTGCTGTTTAAGAAAGTTCAGGAATTACAGACTGAGACAATGAAAGAAAAAGCTGTTGTATCAGAAATTGAAGGAACTCGTTCCTCCCTAAAGCACCTCAACCATCAGTTACATAAACTGGATTTTGAAACCTTGAAGCAGCAAGAAATTATGTACAGTCAGGTAGATGTTAATCTTATGAATGTCTTCCATATTGATTTGTTATAGTTGTGACGGTTAAGATACCACAATGTCCTGAAAAAACAAAGATTTTTAAAGCACTCTTGGAGGGATAGACAGATGCTGAAATAGGATATCATGTTTGGTAAGCAGTAGGGTAAGGGAGCCTTAAAACCTATTTTTTTTCTTGATCTGAAATAAACAGGTCAGAGGATAGACAACTCCAGTGAGGGACAATCATGCTTTAAAGGAACCTGGGGCAATTGGGCCTGGAGTAAAACAAACCAAGGAGTGGGCTATCTGAAACCTGGAAAAACTGTATGTTGAGTCTTAGTCATGCAAACATGGGCTTCCTTACCCCAACCCCTGACTAATAGTTTAAAAGCACTTCAGACATTTTTCCTTATTTGTTCCATTTATATATTCTGTCTCATGTTAATTCTTTAATATCATCCCTCTCTACATCTTAATTTCCTTGTCTAATGTCATAGTTTCTCAAAATTACAGATGTTAAAGTATTATTTTAAAAATAATTCATTGGAAGTTCATCATATTTGAGCCATTCATGGCTAACAATTTGTGACTTTTTTGTATCCCTTAGAAAATGTGCCCTCAAAAATCCATGTCCATGTAAATCCAGTGGATTTACTGAGGTTCCATCCTAGTAGTATATACCCTCTTAGCTGACTTCTTATATTTTCAGAAGATTACTTACCTTTATGTCACTATCATGTACCTTGATTGTTGAAGAATAGTTTGCTGTTTCTCCACTTAGAGTTAAAAAGGATTTTGTACTATAAATTACTGAAGAATTAAAGTGATTTTAGTAAATAACACTTAAGACTAAACTTTAAGAAAGTGTTTATTGTGTTTTATTGTGTTTATTGTGTAAAACCATTTATGGAAATGGTCTTAACTGTTTGTTTCTCCTTACTATCTGTTTTTAAAAATGTAACAGGATTTTTACATTCAACAAGTGGAACGCCGAATGTCACGGTTAAAAGGAGAAATTAATTCAGAAGAAAAACAAGCCCTGGAAACAAAAATTGTTGAACTTAAAAAGACATTGGAAGAGAAAAAATCTACATTCGGCCTTTTGGAAACACAGATCAAGAAGCTTCATGTAACTTAGCCAAAATACTTTTGATGCTTCAAATATCCTAGTCATTAGTCATTCTGTTTTAAGTCAACTTGGTCCTAAGACTTTACTTTGGATAGGATGATTGCCAAGCTACCTGCATGTATAAAAAATGTATGAACTAATGTTCATGTTTCTATACCGACTATGAGAATATAACATTACCATTGATTATGCATTTACTATATGATAAGTATATTACATGCCTTTAGTATTTTATCTCATTTAATCTTTATCAGTGTCTTGTGAGGGAGATATTATTACTTGTGTCACAGATTAAATTGTCCATGGTTACACAGCTAGTACATGGAGAGCTAGGATTTGATCCTTGGCTCATAGGACTTCAAAATACTCTTAAATAGTACATGATTTAAAACGTTGACAAACTACAATTTTCTATGATGTTTTTGCCAGAATAACTTAATTGCCCTTTATCTTTGAAATGACCTTTATGGGTCATCTATTGTAGTTATTCACATATTTACTTGGTTATAATATTTTGAATGACTACTTTGTTAATAAGATGAAAATGTTCTTCATCTTCCAGTATTTCAGTGTTTATGGTCATATAAAACCTATGTTAGGGGAACCTATATAATATAAACCCTGTGTTAAAGATTAACTGGAGAGTAAGAATGAAGGCGATCATAGACCAGAATGGGATGAGAACCCCAAAGGATAGGAGTCATTTATAGTTTGAAAGGCTTGTGATGAGTGTCCTCTAGTGGTTATAAGAAGAATTGCCTTGAATTCCTTTAGGATGACAAAGGTGAAAGGGAGCTCTTACTTTTTAAAATTAATTAAAAAAAAAATTTACAATGACAACATTTTGGTTTTGGAGTGGCTTGTAGCCTGATGAAATTTTTAAAAACTGTTTCTTTAGATTTGTGGAAAAGAACACATGTTTTGGAATCAGAAACAACTGGTTTTAAAATCAAGTTTATATCAGTATTGCTACTTTTTTTTTTTTATTAACATATAATGCATTATTTGTTTCAGGAGTACAGGTCTGTGATTCATCAGTCTTATACAATTCACAGAGCTCACCATAGCACATACCCTCCCCAGTGTCCATCACCCAGCCACCCCATCCCTCCCATCCCCCACCACTCCAGCAACCCTTTGTTTCCTGAGATTAAGAGTCTTTCATGGTTTGTCTCCCTCTCTGGTTTTGTCCTGTTTCATTTTTCCCTCCGTTGCCCTATGATTCTCTGTCTTATTTCTCAAATTCCACGTATCAGTGAGGTCATATGATTATTGTCTTTCTCTGATTGACTTATTTCGCTCAGCATAATACCTTCTAGTTCCATCCACATTGTTGCAATTGGCAAGATTTCATTTTTTTGATGGCTGCATAATATTCCATTGTGTATATATATATATATATATATATATATACATATACATATATATATGTATATATATATATATATATATATACATATATATATACCACATCTTTTTTATCCATTCATCTGTTGATGGACATCTAGGCTCTTTCCATAGTTTGGCTATTGTGGACATTGCTGCTATAAACATTGGGTGCATGTGCCCCTTCGGATCACTACCTTTATATCTTTGGGGTAAATACCCAGTAGTTCAATTGCTGGGTCATAGGGTAGCTCTATTTTGAACTTTTTGAGGAACTTCCATACTGTTTTCCAGAGTGGCTGCCCCAGTTTGCATTCCCACCAGCAGTGTAGGAGGGTTCCCCTTTCTACATAATCCTCGCCAACATCTGTCATTTCCTGACTTATTAATTTTAGCCATTCTGACGGGTGTGAGGTGGTATCTCATTGAGGTTTTGATTTGGATTTCCCTGATGCCGAGCGATGTGGAGCACTTTTTCATGTGTCTGTTGGCCATTTGGATGTCTTCTTTGGAAAAATGTCTGTTCATGTCTTCTGCCCATTTCTTGGATTATTTGTTCTTTGGGTGTTGAGTTTGATAAGTTCTTTATAGATTTTGGATACTAGCCCTTTATCTGATATGTCATTTTCAAATATCTTCTCCCATTCTGTCAGTTGTCTTTTGGTTTTGTGGACTGTTTCTTTTGCTGTGCAAAAGCTTTTTATCTTGATGAAGTCCCAATAGTTCATTTTTGCCCTTGCTTCCCTTGCCTTTGGTGATGTGTCTAGGAAGAAGTTGCTGCGGCTGAGGTCAAAGAGGTTGCTGCCTGTGTTCTCCTCAAGGATTTTGATGGATTCCTTTCTCACATTTAGGTCTTTCATCCATTTGGAGTCTATTTTTGTGTGTGGTGTAAGGAAATGGTCCCGTTTCATTCTTCTGTATGTGGCTGTCCAGTTTTCCCAACACCATTTGTTGAAGACACTGTCTTTTTTCCATTGGACATTCTTTCCTGCTTTGTCGAAGATTAGTTGACCATAGAGTTGAGGGTCCATTTCTGGGCTCTCTATTCTGTTCCATTGATCTATGTGTCTGTTTTTGTGCCAGTACCATACTGTCTTGATGATGACAGCTTTGTAACAGCTTGAAGTCCGGGATTGTGAGGCCACCAGCTTTGCTTTCCTTTTTCAACATTTCTCTGGCTATTTGGGGTCTTTTCTGGTTCCATACACATTTTAGGATTATTTGTTCCATTTCTTTGAAAAAAGTGGATGGTATTTTGATAGGAATTGCATTAAATGTGTAGATTGCCCTAAGTAGCATAGACATTTTCACACTATTTGTTCTTCCAGTCCATGAGCATGGAACGTTTTTCCATTTCTTTGTGTCTTCTTCAATTTCTTTCATGAGTATTCTATAGTTTCTGAGTACAGATATTTTGCCTCTTTGGTTAGATTTATTCCTAGGTATCTTATGGTTTTGGGTGCAATTGTAAATGGGATCGACTCCTTAATTTCTCTTTCTTCTGTCTTGTTGTTGGTGTATAGGAATGCCACTGATTTCTGTGCATTGATTTTATATCCTGCCACTTTACTGAATTCCTGTATGAGTTCTAGCAGTTTTGGGGTGGAGTCTTTTGGGTTTTCCACAGAAAGTATCATACCATCTGCAAAGAGTGAGAGTTTGACTTCTTCTTTGTAGGTGCAGATGCCTTTTATTTCTTTTTGTTGTCTGATTGCTCTGGCTAGGACTTCTAATACTATGTTGAATAGCAGTGGTGATAGTGGACATTCCTGCCATGGATGTTCCTGACCTTAGGGGAAAAGCTCTCAGTTTTTCCCCATTGAAAATGATATTCGCTGTGGGGTTTTCATAGATAGCTTTTTTGATATTTAGGTATGTACCCTTTATCCCTACACTGTGAAGAGTTCTAATCAAGAAAGAATGCTGTACTTTGTCAAATGCTTTTTCTGCATCTATTGAGAGGATCATATGGTTCTTGTTCTTTTATTAATGTATTGTATCACATTGATTGATTTGTAGATATTGAACCAACCTTGCAGCCCAGGAATAAATCCCACTTAGTCGTGATGAATAATCATTTTAATGTACTGTTGGATCCTATTGGTTAGTATTTTGGTGAGAATTTTTGCATCCATGTTCATCAGGGATATTGGTCTGTAATTCTCCTTTTTGATGGGGTCTTTGTCTGGTTTTTGGAATCAAGGTAATGCTGGCCTCATAAAATGAGTTTGGAAGTTTTCTTTCCATTTCTATTTTTTGGAACAGTTTCAGAAGAATAGGTATTAATTGTTCTTTAAATGTTTGGTAGAATTCCCCTGGGAAGCCATCTGGTCCTAGGCTCTTGTTTGTTGGGAGATTTTTGATTACTGCTTCAATTTCCTTACTGGTTATGGGTCTGTTCAGGTTTTCTATTTCTTCCTTCTTCAGTTTTGGTAGTTTATATGTCTCTAGGAATGCATCCATGTCTTTCACATTGTCTAATTTGCTGGCATATAGTTGCTTATAATAGTTCTTATTATTGTTTGTATTTCTTTGGTGTTGGTTGTCATCTCTCCTGTTTCTTAATGATTCTGTTCATTTGGGTCCTTTCTCTTTTCTTTTTGATAAGTCTGGCCAGGGGTTTATCAATCTTAATTCTTTCAAAGAACCAGCTCCTAGTTTCATTGATCTGTTCTGCTCTTCTTTTGGTTTCTATTTCATTGATTTCTGCCCTGATCTTTATGATTTCTCTTCTCCTGCTGGGTTTAGACTTTATTTGCTGTTCTTCCTCCAGCTCCTTTAGGTGTAGGGTTAGGTTGTGTATTTGAGACCTTTCTTGTTTCTTGAGAAAGGCTTGTATTGCTATATACTTTCTTCATAGGACTGCCTTTGCTGCATCCCAAAGATTTTGAACAGTTAGTTGTATTTTCATTTTCATTTGTTTCCATGAATTTTTAAAAACTCTTTAATTTCCTTCTTGACCCATTCATTCTTTAGTAGGATGCTCTTTAGCCTCTATGTATTTCTTTCCAACTTTCCTCTTGTGATTGAGTTCTAGTTTCAAAGCATTGTAATCTGAAAACATGCAGAGAACGATCCCAGTCTTTTGGTACTGGTTGACCTGATTTGTGACCCAGGATATGATCTATTCTGGAGCATGTTCCATATGCACTAGAGAAGAATGTGTATTCTGTTGCTTTGGGATGGATTGTTCTGAGTATATCTGTGTGGTTGCTGGTCCAGTGTGTCATTTAAAGCCTTTATTTCCTTGTTGATCTTTTGCTTAGATGATCTGTCCATTTCAGTGAAGGGGGTGTTAAAGTCCCTAGTATAATTGTATTGTCGATGTTTGTTTGATTTTGTTATTAATTGGCTTATATAATTTGCTGCTCTCATGTTAGGGGCATATATATTTAAAACTGTTAGATCTTCGGGCACCTTGGTGGCTCAGTTGTTAAGCGTCTGCCTTCAGCTCAGGTCATGATCCCAGGGTCCTGGGATCGAGTCCCGCATTGGGCTCCCTGATCAGTGGGAAGCCTGCTTCTCCCTCTCCAATGCCCCCTGCTTGTGTTCCTGCTCTCGCTATTTCTCTCTCTGTCAAATAAATAAAATCTTTAAAAAATAAAATAAAATTGTTAGATCTTGTTGTATAGACCCTTTAAGTATGATATAGTGTCCTTCCTCATCTCTTATTATAGTCTTTTGTTTAAAATCTAATTTGTCTCATATAAGGATTGCCACCCCAGCTTTCTTTTGATGTCTGTTAGCATGGTAAATGTTTTTCCACCCCCTCACTTTAAATTTGGAGGTGTCTTTGGGTCTAAAATGAGTCTCTTGCAGATAGTATATCGATGGGTCTTGTTTTTTTATCCAAGCTGGTACCCTGTGTCTTTTGACTGGGGCATTTAGCCCATTTACATTCAGGTTAACTATTGAAAGATATGAATTCAGTGCCATTGTATTGCCTGTAAGGTGACTATTATTGTATATTGTCTCTGTTCCTTTCTGGTCTATGTTACTTTTAGGCTCTCTCTTTACTTAGAGGACCCCTTTCAATATTTCTTGTAGGACTGGTTTGGTGTTTGCAAATTCTTTTAGTTTTTGTTTGTCCTGGAAGCTTTTTATCTCTTCTTCTATTTTCAGTTACAGACTAGCTGGGTATAGTATTTTTGGCTGCATATTGTTCTCATTTAGTGCGCTGAATATATCATGCCAGTCCTTTCTGGCCTGCCAGGTCTCCGTGCATAGGTTTGCTGCCATTCTAATGTTTCTACCATTGTAGGTTATAGACCTCTTGTCCTTAGCTGCTTTTAGGATTATCTCTTTGTCTCTGAGACTTTTAAGTTTTACTATTAGATGTCGGGGTGTTGACCTATTTTTATTGATTTTGAGGGGGGTTCTCTGTGCCTCCTGGATTTTGATGCCTGTTTCCTTCCTCAAATTAGGGAAGTTCTCCGTTGTAATTTGCTCCAGTATACCTTCTGCCCCTCTCTCTCTTTCTTCTTTTGGGATCCCAATTATTCTAATATTGTTTCATCTTATGGTATCCCTTATCTCTCGAATTCTGCTCTCATGATCCAGTAGTTGTTTATCTCTCATTTTCTCAGCTTCTTTATTCTCCATCATTTGGTCTTCTCTCTCACTAATTCTCTCCTCTGCCTCATTTATCCTAGCAGTTAGAGCCTCCATTTTTGATTGCACCTCATTAATAGCCTTTTTGATTTTGACTTGGTTAGATTTTAGTTCTTTTATTTCTCCAGAAAGGGATTCTCTAGTATCTTCTATGTTTTTTTCAAGCCCAGCTAGTATCTTTATAATCATCATTCTGAACTCTGGTTCCGACATCTTAACTAATGTCTGTATTGATTAGGTCCCTGGCAGTCAGTATTGTCTCTTGTCTTTTTTTATTTTTGAGTTAAGTTTTTCCATTTTGTCATTTTGTCCAGAGGAGAATAGATGAATGAGAGAACAAAATGCTAAAAGGGTAACAGCGACCCCAGAAAAATATATACTAAGCAAATCAGAAGAGATCTGAAACCGGGGGGAAAAGAAGGAAAAAAAAATTTTTTTTTTGATCAAGCTGGTGAATAGAACAGAGCCACACACTAGATTTTGGGTGTATCTTGGTCTATTAGAAGAAACTGCCTCCCAAAATTTTAAAGAATGAAAAACTTATATATATATGGGTAAATATGATAAAGGGATGGAATATGAATATAAAGATAAAAATTTAAAAATATTTTAAAAGAATTGATAAGTTTGTTGAAAAAAGAAAGAAGAAAAATTTAAAAAAAGAAAAAAAAAGAGAATGTGATCAGGTGGGAGACTAGAACAAAGCCATACACTAGATTTAGGGTATATTTTGGTCTGTTAGAAGAAACTGTATCTCAAAATTTTAAAGAAAGAAAAACATATATATACAAAAAATAAGGTTAAATACAATGAAGGGATAGAATTTGTAAAGTGAAAATTAAAAAAGATTTTAAAAAAGCAATTGATAAAATATGTTGGTTGAAAAAGGAAAGAAGAAAAATTTAAAAAAATAGAAAAAGAAAAAATAAAGAAAATTAAAAAATTAACTTTGAAAGACTAAAGAATCATGGGAAAAAAAGCCACGAATTCTATGTGCAGTATTCCTCTAGCAATGGAGTTCTGCCGTTCTCATTGATTGGTAAACTTGGTCTTGGCTGGATGTTCTTGCTGATCTTCTGGGGGAGGGGCCTGTTGCCATGGTTCTCAAATGTCTTTGCCCGAGGTGGAATTGCCCTGCCCTTGTCAGGGGCCAGGCTAAGTAATCTTCTTGGGTTTGCTCTCGGGAGGTGTTGTTCCCTACAAGCTTTCCGTACAGCTTTGGAGGATGAGAATGAAAATGGCGACCTCCCTGTCTCTGGTCCCGGAGTTGTGGAGAACTGGGGCCCCACTCCTCAGTGTGCCCCCAGAGAAAAGCAGTCAATCACTCCCGTCTCCCCATTCTCCGGCCGCACTCCGTGCTCACCTAAGCAAATCAGAAGAGAAGGCTCATCTGGCCTGTGACCGAGCGTTTCTATCTCTGGCGCACGACCCCATTGGGGACTCCAAACCCAGCAGATCCCTGCCGTGCACTCTGCGCCACTCCTCCTGGGTGAGGAAGGGGAGTCTCCTGGATTTGCCACTTTTTGGGTCCCTGCTGGAAGAGCAGTGGCCCCACTGTGGTGCAGATCACGGTTTATGGCAACCTTGAGCTGAGAGCCCACTCCTCGGCTCTGTCTCTGCAGCCGGCTTCCCTGCTCCGATACCTGGGAGCTCTGCCACATTCAGACACCCCCAGTCTTTCTGTAACCCCAAGGGTCCTGAGACCACACTGTCCCAGCGAGGGTTCCACCCCCTGCTTAGCCTCTGGAGTGATATTCCTCAGCGGAGCCGACTTGTAAAAGTTCCGATTTTGTGCTCTGCTCTATCACTTGCCGGTAGTGGCTGACGGAGGCTCCCCCCCGCATGGTCTATCTTCCCAAATATCGCCTCGGATTCACTTCTCCGCATGTCCTACCTTCCAGAAAGTGGTTGCTTTTCTGTTCATAGAATTGCTGCTATTCTTTTCTTAGATATCCTTTTGAGTTTGTAGGTGTTCAGAGTGGTTTGATACCTATCTAGCTGAATTCCTGGGTACTCCTCTGTCATCTTGCTCCTCCCTCTCAGTATTGCTACTTTAAATTTTCTGAGCCCTAGTTAACTGAGCCTTAGTTAACTAATCTATTAAATGAAAGAAAATATTTGATTTTATTTTAGGGCATTTGGGAGAATTAGAAGCAACGTGTATCTTAACACAGTGCTTTTAGTAGGTATTCAATAAATGGTTTTGTTTTAATTACATAGAATATGAGGAGAATATTAATGCTACATAATGATAGGAGGGTGACATTTGTATGCCAGCATGTTTCTTGACCCTGGTGTGAATTGTGTCTGTTTTGCTGTGTGGAAATGATTCTAGTGTTCTGCCTTTTAACTACTCTGGGGCTCTGTCCATTATACAGTTGACTAGTACTTTTGCCTATCCCAACTCTGGTTTTAACAGAGAGATAAATAAATTAAAAGAAATGCAAGTGAAGTTTTAAAGATATTGAAGCTAGTTAACCTTCTAATGAAGGTCTGCTCTTCTCAATAGTACCATGAGATTGTCAAGTCATTCTGCATTACCTCTCCCATGCCATTCCATTTCCTATTTTGCATAATAGAAACTAACTACTTCTGGTTGAAAATCACCTTAAGTTAAAATTTTTTCATTCTAAAAGTTAATTTTATGAAATCACATCTTTATACAAAAAAAAAAAATTCCTCTTCTTACTGTCTTGCTGCAATCTTAGGTCTTGATACCTAAGAAAAATACAGGCAATGAGAGAGGCATAGGAGGGAGGCAGAGAGAGAGAGTAAAAGAGGAGAGAGGAACAGAACTAGGTCTTGGAACTATAAAGTTTTTGCTTTAGGTACCCAGAGGGGACTATGAGCACAAACCTTGTTCTGAGGTCTGGTTGAGTGGAGAGATGTAGATTGTTATAAAGCTAGGAAACTGATATCTGGGTATGTGTGACACATTTATGTATCTGATGGACTTAGATCTTTTCTAGCATTTTTCTCTCTAGCAATATGTGATTATACATGTAATTAAATAATAGTAAGAATTCATGACCCTTCTATGTGTCAAACACTGTTGTACATACTCTTTGACAGTAACATCTTTAATCCTCACAGCAGCTCAGGGAGGTAGGTACTGTCATCTCCATTTTAGAAATGAGGAAACTAAAGAAGAATAGGTTGCCCACCAGGGTCAGATGACTAATGTGTAATTATGGCCATCTGATTCTAGAGCTTGTACCATGAACCAAAACACTATGCTGTTTTAGACCATGAAGGTTTTTGCCTTCTGTGACTTGGGTTGAATCAAATAATAAACTTAAAATGTGAGCTGTGTACTGAACCGATGCTTGGCTTCCTCCTATTTCTCCCCATAAATGGCAGTCACCCAATAATTCAGGTCGAACTGTACATAATATTTACCAGAACTATTGAACCCAAACCAAATCCAAAAAATCAGTAAGTGATAAAAATGAAAATGTTTCTGTGTGAATATCCACATGTATTATATTAGAAACATTAGAGCATGAAGAATGAGATTTAAAAATCGAATTATAAATATTCAATGGAGCATATAATTTAATGTAAGATATGTTTAATACTATGTATTTAATATTATTTTAAAATATGTATTTCACCTCTTTTCCCTTTTTATAGAATGATCTTTATTTTATCAAGAAGTCAAACAGTAAAAATTGTGATGAAAAACAGTTCCTCATGACCAAAATAAATGAACTAAATCTTTTCAATGACAGATCAGAGAAAGAACTTAATAAAACCAAAGCTTTGAAACAGGTGCAGTAAAATCATATGTGTATGAAATATTAAAAACCACATTTTAATGCTAACTATGGAAAATTTTAAAAATATACCAATTTATAAAGATGAAAATAAATCACTGTATATAAGATAAGGTGTTAACGTTATATTATTTCCTTGTAGTCTTTTGAAGAAAATTGGCTTTATATATGTTATTTTTAAAAAATTTTAAATATATTCTCTATTTCCATGTATGTTTGCAAGCATTAAATATTGAACATTAAATATTCTTTAAAAATTATTTTTAAAGGCTTTCTACAGTTTATTGCATGCAAGTTACCATAATTTATTTAACCATCTCCTGTTTTTCGTGTTTCTTTTGTGTTTATTTCCAATGTTTGGTTATTCTAAATAGTACTATCAGGGGCATCTGGCTGGCTCAGTCAGTGGAGCATGCGACTCTTGTTCTCAAGGTCATGAGTTTGAGCCCCACATTGGGTGTGGAGCCCACTTAAAAAAAAATAGTACTACCATATACCATGCATATATATCACTGTATAGTTATTTAATGAGTTAGGAAAAATTTGTAATTGTATAATTATGGTCCAAAAAGAATGAATATTTTCAGTATCTTGAAACTATTTTCTTTTTTTTGAAATACTTTATTTTATTTGAGAGAGAGAGAGCATGCGTGAACAGGGGGAGTGGCAGAGGGAGAGAGGGAGACTCTGAAGTGGACTCCATGCTGAGCGGGGAGCTCCACAAAGGACTTGCTCTCATGACCCTGAAATCATGACATGAGCCGAAACCAAGAGTCGGGTGGTCAACTGACTGAGCCACCCAGGTGCCCCCAAACTATTTTCAAGCCAAATTGTCTTCTTCTAGAGGGTTCATTTAATACTCCCACCAGCAGTGTGTAAGCATTCTATTTTACTCACCACCAGTAAGTCTGGATATTATAATTTATAAAATTGTTAACTTGATAGGCAAACGTATTTCATTGTTTTAGTCTGTATTTTTTAAGTTGGTGACACGTGAAAGCATTTCATGTTTCAACATAAAATTTAAAATATTTATGTTTAAATAAAAATGTTTAAGGGTGCCTGGGTGGCTCAGTGGGTTAAGTGTCTGGCTTTTGCTTTCTGCGCAGGTCATGATCTCAGGGTTGTGGGATTGAGCCCCGCATGGGCTCTGCACTGTGCATGGAGCCTGCTTGGGTTTCTCTCCCTCTCCCTCTGTGGTCCCCTCCCCCCGCCACTTGTGCATGCTCTCTCCCTCTCGAAAAAATGTTCAAAACATTTTTTTCTAGTATGTTATATTCCATAATCTTTCTTTTTTGGATTTCTAGATTTTTATCTTAGCTCATATTTCCATTAGAAGGTTTATATTTTTGGAAGGCAGCTATGCTCACCACTATACCACCAACGCGAAGGTTTATATTTTTGAATTGCTTTGCAAAAGACCTTCATATGTAAAAATATTAACCCTGTCATAAATATTGTCAATATTTTTTCCACTTATCTTTAAATTTTTATTCAGTTTTTTGACATTAAAAACTTTTTTTAACATCAAATATTTGTTTTTCCCTGCATAATTTTTATACTTAGAAACTTCTTTGTCATACTAAAAATCAAACAAATGTTTACTATTTCAGTAACTACATTGGTTTTCTCTCTTACATTAAAATTTTCATTAATCTGGAATTTATTTTGGTACATTTGAGATGTAGGGATCTAATCTTTTCTCCACCTGAAAAGCTATGTTTTGAAATAATAAAGTCTTATGTTCTGGAGTGTTTGTTTCTGGGCTTTCTCTTCTGAAAATTGATCTATTTGTGTACTCTTATGTCAGTACTCTATCCATGACTGAATTTTTTAGAATAAACATTTATTTACATGTTGTTTTGTGAGATTTAGTTTAGAATATAAAAATTTTCATCCACAGGACTATATGTATTTCCTGGATTGTAAGTTTCAATTTTGGGAATAACTTCTTCCTTTTTTTTTTATTAGTAAAACTTAAATTTCAAATTGAATTATAATAAGACTTGAAATAAATCCTTTTCTTAAAAAGTGAAGAAAAACCAAGAGTCATCACTCAGAGCAATCTAAATTTAATCCTAGTTATCTTGGTCAGTGGTCAAATTAGAAAAAGTTATATTTTCAAGTTTGACTTCTGTGGCAATAAAAGAAAATATTATGGATTGGGTATAATAGTAATTATTTCAGTATCTGACAATTTTGTTATGTTGACAGGATTTGATGATAGAAGACAATCTTTTAAAACTTGAAGTTAAACGTACTAGAGAAATGCTTCACAGTAAGGCAGAAGAAGTACTTTCTCTGGAAAAAAGAAAGCAGCAATTACACACAGCTATGGAAGAACGAATCGAAGAAATTAAAGTTCACAAAACAATGCTTGCATCACAAACAAGATATGTTGAGCAAGAACGGCAGAACATAAGGTAATTCAAGTTTTAAAATACTGCTAAAATTTTTTGAAAATGTAAGCGTGATGTCAGAAGAACTGACTGGATGATCATCTTTGACTTATTTGAAAAGGCTTTTAATATATTGGACACATCTTAGTCATAAACCTATGGTTTTTCCTCCTCCTTTCCTTTGGCTAACTCCTAATTCTTTAGATTATCCCTTTTGTAATGAGATCACTAATTCCCTTGGAACTGATTTTCGAGTATTTTTTTTAAAGATTTTATTTATTTATTTGACAGAGAGAGACACAGTGAGAGAGGGAACACAAGCAGGGGGAGTGGGAGAGGGAGAAGCAGGCTTCCCACTGAGGAGGGAGCCTGATGTGCGACTCGATCCCAGGACCTTGGGACCATGACCTGAGCCAAAGGCAGACGCTTAACGACTGAGCCACCCAGGCGCCCTCAAGTATGTTTTGTGGGGAGAGTTCAATAACATGTTTCGCCATGGCTGCATTTATTTATTTATTTATTTATTTATTTATTTATTTGAAGATTTTATTTATTTATTTGACAGAGAGAGAGAGACAGCGAGAGAGGGAACACAAACGGGGAGTGGGAGAGGGAGAAGCAGGCTTCCCACTGAGCAGGGAGCCTGATGTGGAGCTCAATCCCAGGACCCTGAGATCATGACCTGAGCCAAAATCAAGAGTTAGATGCTCAACGGACTGAGCCACATAGGTGCCCCTACTTGCTACTTTTTAAAATGTTTCTGTCAATGTTGTTTCCTTTTTTTTTTTTAAAGATTTTATTTATTTATTTGAGAGAGAGAGAATGGAAGAGAGAGAGCATGAGAGGGGGGAGAGTCAGAGGGTAAAGCAGACTCCCCGCTGAGCAGGGAGCCCGATGTGGGACTCGATTCCGGGACTCCAGGATCATGACCTGAGCCGAAGGCAGTTGCTTAACCAACTGAGCCACCCAGGCGCCCAATGTTGTTTCCTTTTAAATCATTTCATTTTTGGTTTGTTACTAGCATTATAGAAATACAGTTGATTTCTATAAAGAATCTATTAACTTTGCTTAAACTCTTATTAATTCTGGCAGTTGATTGGTAGATTCTAATTTCTAGGTATTTCATTTACATCAATTGCAAATAACAGTTTTGTGTCTCCCTTTTCAGTCTTTATAACCTTCCATTTCCTCCTTCTCCCAGCCCTTGGTAACTACCATTCTTTCTGTCTGTATGAAATTGCCTGCTTTAGATACTTAATGTAAGTGGAATCATGCAGTATTTGTCTTTTGTGACTGGCTTATTCCACTTAGCATAATATCCTCAGGTTCATCTATGTAGCATGTGATGCAATTTCCTTTTAAGGGTGAATAATATTCCATTACATGTATATACCACATTTAGTGTATCCATTCATCTGTCCATGGATGTTTGGGTTGCTTTACCTCTTGGCTATTATGAATAAAATGCTGCTATTAACATCGGGGTGCTGAGATTTCTTCAAGTACCTGCTTTTGATTTTTTTTGGCTATCTAACTGGAAGTGGGATTGCTGTATCATATGGTAGTTCTATTTGTCATTTTTTAAGGAACTGCCATACTGTTTTCCATAGTGGTTGCATCATTTTACAGTTCCACCAATAATGCACAAGGGTTCCAATTTCTCCATATTATTGCCAGTACTTTTTTTTAAAAAGATTTTATTTATTTATTTGATAGAGATAGATACAGTGAGAGAGGGCCAGTACTTTTTTTTTAAAAAAAGATTTTGTTTATTTATTTGATACAGAGTGAGCACAAGCAGTGGGGAGCAGAGTGAGAGGGAGAGGCAGACTCCCCACTGAGCAGGCAGCCCGATGCGGGGCTCGATCCCAGGACCCTGAGATCAACACGCGAGCCGAAGGCAGGTGCTTAACTGACTGAGCCACCCAGGCGCCCCTGCCAGTACTTTTTTTTTTAAAGATTTATTTATTTTTTTATTTTAGAGAGAGTTCAAGAGAGTGCACTAGTGTGGGGAGGGGCAGAGGAAGACGTAGAGAATCTCAGGCAGACTCCCCACTGAGAGCCCCCAGGACCCTGAGATCATGATCTGAGCTGAAATCAAGAACCAGCAGCTTAACCAACTAAGCCACCCAGGCACCCTGCCAATATTTTCTTTTTTTTTCCTTTCTTTTTTTTTCTAGTAGCTACCCTAGGGCTGTGATGTAATATGGTATTGTGGTTTTAATTTGCATTAAATTATCTTTTATGAGACTGACGCGCTACCTACTGCGCTAATGAGGTACCTTGCATTAAACTATCTTTTAAATGATAGTGAATAGCCTTGGAAGCTAGAGGTGGTATCCTCTTGCTGGAGTAAAGATTGGATGTATTTGCTTAGTTCCCATTATAAGATATTTGGATTACTTAAGCTTGAGTTTCCTTAGCTGTGATGTAAACCTACGGTGTATGTAATATCCACTTGAGCTCCTCTTCACTTGCATGGGACTTTGAGAGCTCTGCAAGCAGGAGGCTCATGCGACTTGGTGTACCATGAATGACAAAGTCCTTTTTCTCTGACCTAGGAATCTTGTGTCTTCTGCCAACTTCCATGAAACTATGGCAGCCTAACTTCTTAGCTTTCAAATAGGGTGAAACCCGAGATGCTTCCCACTAATTAGAAAATTGAAAAGTGAGAATATATTTAACCTGTTTGAATTTAGTATTAATAAAAATGTCATATAAGAACACTATAGTCCTTTAAAAATGTATGTCATTTGTGTTTTAGTGTTTTTCTTTTTCTTTCCATATTAGTGCTGAGTTTCATGAGAGGCTAAGTAAAATTGATAAGCTGAAGAATAGATATGAAATTCTTACTGTTGTAATGCTGCCTCCTGAAGGAGAAGAGGAGAAAACACAGGCCTATTATGTGATAAAGGTAATCTTAATTGATTCATAGTTGTGATAAAGTGAAGTATCTTTGCTCTTTGTTAACAACCAAATGGCTTTTTTTTTTTTTTTTTTGCCATGCAACTTTAAATTTCATAGTGCTCTTGTAGCTACTGCACTTGATCAGGGCCATAAAACACTAGTTGTTAGGTGGAGGTACTGAAGCTATTATTATTTTTTAAAGATTTATTTATTTGAGAGAGTGTGGGCATGCGCAACATTGCCCGAGTGGGGGAAGGGGCAGAGGGAGAGGGAGAGAACCTCAGGCAGACTGTACTGAGTGCAGAGCTGACGCTGGGCTTGATCAACCTGAGGTCATGACGGGAGCTGAAACCAAGAGTCAGAGGCTTAACTGACTGAACCACCCAGGCGCCCCCTGAAGCTATACACCTCAAGTCCATGAGGTCAAAGAGAGGTCTGGACTGTTCTTTGATACTTTTTTTTTTTTGCTATCATTTGTGTCATGTCATTTTCCCTCATTTATTCAAGATTCATAATCTGTTTTACCTTAACACTTGCTGTCACTTTGCATGTCTTTAGTATTCATGTGATAACCTGTTCAACACCTCAGGCTCAAGGCCTTACTTCACTATAGCCATCCACTCATGTGGCTATAGCCTAGATCATCACCTGGAGCTACACCACCCTGAAATCTTAATTCTCTAATTTACCAGTGCATCTCTGGTATGGTGGCTATCCAGAGGAAGAGGCCTGTTCCTTTGCCTTCATATTAGATGGGAGAGAGACAGATCGGGTGAATCTGCTCTGTTCTAATGTTTGAGATTTGTCTGCCATTTCATGGTTATCTTTACTGAGTAACCCATAAGGGGAAATGAAGAAGTGATCAGGAACTAGATGCATTTCCCTTCCTGAGTACTGCCATACTCATTTTTGCCATGTAGAAACTGAACAGGTGTGATTTCCTTTACACGGAGGTTTGGGAACTTATTCAAGACACTACAAAGGAGTGGAAATTTTAACTTTAACTCATTTTTCCTGTATCATACACTGAAGGAAATGGGAAGATCTAATTCACACCTTTAGAGGATGACCTGTGGACAGATGTTCCCTTTCCTTTGACTTATACTTAATCTTGCAAGTTTCCTTCTATAGCCCTTCTTTGAGTGTGCCCCTAACACATACACTGAGTGTGATATGCCTGCCACTTTGCCTCAGGAAATTCCACCTAACCTACATGAGAAATGAATCCCAGCTCTCAAACTGTTCTTGTAACTCATCAGTCTGTGGTACCTCAGGCTTTGACCTGATACTAACAAGACTTTCCTCCTCTCAGGTTTTAAAGGTTCCTGAGGGGTGAAGGGTAGGTTCTAGGCTGGTCAGTGTTGGAAGAAGGTAGATGTTATAATTCCAGTTAAGTTTTTCTTCCAACAAGGTATGTGATGTTACCTAAAAGCTCTGATGTTAGAGTTCCTTTGTCCATATCTTGGTTCTATCACTGACCAAGCAGGTGACCTTGAATAAGTTATTTAATCATTTTGGGGGCTTAGTTTCCTCACTTGCAAAATGAGAATATTATTACTTTTGTTGTGAGAAGTAAATGAAGAAGTATATGTGGTGGCAACCTTTTCTAACCGTGAGTCCTTCCTTGTCCTGGTGTTTGGATAAGACCACCTTTTTTGGCACTGAACACATCTCAAGAATTTTCTTGGCCGTCGGCTCTGAACCCCACCACGACAAACAACATCAAAAGCAGGAGGGAAACCTTGGAGGTATTTCATGCACAGGGTTTATAAGGAAGGAGATAACTGTCACTACTCGCATGACCTCTCTGACAGTCCTTATGGTGTAGTGTGCAAGTATTTTCAGCGAGGATACTGTATTTACGGAGACTGCTGCAGATATGAACATAGTAAGCCTTTGAAACAGGACGAAGTGACTGCTGCAGATCTAACTGCAAAATCATCCCTTGCTGCTTCCTCAAGTCTCTCATCAGGCATTGGACCAGTTGTTGAAATGAATACAGGCGAAGCTGAGTCAAGAAATTCAAACTTTGCAACTGTAGGAGCAGGTTCAGAAGACGGGTGAATGCCATTGAGTTTGTTCCTGGGCAGCCCTACTGTGGCCGTACTGCGCCTTCCTGCACTAGAAGCATCCCCGCAGGGCTCAGTGACCAAGGAACAATTGGAGAAAGAGCAAACGGCAGCAGAAACCAAGCAGCAGCTTTGCCCCTATGCTACGGTCAGAGAGTGCTGGTACGGGGAGAACTTTGTGTATCTCCACGGAGACTCCTGTGACATGTGTGGGCTGCAGGTCCTCCATCCGACGGATGCTGCCCAGAGATCGCAACATATAAAATCTTGCATTGAGGCCCATGAGAAGGACATGGAGTTCTCATTTGCTGTCCAGCGCAGTAAGGACGTGGTGTGTGGCATATGCATGGAGGTGGTCTATGAAAAAGCCAACCCCAGTGAGCACCGCTTTGGGATTCTCTCCAACTGCAACCACACTTACTGTCTCAAGTGTATTCGCAAGTGGAGGAGGGCTAAGCAATTTGAGAGCAAGATCATAAAGTTCTGCCCAGAATGCCGGATCACATCTAACTTTGTCATTCCAAGTGAGTGGAACTTGGTGGAGGAGAAAGAAGAGAAGCAGAAACTCATTCAGAAATACAAGGAAGCAATGAGCAACAAGGCATGCAGGTATTTTGATGAAGGACGTGGGAGCTGCCCATTTGGAGGGAACTGTTTTTACAAGCATGCATACCCTGATGGCCGTAGAGAGGAGCCACAGAGACAGAAAGTGGGAACATCAAGCAGATACCGGGAGCAACGAAGGAACCACTTCTGGGAGCTCATTGAGGAGAGAACAGCAACCCCTTTGACAACAAGAAGAGGAGGTTGTCACCTTTGAGCTGGGCGACATGTTGCTTATGCTTTTGGCTGCAGGTGGGGACGACGACCTGACAGACTCTGAAGATGAGTGGGACTTGTTTCATGATGAGCTGGGAGATTATTATGACTTGGATCTATAGCAGCTTGACGTGGCGGGTGAACTGGTCTGCTGAGCCCCAGACAGTAGCTGTCCCCTGTGGTGGTGTGGTAGTGCCCGAATTTCTTTCCTAGGCAGGCCTATCAACTCCAGGTGCTGTTGTGATCCGTCTTACCCAGGGCCTGTCTCAATCCCTCACCTTTCCCCAAGGAGTGTGTTTTTTTCTGTTTAAAAAAAAAAGTTACAAAAATAAATCTTAAAGCTAATTTTTTTGTAACATGAATTTAACTGTCAGCGTAGGTCTGTTGCGTCATCTGGTTTCCACCAGATTGACACCATTCTAGGGTAGCGTTGATGGACTCTCCACACTTACTTGGAGGACCCCAGGTTCAAGAACAGCATTGGCCCTGCTTTGGGGTATAAGAATAGAGGTGACGGGTGACGGATCTGCACTGTCGCACGTAGCCTGCCACAGACTTACGAGGTGGATACCCGAGGTTTCTGGTGAAATCTGCACATCTGTGTTTTTAAATCTGTTCCCTACCCCATAACCCCCACTGTGCACCTGTTCTGTGGTTTTGGTCTCTTGTTGAATTGCGCACAAGTCATACTACTGGGTAACCAGAACCAGGTGCAAACGTATTGAGATTTTTACTGTGTTTAGCACGATAGGAAAGTTGAGAAGGAACACGTACAACAGATGTAGTGGCCTAAGTGAACGGCCGAGCTGGAAGCGGACTCCTGAGGGCTGATGGACTTGGTGTGTATGAGAGTGTGTGAAAAGCTTCTTGTCCCTGCATAGATGCTGTGTTCTTAGCCTTAGTGGAAAAACTGCAGCCTCGTATGGCACACAGACCATAAAGGACAAAGCAGGATATTGGTAGCTGTCGGTAGAGCGGTGCTAGCTCTGTCCGTATAAATAGAGAAATGGGCTTAGCCACAGAGGGGTCACCTGTCTGCTGGTCCCATTCATTAACACAAACCAGGGCTCGGATACACAGCTGTACTTAATGTTTTAGGGTCTCCCAGCCTCTCCAGCCCAGGCACTTTTGGACAAATGTTTGTCCTCGTTTGAGGTTTTGTTGTCAGATTTTTGTTTTTGTGGGTATTTGCCTCATTCCATCCCTGAGCTTTGCAGGTAGACAGATGTGATTCAGAACTTAGTTCAAGGTGTTTCTTATAGTGGGGTCATTGGTTGGCAGGAGTAAGTCATGCTTTTCCACTAAAGGGGGGGCGGGGGTGGTAATCCACGAGACGAGCTAAAGTTAAGTTGTTAGAAGAAGATTGGAAACTTTAGCTTTGAGTTTTTTCGCTCTAGTTCCTAAAAGAACTTGGAGATGCTCCTCATTTGTCCATCTACTGCTTTGATTCATTCCTTGGATCCCACCCATTCTTTCACTCTAAGAAAAAACAAATAATTGTTGCAGAGGTCTCTGTATTTTGCAGCTGCCCTTTTGTAAGAAGCACTTTTCCGAAAAAAAACAAAAAGTCCCCCCCAAAAGAAATATATGTAAAACCCTTAAGTGTCTGGAACAAAATGAGCCCTCAGTAAATTGCTGTCATTATTGTTATTGCTATGATGATGATGATGACGATGATGATGATGTATCCACTTCTCAGGAAAACAGGCAAATTTTATGAGGAAAAGAGTGTGTGTTCTGTTCACGGTGAAGTTGCTGGATAAATGTCAGCATAAGAGATATGTAAGATGAATCAAGGCGATCAGTTACCTTCCCAATTTCCTAATGCCACTCTTCACTTTCCATCCTTTCTAGGGTCCGCAGCTTGCCACATTATTCCATTTTTCATTATGCAGCATATTTAAATGTTTTACTCTTAACACTTCACATGTGCCAGATGTGTAAAAATGAAACTTTTTATTTGTAGCTAGATTCAGTGTGTCTTATGTGGTCTTTATAAGGTTACAGTCCAGTTCTGACCACAATTTAGTGAAACTGTTAGAAAATGAAATTACTAGAAAATGCTTTAAAATGTTGACAGAAAGGTATAAATAAAAATTTGTTTCTAATATAAGCTTTCTAATCTAGGATAAAAGGTATACATTCTATAATGTCTGATTTAGAACCAGATAGGGTCATAAAAGTTTTTAGTGTAAGGTACGTATGGAATTAGATCAAGAAATATATATAAATGTACAAAGTCAGCCCCTTTGTTTGACAAATAAACTGAACTCGGAGAAGGAAAATGAATTATTTAATGTTACCTCATTCGTAGGATATCCACAATTAAAATCTAGCTGTTTTGATTCATTCTAGGTCTCTTCCACTATAGTATTTTTTGAATGAAAAGGTTGCCAATTCTAGACTCAACTTAACTGGAATTAGAGTATAATTTAAGAATTTTTTTTTTTTTGCTAACTGTATTCGTATGTACCATTTACTATAAAAATATGTGTTAACATATTTTGAAGCATAATAAATACCAGTGAAAATGTTAAGAGATAAAGAATTACCAATAAAACTTCAAATGGCCACATTCTGGTTTAAATACATGCCACACTTAGGGATTAAATAAATTAACAAATTAAATTATTTAATTTTGATTAAAAATGGGTTTTGGCACTTTTAAATATGTATTCATATTATCACTGTCAACATTTAATTGGAGAAGTTCTTTGGAACTTTTTGGATACAACTGTAGAGAGCCTAGCCCAGTGACAGAGTTAAGCTGGAAAAAGTCATTGAGTATGCCTACTACTGAGACTTTTTGGTTTTCAGCAATTTATAGACTGCATTTTTTTCCAGCCACATTTATCAGTTATCTTTCTCTAATTAAAAAAAAAATTTTTTTTTAAAGATTTTATTTATTTATTTGACAGAGACAGCAAGAGAGGGAACACAAGCAGGGGGAGTGGGAGAGGGAGAAGCAAGCTTCCCACCGAGCAGGGAGCCCGACATGGGGCTTGATCCCAGGACCCTGGGATCATGACCTGAGCCAAAGGCAGCCACTTAACCGACTGAGCCACTCAGGCGCCCCTAAAAATTTTTTTTAAACATGGCAAAATACACATAAATTTGGCCATTTTAACAGTTTTTAAGTGTGCAGTTCTGTGGCGTTAAGTACATCCCCACTGTTGTGCAACCAACACCAACATCCATCTCCAGAACTTTTTCATCTTCCAAAACTGAAACTGTCTACCCGTTAAACACTGAGTCCCCATTTTTCCCTCTCCTCAGCCCCGGGCAACCACCGTGCTATCCTCCGTCTGTGAATTTGACTATTATAGGCATCTCATTTAAGTGGAATCATGCAGTGTTTCTCCTTTTAAAAATACGGAGTGCTTCACAAATTTGCATGTTATTCTTGTGCAGGCACCAAACTATTTTTTTCTATTTGTTCTGATTTTAGTATGTGCTACCGAAGTGAGTATTCTAATTTTAATATTACTTAACTGTTCAAAAACGTTGAAATACTAGTTCTAATAGCAATATAACTGGGTTGGAAATAATATGCATTTGTTTTCCTAGGTTTGCTTACCTCCTTTATTCTTAAGACTTAAAATGAGAAAGTGTTCCTAAGCCTCTTTCAGGCCAGAAACATGTATTCTTCTTATGGGATAGATCTAGTTTGAAGCCACCTTCTAGTTAACCCTCTCTCTTTCCAGTAAAGTGTAGACCTGCTTAGCTTTCTGGTAATTTTTATTGGAAAGTTTTAATGTAAACTTTGGTTAATTACTACACTTCCATCAGTTTGTATCCTATGTACTATATTTTGAAGGTCTTGGGGCTTTAGTCTTCTTTTCTAAATCAAGTGCAAGAAATAAATGCTTAATGCTGCGTGTAGGCCCCAAGGTAAATTGGTATTGTTGTGAGTATACTATTTCCTGCCCTGGAAACAGAAATTTTCTCCTGATACTTTGGTGCAGTCACTTTTTTTTTTTTTAAAGAAGTTAAATTTTTTAAATTTTATCATGTTATGTTAATCACCATACATTGCATCATTAGTTTTTGATGTAGTGTTCCATGATTCATTGTTTGCGTATAACACCCAGTGCTCCATTCAATAGTGCCCTCTTTAATACCCATCACCAGGCTAACCCATCCCCCCACCCCCCCTCCCCTCTAGAACCCTCAGTTTGTTTCTCAGAGTCCATAGTCTCTCATGGTTCATCTCCCCCTCTGATTCCCCCCCTTCATTTTTCCTTTCCTGCTTTTTTTTTTTTTTTTTTTTACATATAATGTATTATTTGTTTCAGAGGTACAGGTCTGTGATTCATCAGTCTTACATAGTTCACAGCACTCACCATATGTGCAGTCACTTCTATTCTGTATTTCATAGGCTGCTCAAGAAAAAGAAGAACTTCAAAGGGAAGGTGACAGTTTGGATGCTAAGATCAACAAAGCTGAAAAAGAAATCTATGCTCTAGAAAACACCTTGCAAGTGCTGAGAAGTTGCAACAACAATTATAAACAATCTTTTAAAAAAGTGACTCCATCCAGTATGTAGGAGTTATTAAAAATTTTTTATGAATATATGCAATTAAAGCTGTAGTTACTTATTTTTAAAGCAAAACATTGTGAGACTTGGAAAACAAAAATGTACCATGTTTGATTGAGTCAGAAAATCATCTCCCCGCCCCCTTTAAAATAAGGACTAAGTTGTTATTTCCATTATTAGTTCTAGCAGTATTGCATATCACTTCTCTGGGAATTAATTTCAAATGAGAAGAAAATAGCAGCACACTGGTTGCTCGATGTTGACAAAACAAGAATGGCTACCACATTACATGCTTATACTGTTTTTCAACAAGCAGATACAAGGAATTTAACTTTCTGTTAACAAAAAATGTTAGAGAAGTTTAATATATGTAAGACTTGAAGCTTGCTTTCTACATAGCATGTTAAAAATTTAATAATTCTCTAATTTTAGGTGATGAGTATGAACAAAAAATTCAACTAGAAGAACAAAAAAGAGCTATTGATGAAAAATACAGATACAAACAAAGACAAATCAGGGAACTACAGGAAGATATCCAGGTAAATTATACAGGCTTTAGTAATAAGCCCTTAGTAAAAGTTAACTATCATTATTATTATGTCTACTGTCTTGTTATCTTGTAGAAAGAAGATAATTTTTTAAAGTAGATAGTCTCATTTAATTAAAATGAGAAAAAAAAACAAGTGACCAAAGTATTAAATAAATTAGTTAAAATCATAGTACTAAACACAGGATGGACTGATAATGACTTGTTAATTAGGTGATGAATCATAGCCAGCTAATTACATCTACCCACTTTTATTTAATGAACTTTTATTTCATTTAATTCTTTAAAGATCACCTTAAAGATTGCTCCTTAAAATTTGAAAGATAAAAATAATCTAGTAGAAAGTAGTTACTAAACCACATCACTGAAAGAGAAAACAATGTGCTTGGTAAGCAAGCTCGATATAAAATTTTTTTTTTTTTGCTAGTTTGAAGGAACCAATGGTATGAATTTTTGAAAACTGCATGCTTTTAATAGCCACTGTTTGACTTATTTTTCCCCCAAGTACCATAAAAATACTTTCCAGTGGAATTATATACAAAACTTAATCCAGGAACCGTTATACTTATCTACCAATATAATGTATGTTATATACAAAAATAAATGAATTAAGTACTTGAAAAAATGGCAAGTTGTAAGTTCTTGATTCTAACCAGTTAAGTATGTTAATGCTTTATTTTCTGCAGAGCATGGAAAATACTTTAGAAGTTATAGAACATTTAACAAATAATGTCAAAGAAAAATTATCAGAGAAGCAGGCTTATTCATCTCAACTAAATAGAGAAACTGAGGAGCAGAAGCCAAAATTAGAGAGAGTAATTAAACAGGTACTGCTGTCTTTTTAAAAACTGACCTGTCATATTTATATATTTTCAAGTTCCAAATGTAATTCCAAATCCTTCATCCGTAATACTAAGTTCTGGGAAATAGTTTTAAATAATAACTGACTACTCTTGACCAACAACAGTGTGCAAAACTCACCAAGGAAATCCGACTTTTGAAAGACACAAAAGATGAAACACTAGAAGAACAAGATATCAAACTTCGTGAAGTGAAACATTTCCACAAGATCATTGATGAAATGCTAGTTGATGTCACAGAAGAAAATGCTGAGATCCGTATTATCCTTCAAACATACTTTCAACAGGTAATAACAGTACCTTCTAGCTAAAATATTTTTTAAACACAAATAAATTTATGGCATTTATCATAAAGTCTAATTCAAAATATTCTAATATGTAGTGGTACTAATGATCGCTATTGAATATTCTTCCAGAATGGTTTAGAACTACCTACAGCTGGTACAAAAGGCAGTCGCCAGAGTTCTAGATCTGCTTCACAGACTTCACTGGTATCAACAAGGTAAGTGGAAGGTTAAAAATCATCTCAACAACTCTCTGTCCTATGCAAATACCGCTACAGCCACTGGATCTGCCAGTGCTCTCCTTATCCTCCTTACCCACCTTTCTATGTTAGTGTTATGTATGCAGGTAACAGCCAGCAGAGCAAGACTCTTTCCCTCTGATTTGTCTGATGTCAGTTTCTATGAGGACAGGAGTGTTTTGTGACTTCCAGCTTTCCGTAGGATAAAACAGGGTGAAATTTTGGAGGTTACGTCTTGCATGGTTAACACTGAGTATGGAGTTTTGTTTTTTTTTTTTTTTTAAGATTTTATTTATTTGAGAGAGAGAGAGGGAGTATGAGCAGGGTGAGGAGCAGAGGGAGGACAAGCAGACTCCCCGCTGAGCAGGGAGCCCGATGCGGGGCTCAGGGCTCAATCCCGGGACTCCAGGATCATGACCTGAGCGGACGGCAGCTGCTTAACTGACTGAGCCACCCAGGCGCCTCTGGGGAGAATTTTTTAAACCATAAAAAGGCAACTTAGATGTACAGACATATGATTTTTATGATTAAAACCACATTATGAAGTTTTAAGTAGAATTTCATTTTTGCTGCTTTATTTTGCTAAAAAGGAAATTATTCTTTACTTCTGCACTTCAGTTTTATCTGGAATTCTATCAGGTAGATTGATGTTTAATCAACACTCTGTGCTTTGCTGACAAAATCAAAATTATTAATGATCTTAATTTTAAAATTCCCAATCTCCTATGTTCAATAGCCATTTATTTTTCACTTGTCCACAGATAGCTTTCAGAAAATAAAAGGGACATCCTAAAAGATAGTGTTTAAGTAGAACAAATCTGTTTCTACATAAACATGGTAAGGAGTAACCTGAACATCACTGTATTTCGATATTTTTAAGTCTTAGCATTTCAGAATTGTATAGCTAGTTATGCTTTTCAAATGACCCCACTTTATCCTGTCAATAGGCCTCATTTTCTTCTCTTTAGCTTAGATTACATAACTATTACTGTAGTCACTCTGGCCAGCACCCAAATTACCATGGCACTTTATGCTTAATGATTTTTGCAAAACCTTTTCAATGTTTAATGATTCCACTTCTAAATTGATTATAGTTGAAAATATTTTTCTCATATAGAAACATATTTTTGAACTAGTTTGAAACTCTATGTTCATTACCTTTTTTTTTTTGAACGCATTTTTTGACATGAATGGTTATGCTTTTACTAGTATATACTTTCTGATCTCTTTTAATTCCTTGTGGGATTATGGTATCTTTTGCCATTAGCAAGGGGTTCTTTACTAATAAGGATTTTGAATTCAATTTAAAATAGTGCTGGTTTTCTTTTCCTGTAGGTCATCCAGAAGTTCCACAACTACTGCCTCTCAGACTTCAATTAAAGTATTAGAGCTGAACTTCCCAGCCTCCTCTTCAGGGACTGGCAATATTTCTAGGCCACCAAGTGCGACCAGTAGCTCCAGTAATGGTAAAAACAAAAAGGGCTGCAAATAAACATTTTAATCTCTTGTATAAGTTGTAAACACGAAAACAAAAATCTTACTTTTAAGATAGTGAATTCCACCCTATGCTTTTGGGTGCTGTGTAGTTATATGAGAGAGGCCCACTGAAATCGTGTTAGAAATATGCAATAACTAGACCAAAGTTTACCCTGTGGAAAATGTGAAAACTGAGTTAAAAAGTCAAGCAATTTAGGTTCAGATAAGCCAAAGAAATGCTTAATTTTCTTAGCTTTTGCCATACTGTTTTCTTCAGAGAAGGAAAGCAGTAATAGATTCTTTAACAAGGCTACATGTTTTATAAGCATAGAGAAAATGATGTTTTTCACTGTTATTTTGATGTTTGTTAAATTAGAAAATGGTTTGCTTCAGTATTTCATGCTAGCCATGAAACTACTTCAATTCTAATTTAACACAATCTTTCAGGAAATTTCTGAAGATTCACTGTCCTTTGAATATAATACTAAAATTCTCATTTACCCTAGAAAATCCTAAAATTAGGTTTGCTTTAGTTAAAGAAACATGTTTCTTGGACTTCTGGGGGAGAAGTCTCTTAGTTTCTTTTGAAGAAGAAACTTCTATTTTTAACCAAAAACTAGCATTTATTCCCTCCCCCCAAAAATACAATTAATAGGAAAGAGCACTGCATATTAAGAAAAATGCAGCTGAAATTTCTAAGAATTACTCAACTCTGATCTTGAAAGAAGTTGAACACATTAAACATTTTGTTTTCAAGAATAACGATGTACTTTCAAGACTTTTCTCCCCCCAAGACCTTCTTGATGTAGTAGACAAAGAGCTAGGTATGATTTGATTTGCAATAGGAATCCCATAAATTCACGGTAGAAATGGACCACCTGATTTAGAATGTTATTCCGTTTAATACCTTATTGTAGAACATGAACCCAATATTTTCAACTCTTGGAATAGAGTGTGGAGTATGATGTTATAAAACTGGCTTTTAAATACTTAGCTATATATACTTAGAAACTATATACTTAACTGAATATTTCTCCTTCAAACCTTGAATTTGTCACAACTGTTGTCATTGTTTAGAAGTGTCATTTACAGTTCCTTCTGAAAGGTAGTATTGGCAGTAAACCCGTTTTTCCTGATTATTTTATTATTTTTAGAAATAGCCAGCAAATGGTATAGCCAAGTCCAATGAATAATTTTTTTGTAAAACAAGGTTCTAAATGCATGAAATTTAGATCTAAAAACTGATTAATTTTATGCTCACTTTGTGTGTTCACCGCAAAGTGCATTTGTGTGCATTACTTTGTAAATTACTTGGAACTTGCAATTCAGTATTAAACATTGTTCTGTGGAGGCAGGGATTGTCTTACTGGCTCTTTGACCTTAGGGAAAGTTGCTTCTCTATGCTTTTTTCCTTATTTGTAATACTGAGACAGTAAGAGTTACTTACACCACAAGTTTACTGAAATAATCAAATATATGAAAGGCCCTGACTTAGGAATTGCACAGTAACTTCTACCTATTATTGAGTCACCACCCAAAGGCTAGCACAATATTTGTGGAATGGTTAGGTTCTAGGCCAGTATACAAGTCCGTATTTAACTCTATTAAATAAACAGTTCCAACACTATGTGTATAATAATGCTATATGGTGACACAGGGATCACAAACCCATTATCTCCAAATGTGGAGAGTTATCTTAAACATCCACCTATTGTGTTAGAAAGTTATTTATGGAAGTCAAGACACAGTCTGGGTGTGTACAAAGTATAGACATAATGATAAGGAAAAAAACTGCTAATTACTAACAATTCTTGGTAAGCCAGTCCCCAATATTCTTTTGCTGTGACGGGTTTCCTGAACACATCCTTAGAAACTGGCTTGTAAACTCTGCTTAAATTTAGTATGTTCCGGGAAAGAAACTGGGGAAGATGGAATTCATAAATTCAGGCAAGCCTATATAAGGTACTATCCTAATTTTCTTGTACCTGAATGTAACATTAAGCCACAAAGACACCTTGGAAAATTATAGTGCTGGTTGATAGTGATGCTCAGAGATTTTTTAGTAAATAAAATGGTGTACGTAAAATACTGAAGATGTACTAGCAATTCCTAAAGATCAAAGACCATGTCGAGATACTTTTCACTTTTTACAAAAACCACTATGTAGGACTATGTAGGGATGATACAGGAGCTATTAATACACAGAAAGAACCAGGGACTCTTTTAAGATGAGTTTCTTGGTACAAAGATGAATGACCTGAGTGACCTTCCTACTGCTATTACGCATGGTTTTTGACCAGTTTCTCTGTTCCACTGTAAAACAAACTTTAGCTTTTTCACTAGGCTCCCAATGCTAAAGTCTGAAGGCCACAAACAGGACATACCCAATTAGAATGATTTAGACAGACGTAGCATTAAAGGCCTGTTGTCACAGTGTCTAGAACCTGAAATGGGAAAGATTCTAAAGACCGTTCTAAATCAACAACCATGACTACCATCTCTATCTTCAAATCTCTGTTTTCAAATCTGGAAGGATTTTTTATGATCTAAGTCACTTCTTCAGCTCCAATTGCTGGAATTTATTGAGTAAAACCAGGCTTTTGTCATTTATTCAGACCCTAAGAAAGGGAGGTATCAAGGGAAGTGCCAGGAGAGAGGTATCAAGAGGAAATGCAGGCCAGCTCTAGGCGAATTAAAACATGCCCAGTGCCTTCCCAACTGGACATATGCAATACTAGGACAGTTTCCCAATTTTCTTTCCCTTAGGGGAAAACCAGATTTAGAGTGTGTTTCTCTTGCCACTGCTGTTTTTGCTAAAAGGATTCTTTTTATTCTGATCTATTCTTGCCTGGTATATAGTCTCTAAGGGTCTTGCCAATATTTAAGGTTAAGAAATTTCTTAGGGCTATACTGCTAACAATAGGTTTAAGAAAAAAAAAATAAGCAAAATGGGCCCCTATTTTCAACTTTCATGGCTTTATTCCTAAGGTATTGTTAAGCTGGCACACAAACCATTTTTAATTAAATCAAACTTTAGAGGTCAATTAGGCAAGACAGATCATCTGTATATAATCTTAGAAGTTATACAAAAAATGTGATATTTAAATAAATGATCAATAGAAAACGGTACTTAAGGAACAATCAAATACTATGTATCTCTTTCAAAAGCTGAGGGAAAAGACAGAATTTAACAGAAAAGACAATGAAATAATTTTTGAACAATCCAAGTGTTCAATGAACAAATTTAATTTTCTCTCAAGCAGCAGGATAAGGTGGACCCGAGGAATTCTCATACACTATAATACCATGAGGAAGCAAAACTTCTGAGAATTATCTTTAGGTGAAGTTTAAATCATCACAGTAAGAAATACCATACAGAAACATACACATGAAAAGCCTAAAAAATCAAGCTGTGAGAACCACAACTGAAACAAATATACTTTGAGAATAGCTAAAAAGCATCTGCTTTCTGCAATCTCTACAAATAAAATACCTTTAGGAGTAGAGATTCTTCTGGACTAGAAGACCCAAAACTTTCATGTAAGCCTTTTGTGTAATGGCACTGAATCCCCTGGAATATTATTTTTTTGGCTTATTTCCTTTTTCTTTCTCAAATGCAGCTATCTGATTAAATATATTGAGTAAATTCTGAGGTAAATTTTTTTTAACTCCACTTTCTGACTGCTCTTTGCTATTCAGGCCATCTGCTTCTGGAACCTCTGTTTTAATATCCTCTTCATAATTATCCTCTATTTCATATTCTCCTTGATTTTTATTTAACGGGTATCTTTGCTCATGTCTACTAAAATCACGTGACCCTGAACAAGTGTATTTTTTGTATTTTTCAACTGACTTACATGAGTAGTCTGAGCTTGCTGGTGAAGTGGAATGCCTCACGGAACCTGGCTCCCACCTTCTATAGTGCTCTTTTCTTCCCTCTGTATCTTTTTCAAATCTTCTATAACTGTAAGTTTTCACTTTGTCCTCTGAATTCCTATAAAAGGAATCTGAGGAATCTCTTCTACTGGAAGAATGTTTTTCTGATTTATATGGTTTTTCTGTTTTGCTACTACTTGCCTGAGTATAAAAATCTCTTGGATCTTCAGACCTACCTCCAAAATCATCCGGAATTTCAACTGAAGATGAAGAGAGAGGGCATCTATCTTTCTCTTTTACCTGTTTCTTTTGATATGGTAACCTGTCCTGCTTTTCCAGTAGTTTTTCCACTTCTTGTTTTTGGTTAAGAAAAGATGCTAAAGTATTGGCTGGAACTGGGAAGCACTCATCTTTCCTATTCTGATCTATCTGACTTGAGGAGGCCTTAGCTAAATGCTTTTTGGAACTTCGAGAAGACTCTGAACGGTTCCTCTTATGTTTCTTATGCCTTTTGTGACCGGAAGAGGAAGAGGAGGATGATGAAGAATCAGATTCATCAGCAGAAGAAACACTTGAAGAGGAAGAAGTTGATTTTCTTCTTTTCTTCTTTAGCCTAAAAAATATCGTTAACCCATCAAATACGTTAAGTACAAAAATGTTTCTTGATTATCCATAAAGATTCTAGTCCTACTTTGTTCTCTTTAAAGGTTTCATAAAAGCTGTGGCTTTAGATAAGCAATTACTATAATAACATCAGTTACTACAATATCCAATTTTACTACCAGGCATGACTTTTGGGGAAAAAATACTGTGTAGACAATTGTCACTGAAAGCAAATCCATTATTTCTGAAGACACAGTCACATCTCGAACACTGTCTAAAAAATTTAAGTCCATCTGAATACATAAAGGAGAGAAATGAAGTTTTGTATCTGGTTACCTCTAATATATAGTTTCTCTACCTCAGCACTATTGACATTCTCACCTGAATAATTCTTTGTTGGTTAGGAAGGGTGATGATGGGGGTGGGGGTATCACCGTAGGATGTTTAGCAGCATCCCTGACCTCTACCCACTACACGTTAGTACCACTCCACCAGTTATGACGACCAGAAATGTCCCTGGGGGGACAAAGCCACCCCCAGGTGAGAACCACTGCTCTAGTTCTAAAACATTTCTCCCTAAAATACAGATAATTAAAACAATTTATTATATATTTTAAGATTTTTCTTTTCTTTTTTTTTTTTTTGCAGAACTCTACCTTTAGAATCCACTTAATTTCTTTTACAGAAAAATGTGTGGTACACATACTTACAAACTATCACTGATTATGATTCAATAGTTTTTTGTTTTTTGTTTTTTTACTTACTTTAACCTCCATATGGCACTTTGGTTCAACTCAGTAGTTGCTTTAAGTTAAAAAATACTGAATATTATAGTTTACCTTTTCTCCTCTTTTAAGAGCTTACGCAACTTTTCTGCACTTGTTTCTATTTTCTTTGTTTTCTGCTTTTCTTCCTTTTCAGCTTGTTTTTCTCTTAATTCCAAAGATTTCTTTTAGAACCCAGATATCGGAAAAAACCACACGTTAAAAACAGCAGAATATATAAAACCCAGTTTTCAAAAGACCACCCCCCCCACCAGAAACCAAATGGGGTACACCCAAATCACCATATATCCAGCATTAAGTATTTTTAACATGTAAAAAATTAACCATACAAGTGTTTGGCATTAATCATTGGAATAGCCAGAACAGCATTGAGGACCATATTGCAGTTGGTATTCCATGAAAAAAGGGGAAGCCATTGCATTGGTACCCATGACCCAGAGTGCAAGAAAGGGAAAAAATAAAATACATAATAAAATACATGAAAAATTATTTTTAAAAAAATTGAATAATTTAGACAGGACACAAATTTTATAAATAAAATTCAAATAAATTCCATTAAGGTGAATTGAGGGAGGAATCACCATGTTCAAATACAAACCATTTAAAAAATAGCACAGCCCAGTTGGACGCATGATTACATAAGAAATCATTTTCCAGTTTGAGGATGGGGATGAGCAGCACCAGATGTCACAGACACAGCAGCAATGGTCCAATTCAGAAGAAAATGCATGAGAAAACATCATCATCAGTATTACAGGAAAAGGCAATTTAAAATTATTTCTCAAAGAGGTTTTTATAATTAGCTCAATTACAGCAACAGCACTGAATTTGTAACCACCAGGAAAGCTCACTATAAGGACAGTTCTCAAAACCACATACCACATGTAGGCAGTAGGAATTTTCTCATAGGGCTATTTTTACTTTTGAGTACTAACAAAAAAGAAAAGGCACTATGAAGTAATGTCAAACCCAATTTGGAAAAGTTGTATCTAAAAAGACACTTTTCATAATGCCTTGACTAAGTAATCTAGAATAGTATTCCCTATAAGAAAATTAAGTTTTGGCATCAATTTCAACTATCACTAAATTTCTAAGAGGAAATAAAGAATCACCTGCATATATTTATGAAGCTTCTGCAAAGCATCCTCTGCATCTTTAAAAGTCTCATCCAAAGCCAAAGCTTTCTTGTAGTAACTTTCAGCATTTAAAAACTTTTCTTCTTCTTCTAACCTAAATTTGAAACAGAGATTAGCTTTTCATAAAAACAAAAATTCTCAAATATGCATATAGGTCAGAAGCTTATATGAGAGAACTTATTAGAGAAAAACCATGTTTGGTAACATTTTTCTAATTGACTAGTACCTAAATCATGTGCTTTTTACTGCTATTTCTTTGGTAAAAAGACCACATAAAACAAAAAATCTAAACTCATAGATACAGAGAACAGATTGGTGGTTGTGCGGGGTTGGGAGGGCACTGGCGAAATGGGTGAAGGTTGTCAAAATTACAATCTTCCCGTTAAAAGATAAGTAAGTCCTGGGGATGTAATGTACAGCATGGTGACTATAGTCAGTAATACTATATTACATATTTGAATATTGCTAAGAGAGTAGATCTTAAAAGTTCTCACAAGAAAAACAAATTGTAACTATGTGTGATGGTAGATGTTAACCAAATGTTGTGGTAATTATTTTGCAATATATACATCCGGCAAATCATTATGTTGTACGTCTGAATCTAATATAATGTTATATGTCAATTATATCTCATTTTAAAAAAAGTAGGAATTCATTACTGGTAACTAAAGCCATATTGTATGTCCAGCATTGGGATTTTAGTATGATACATGAAAACATGATTAGCCAAGGTTTTCTCTAAATTTATTATAATCTTGGGCACCTGGGTGGCTCAGTCGGTTAAGCATCTGCCTTCAGCTCAGGTCATGATCCCAGGGGTCCTGAGATGGAGTCCCACATCGAGTCTCATGTTGGGCTCCCTGCTCAGCGGGGAGTCTGCTTCTCCCTCTCCCTCTGCCTCTCCCCCATGCTAGTGCATGCGCTCTCTCTCAAATAAAATTTTTAAAAAATAAATAAATTTACTATAATCTTGAGCTTTAGCACAGAATTACATAGGTTGGCTTTTCCTAGTAATTTATGAAGAATTTTCCTTTCTGCAGAAAAATTTTCCCAGAGAATTCACTGATGAAGTTGGAAATACCAACACATATATGTGTATCACAGCTAGCTGGTACAAAGAATTATTAGATGAAACTCCTGTCTATGCTATGAAAAATCAGAATTAGAAAGTTTGTATAGAGCAGAAAAGGATTTGTAAAATATTGTTTTTTGAAAGTAGAAAAAAGTAAAAAAAAAAAAAAGTGACCCCCCCCCAAAAAAAACCAAAAAACCCAACCCCACAAAAACCCAGTGGCTTCAATGGGATCACTTTTGTACCAGACTGAATATGGGCAGAAGGGGACCAGCTGCAGGCTATTAATACGAACATTTCTGGCTTGGATAACATGTAGACCATGTTGCCATCCACTCAGCCAGAAGACACCAATTTGTGGGTAGTAAGACAGCCATATTTTATTAACTATTTACCTAATGAAAAAGTAAAAAGTTGCTCCAGTCACTTGGGTCTAAACAGAAGTTTTTTTTTTTTCTTAAAAAAGATTTTATTTGACAGAGACACACAGTGAAAGAGGGGACACAAGCAGAGGGAGTAGGAGAGGGAGAAGCAGGCTTCCTGCCGAGCAGGGAGCCCAACGTGGGACTCGATGTGGGACTCGATCCCAGGACCCTGGGATCATGACCTGAGCCGAAGGCAGATGCTTAACGACTGAGCCACCCAGGCGCCCCTAAACAGAAGTTCTTGAGTTAAAAACAAATACTGCAAAACTCCTTAATTTGGAATTCTGGAATGATCATACAAATCGGAGTAATTAGGCAAATTCATGAAACAAAAATGATAATTCTATTTAAAAAATTAGATGCAAAAGGATGCTATTGTTATAAATTTTTTAATTATTAAAGCAGGCTGTTACTAAAATTATTTATATTGGAATATTATTTTTCACAATGTTTTATGAATTAGACTACCCTGTTAATCATTAAATATTTATGATACAACAACTAAGCCAGATATTATGCCAGTGTATCAGGACAGTAATATAAATTGCAGGGTTTGTTCTTAATGATTTGCTCTTCCATTTAATCTGAATTTGTGGATTTTATTGCACAGAGCAAACAGCAAACATTCACAGCAAACATAACAGCAAAATATTCACAATTAACTGTACAACTCTCAATTCAAATTTCTGGCATTATACCACTAGAATGATGAAATGAGTTAGAAATCAAATTCCTATTAAAACAAAAACTTATTGTATATGTCCAGGAAAAGCTTACTTAATATATGTTCAGAACAATAAACTTAAGACACTAAAGTATCTCCAACCTCCAATCATAAAGAACCTCAGTAATAAAGAAAAAAAGACTAAAAATCTTAAAAAGGACTATATTTAAAAAACATTTTCAAACAAAATTGAAACTAAGGGTGTTTTGAATTGAGTTAAAGATGCTATTTCCTTATGTTGAGTTCAAGATTTTATTTATAGTTGGTTGAACATTAGATCTCTACTTAATTTTAAACAAAATCTGATACTTACTGCCCTCCTCTTTCTACAAGTGTCTGGCAGAGGTATTTTCTTGCATTCCTATGAGTTGGACAGTTTTCCAATGCAAGCTCAAAATCTTCTATTGCTTTGTTCAGACTTCCTTTTGTTGCATATCTAGACATAGGAAATACATTAGAAGAATTTATCTTGTGAGCTATTCATAAATCTTGTACACGTTTACTTTATCAATATTCCTTAAAAGCCATGATTCACTTACAATGCTCCACGAGCTACCAAAGCTTCCACATTTTGTTTGTCTATTTCCAAAGCCTTATTGTATTCATTCATAGCATCTACATGGCGTCCAACCTTAAAATAATCAACTCCAATCTTCACACTAAAAAGACATTTGCAAAGCATCACACATATTTCTCAGCATATCCAAACATAATGTTAGCATGGATAAATTTTTAAAACAAATCTAATGTGGTTAATATTTAGTCTTCAATACTCTCAATATACCTAGGAATTATCCTGCCTTTGGATAATTTCATAACAAGTGTTTATGAAATTGATATATCAATATACTAATTCCTTTTGAAAAACATGGAAAATGTTGGTTAAAACAAGTCTGCTAAGTTTGCAACATAATACCATTTACACCTATAAAAAAGCTAATGTCAAAAAGGCATCATTTTAATTCATTTATAAACAAATTTGGTCTTAATAATGATTTAAAAATGCCTGCCTTATCCTAACCTTTAATGCAACTGCTGAAAGACAAAGTTTTCATACCATTTTAAAGCCCAAGATGCAGACTGTTTCTTTCTTAATGCAGAAGCGAAATCATCTTCAGAGAAGTTTTTGCTATTCAAAAAAAAAATAAATAAAATCAAACTATATATTTTACTCTGACATAAAAATTCAACACTGAAAAAGTTAAATCTTAGGCAAGAAATTTATATTCCTTCCACAAAAGAGTATTTTTTTTCAAATTTTTATTTGAATTCTAGTTAGTTAACGTACTGTGGAATACTGGTTTCAGGAGCAGAACTGAGTGATTTCATAACTTCCATATAATACACAGTGCTCAACACAAGTGCCCTCCTTAACACCCATCACTCATTTAGCTCATCCCCCACCAACCTCCCCTCCATCAACCCTCAGTTTTTCTTTATTGTTAAGAGTCCCTTACAGTTTGCTTCCCTCTCTTACAAAAGAATATTCTTAAACTCTCAGAAATGACTATTGTTTTTTATATATTATATATAAAAAATATATATTTTATATACTGTATTTTATATTCTTTTTAACATAAAATTCTTATAAACTTTCTGCATCTTTCTCAACACATGTAATCACAACAGACTCCATTCCAGAAGGAAATGGGATCGCCTAGTTCATTCACTCTTTCGCATATTGCTGCCACCAGGCTTAGAATAGTCAAATATGTCTCTCAGTTATATAGCTTTTGAACTCAGCACCATTTACCTTACCGCTTAATAACAACTAATTTACTATACCTTTGTAGGCCTCTCATTAAAGATGGTGGATTAGATTCATCTATTCCTAGTTTTCCTAGAAGGAATTCAACTACTCCTGGATTAACAAATCCCAAGGAACTCTGCATGATATTTTCATAGGATTCCAAAGAATTGCTACTTAGTTCAACACTTCTCCTTAAAAAACAAAAAACAACAAAACACACACAACAAAAATATAAAAAATGACTAACCTAATTAGCATGTCCCATTTCTATTAAAGAAATACTCATATTTTTATACATGAAGGTGTGGTAATATTATTTTGGTTTCTTTTACTTAAGGGTTATAAAAATAAAATGAGCATATTTTGAAATAAGATAATTTTTTACTTTGTCAGAAGTTAGACACAATTTGTTTTTTTTCTTTTTTAAAGATTTTATTTATTTGAGAGAGAGAGACAGTGAGAGAGGGAACACAAGCAGGGGGAATGGAAGAGGGAGAAGCAGGCTTCCTGCGGAGCAGGGAGCCAGACGCGGGGCTCAATCCCAGGACCCCGAGATCATGACCTGAACCAAAGGCAGACGCGTAAGGACTGAGCCACCCAGGCGCCCCACAATTTGCTATTTTTAAATCAAGAAACTGTTTTGCAATTAACTTCTTTAAGTAATGTAGACAGATTACCTGTAGTATAAAGGAAGCTCTTCAGAACTAATTACACCTAGTTTAATACCAGATAGATGTGGTGGAAGAGATGAGCTATATAGAGACACTGCAAGCTTTTCATGGTATCTGTCAATATCTTTGATTCCAGCTTAAAAAAATAAGGAAACTAAGCTGATTAACAAGAAAACACAAACATAAAAATACATAAATCTTTCCAAACACTACTCTCATTAGACAGATTTTCAAAATTAATATGAACAAAAATCTGACAACTGTTACTTTTTTATAAATATGATGAAATTGATCACCTCGAATAATGTCACCAGTCTGGTAATATGATAAAGGATCCCCGTGATTACTATGAGAAGGCACATCTCTTAACGGACAAAGAGCCTGCAATGAGAAGTATTTTAAAACGTCAGACATTCCGTTCTTTGGTGAGAAGTATCTTTTATCCTAGTTATTCAGTATAATCAGCTAACAGTTGACAAGAACGTTAAAAAAACAACTAGCGCTCTAAAGTCTAAATTCAAATAAGGATTTTAATTATAAGCAACTCCTGTGCCCACAGTAAAACAAGTTTTCTGTTCATTTCAAAAACTAGAATCTCATGAAATTTGCATTTAGTTTCAGGAATCAAATATAAGTATGGGTTATGAAACAAGAAGATATTTTATGCTTGTTAAAAACAAAGCCAGAAAGTATGAGAATTCCAATGAAAACTAAATGCGAATTCTCCAAAGTTTATGTCTGTTATCCAATCTATCCTGCTTTTTCTTCCTCCATCATCTGCCTTGACAGATAGCAAATATCAAACCTTTTAAATTGACACACTATTTCAAATTCAAGACAATTCATCTTAGGCAAAGTATCTTATAATGTACATGTACAAATCATTTAAATTTAACTACTGTAAATATAAAAAGAAATTTGTTTCCAAATTATCCACATGCAAGTATCTAACTCCAAATACTAAATAAGTAAGAACATGTTCAGCTAGAAGAAATAAGCCTGGAATACCAATCAATCTCACCAAATCCACTGTTATCTCTGAGCATTTAAAGGACTCTATCCCTGCAGTCCAAAGGGACCAAATAAACCCCCAAAAAACCAGAAATAGAGGAGGAAACTAAATAACTAGATCACCGTTAATAATTTTTTAAAAAGAAAACGTACTTTTTCTCCAATGAATATTTATTTCTCAAAACTATGTCAGCGGGGTACACCCAAACACAACTGGATGCAAAGACATAATTCCTGCATTGAGAGGACTCTTACCAAAAATAGAAGCAATCAAATAACTGAAAAATAACTTACTGTGATTTCTAAGTGAGATATATCTCTTATGATGCCACTGCCTAAACAAATCAACACCATGAAAAACCCAAATTCCCTAATGGAACTAATTCTTCCAATCACTATATCACCACGCTCAATATCTCGGAAAAAGAGCTCTCTCCGGTCCATACTAGGTATCTCCATGAACTGTTCTAAAGGTGGCATGATTGCATAACCATCTGAAAAGAAAAAAATTAGCAAAATTACTAACAAGAGCATCGTACTTTCCTTCATCTCAGGTGCAGTGAAATACCCCAAACCGCAATCAAAATATTTTAGTAAAACTCACCTTCACTGTCTTCATTGACTTCAGAAGTTGCAGGTGCATCTGATTTCCAGGAAAGTGCAAAAAGCAAATCCGCTTTTTTGGAAATGAATTTTTGTATTTCAATGTTGTCAACTCTCTTCTCTTTTCTTAAAAGGAAACAAAATTTATGAATACTGGTTTATGGGCAAAACTTTTCAGTACGTCCAAGCTTATGCTCATGGTTTTCATCGCCCAATCGGGTCCATTCTAAGCTCCGGGCAGTACATCCTCCGAGAAAAAGTTTTAATCAGGGATTCCCTCATTCGCCAGCCTGTAGGTGGAGGGCGAGGAAAGTTAAAAAGTAACTCCCGAAGCTCCAGATAACGAAGCCTAAGGGATTTTGGCTAGGCTGTATCAAAGAAAAAGTTCAGCCCACATCCCCCGCTTTCGCTCACACCCGGAGCGCGGACCCTCCTCCTACCAGCCCTCCCACCAGCGCCGCAATCCTCACGTGCTCGCGGCCGCGGCTCTGCTCCTTCCCGAATCAGCCAGCCGGCGGCGGTAATGGGGCCCCGACCTGCGTCCCCTCCCCCGTCTCGCAGCGGCACCGCCGTCCCATTACCTGCCCTGTAACTGCTGCTGGGGCGGCGGGCCCCGGGCAGGCTCGGCCGCCGACCCTAGGAGGCTCCGGAAGTGTGGATTGTCCTGCTGTTCGCTCCGGAGCAGGGAGAGCAATGACGGCCCATGGTAGTTCAGTGACTGCCGCAGAAGGTCCCGGTCCATGGCTAGAGATTGCTGGACCCAACGACAGGTGGGCTGCTAGCCCCGCCGTTCCGTACCCACTACTTCATCCTGGTGGTCCCGGAGGCTGCGGAACGAGCCTGGAAGCCGCCGGAAGCACACATCACAGAACACTTACACAGTCGTTTCCCGGAAGTGTTCCGGGACTGCCCCAAGCGGCGACTGGGAGGAGCTGCGCGGAGGAGCTCCGCCTCGGTCTCGCGAAATGGAGCGAGACTACGGAAGCCGGAAGCACTGGGTTAAGCATTTCCTGAGCTAAGGGGTGCCTACCGCTCTGAGGTAGTGATGTGTGAGAAGGTTGTTTTTTAAAAATTTCTTTGATGTTATTATTACGTTGAGATGGCCCGGGCTCAAATCTAGGCTAAATAAAAATTCACCCACCTATTTACTGAGGCGCTTCTAAGTGCCAGTGCCAGGGCGAGAACCCCAAACGGGTTACAAAGATTCTTCCTTCAGAGTACTCGCTTGGAAAAGTCACAATCTGCGTCTCAGACATAACCACATAAAAATGACTGCTCTGGGAGATTTCTTGGTAGTCTAAGGCCAGAAGAAAGGAAGAATACCAACATTAAGCACCGGAATTGTGTTCTCCATCCATACTCTGTCACTGTAATGATTTTTAGAGTTAGCTTAAAATCAGATTGGCTTTAATGTCTAGACATATGCATATATGCATTCTTTTTTTATTTCTTTAGTTTATTTAAGTGGCTTCTAAAAACTTAGTGCCCATAAGATTTACAGTGTAGTGTTGTGTACATTAAAGTCAATATACTGTATGTATGGATAATTCAAGTGACTTACAAAGGTAATTGTGATTTAGACCTTTTTCCCCCTTAGTTATGACTTGAGAACGTAAATGCTTTAACTCATTATACTCTTACTTTAGAGATTGAGGAAACAGGCCCGAGAGTCTCAATAAATTGCTCAATATCACCCACTTGGTAAAAGGTTAGAGTTAGGGTTACAACCTTGGTCTTAAGAGATCTTCACAGATACAATTGCTGGAAAGAGTATATTTATCATCCAGAAGGCCTAATTTCCTCTGATTTTGAGATAATATGACTTTGTTTTATTTCACTATCTTAAAATCCATACCATTTAAATATGCGGAGTTTAGTACAGTCCTCTTGAACAAAAATAAATGGTAGCAGTTATTCTGCCTCCTCTCCAGCTGTGTGTTTTTGCTGTCTCATCACCTGGATAGAAGACCCTGTCCAGAATACAATGTATGCCTCTACACTGTTTTTGAAAAATCCAGACAAATGGTTTACTGAGACTTGAGAAGATGCAACAAAGAAGGATGCAAGTTTAAAAGACAATACATTTCAAGCCACTGAGAGCACATAAGGAAAGTTTACTCAATGGTCAGCCTGATTTGTGTTAAGCTACAGCTCTAGAGAATGGCTGATATTAAGAAAGTGAGTGCTGTCACTGAAAGCCAACCACCAAAATGAACTATATAGACATTCCAGTAAGTCATGTGATTTTAGTGAGAGGTATTCTGTTATTAAAGATCTAATTATCTCTGGAGGGACTGAGAAGCCCAGTATCTGAGAACCAGTTGCTAGACAGTGACACTTAGTCTGAGAAGCCCAACTTGTTGAAGCCATTCTTTAGTAGAACATGCCTTCATCACTATGGGATCTATTGTTTATCCTAATTTTAACACCAGAGTAAACTCCAACCACCCCATGTCTCAAATATCTAAAATTGCTGTGGTATGACCATGGAAACAAGAGAAAGTAACTGCTTTTAGAGGGTAAGCAGTGTTCCTCAAGAATGAAATTTATCTAATACTTGCTGTACACATAGTAATGATGGGGAAAAAACCCCACAAAACTTCAAGGAGGTATGATCAAAACTCAGGCTGGGTCCTATCTTTGGTTGGTGCTGGCCTTAAATAGAGGTAGTCGCAGTAGGTAAGTGCCAGAGGCAACCTTATTCTTCACTTTCCAAGTACTACTTCCACAGCATGGGGTTAGGCCTTTTTCAGTTACAGATGGATTTGAATTAATTTTCTGCTGGGATAGATATCCTTTGACTTTGGAGGGGACTGAGCACTGGATGGTTGACAGGATTGGAGGGGGTGAGTGAGGAGAGGAAGTGAGGGGGATTAGTTTTGCATTTCATTTTGGAGAAACTAGTCCCATATTCAGGATTTCTCAAGGTGGACATAGAAAACACTTTTCTTTCACTTCTTGCTCTAATTTTTTTGTTTACTGGTTTGACCTTTAAAAGAATCTTTTAAAAATCTTTTTTGATAAGATTTACAGATTAAGCAGTATGAATAATCAAGTGACTATATGGGAAGGAAGAGAGGTTAAGGCATTCAAGACAGATCTTTGGTGTCTGGATCCTGGGCCTATTTTTATTGTGATATCAAATTCCATTTTTAAATAAACACAATAAACATCTTTTAAACAAATATTCTCTAGGCCTTGGAGATACAAAAATGAAAACAACTGATTATTGAGTGGTGCACAGTCCAACAGAGGATCAGACATAAGAAGAAATGGGGCACATTGTAAGTACTATTGTTGTGGACACCTACTAGGTGTCTGCTTAGATCCCTTATTTTCTGGGGGATGAGGTAGTGGGAGTTGATGGGGGTAAGAGAGGAGAGGAGGAGGCAAGTATGTGCCTTCCAGGAGGAGGGAGCAATATAATTAAAGAAGTAGAGATAAGAAAAAAAAAGATGCGTTCTGGAGACAGCAAGTGTGAAATTGAGGTAGGTAGGAATATTTAGTTATGTGTATAATTTCAGGTAGGCTATATATTGGTGGAAAGAGACCCCTGTTTCCTCTGTGTGAGAATACACACACACACACACACACACACACTCTCTCTCTCTCTCTCTCTCTCTCTAAATGCCTAACTTATTTAGCAAAGAACACAAAAACTTAGCCAGAGCTAGGTAGCCACAAAAAGCAAAGGCAAAGCAGCATATCTCAAAGTAGCTTTTCTTGGATCCCCCAAGTTTCCCCAAAATAACATGCAGAGCTGCTAGTGACACAATATGCAAAAGATGAAGTTTGTCTGGATCTCAGAAACTTGTGTATTGCCACATGGGAAGGACTTACACAGATAATCTGTGACTATATACGAAATCTATGGACAGGTTTTTTTCTAGTTCTTGATTCTGATGTAAACAATTTCAAAAAGTCTCATCCTCACCTGGAGTTAAGGATGAGATGTTTGTATCAGGGAAGTGTGAGTAAACCCAGGTAAGACCATAAGGGTATGTTAATACTCCTCCCTTTAACTTTTCAGCAATTTTTTTCCCAATTTTTTTTCTTAAAAAAAATCCTTTTTTTTTTTATTGTTACTTAAGCCAGCTTGAGTAAATTTATGGTTTGGAATGAAAGGAATCTTGACTATACTGGGAAGCCACCAACTAGTAGTTTCTGCTCTTTCTACTCTGCCATTTAAAAAATTAAAAAACTGATATGGAAAGGTTAAGAATTTGTTCAAAAACTAACTTTAGAATCCACATTATCTTACTATGTATCTAGTACTCTTTCTACCATGCCATACCATCTAGAGGGTCAGCTGAAACCATGCTCTTTAAGAATATAGTTTGTAAATATACATGTATGGAACTTATTTTATTTTAAAAAATATTATTATGTGAACTTCTAAAGATAGCCTTGAACCTTTTTTCCCCTATAATGGGGCCACTTGGTTTTATTCATAGGCACACGGTGCAAGAGGCAGCTTTGCTTCCATAGAAGGTGGTAGCTTTGTTCTATTCAGAGTTATATATGGAGTCACCCTGGATTAACTCAGGGAAAAAGGAGGAATACTAAATGGAAAGTATGGCTAGATCAGCCAAAAATTTATCTTCATTATTAGAGAAATAATTCAGACTTCTTCTGATAAGGGTTCACTCATCCTAGTAGTCTTTGTTTGAAAGGATTATACCACCTTCTTTTCTTACTTTTCATATCACAGATTAACACATCTCTTTAAGAAAAACATTGTCAAATATTTATCCACATGAGGGTGCTGTAAGATCATTGTGGGTATCAAGTTTTCTATCCTTTACCAGAAAACTTACTGCCAATTAAACAAGGACTCAGGGGTGGGGAATTGCGACTTACTGTGTAGAGTCATTTTAAGATAGCTGTGTCTCTAACACCTTTTCCATATTTTAGTTATTGGTAAATGTTTTGATGAGGATATTATTTTAATGTAAGTTAGTTCATATCTCATGGTCTAGGATTGATTAGCTCAGTAATTTTGAATTTTTCTGAGAGGAAAGATCATCAGTAATTTTAGTTACGGTTTAGGCCAGTTAGCTCTGAACAGACCCAGGGGTGAACATTGCACAACTCCAAGGCGTGGTGAGGGTATTGGGGTTGTTGCATTTACATCATAATCCATGTGTGATGTATGTGGCGCTCCTAGAGAAGTGTAATGCTGGACCATACACTGTGGCCATCTGTAGTGCTATTCTCAGCTAGCCGTTTTTTTCCATGTTTGTCTTTGTTTACAAAAAAAACTTGGAATAGGATGAGTATATTTCAGAACGAATCCATCATGATTGTTGGGGGGAAAAAACCAGTTAAAAAGACGTGTGCGATACATGGATTAGGTCAGTGTGCTTATCTTCAGGTACTTTGTCAGGACAGCTTATAAAGATACAAATACACACATTTCTTAGATTCTCATTTTGTGGCAGTTTCTCAGAATACTATGCCAGCAAGGAACATGTCAGAATTATAACCAAGCAGTTTGATGCTAAATAAACAGTATTCTTTGTCAATACATTCTGGGTTGGCTTGATACTCATTTTTAATGCCATTTGGATGTTTCTTTGAAAAAGAATAATTGATCACATTTTAATTATTAAATAGTAACTTCTTTTTATTTTATTGATGGCAGCAGCAAAGGAGAATTTCAGAGACTAGAAATGTATTATTGTTTTAGTATGTTGTCATCTCTTTAATGGAATCCATTAGAAGACAGAGCATGTCTCGGTAGAGATTAAACTTTGATCCTACCCACTTTAGATACAACATTTGATTTTTGGTAGATATAAAGGGTCTGATTTCCAAAAACAATTAATTGAATAAATGAATGAATGAATGAATTTAGCAAATATTTATTGAAGGTTGGGCACTGTTTCAGATTTTAGGGATATAATAGTTAAAAAAATACACCAAGATTCCTGCTTTCAAGAGATTACATTCTGGTAGAGGGAGACAATAAGCAATAAACATAATAAATAAATAAATGATGCATTATATTATAAGGTGATAAATCCTATAGAAAAAGAAATAAAGCTGAGAAAGGGGCACTGGAAATGCAGAGGGATGGGTGTATTAGTTTTAAATGGAATGGTTATCAGGACAGGTCTCACTGAGAAGATGACATTTGAGCCAAGACTTGAAGGAGATGAAAAATTAGTCACTTAACTTATTTGGGAGAAAAGAGTTCCAAGTAGAGGGAACAGCCTGTACAAAGGTCCTAAGGCAGGAAGGTATGTGGTGTATTGAGGAATAGCAAGGAAGACAGTGTGGTAGGAACATAGCAGGAAAGTGCAGGGTTCATAGGCTATGGGAGGACCTTGACTTTTACTCTTAGTGGAGTGGGCATTCCTTTAGGGTTTTAAGCTGAAAGACAGATTAAGTCTTTCATTATAAAAGGATCTCTTTGGCTGCTATATAGGTTGGAATTAACTAAATAATTATTGCTTATAATAGAAGGGAGAAACTTTTATAGGAGACTAAATATCTCCTTTCTTAGGAAACATGATTTTATTTTAAAATTTACTCATCATTGCAGAGAATGAAAATATGAAGTTCAATGGCTCTGAGAAGATTAAGGGTGTCAGTAACTATTACCATGAGATAGGGAGTTATCATAGTGGAAACAGTTTAGCCCAGGAGTCTGGGCTGCACCTTGGGGACAGATCATCTAATCTCCCAAGCCTCTTGCTACCTTTCTAAAACTAAGGGATTGGACACAATGAACTTTAAGATTTAACACTTTACATTCTCTGTTTTATAATAAAAACAATCCAAGTGCTAAAACTTCATGTCTCTCTTTAAGCCACTGTGCATCTTTTTCTATGAAATCAGTATGAAGTTTTTTCCCTATTGCATTGCATTGCAATTGATGCATTACTATTGATGGTCTCTTTAAATGAATGAGTTTCTCTAGTTCCAGTTGGTTGCGGTTAGAAAAGAGACCAGCCATATTGAATCACTATATTGTATACCTGTTAACTACACTGGAATTAAAATAAAAATCAATAGATAGATACATAGATAGATAGATAGATGTCACAGAGACAGTTTGGCTGGCTAGTCTTGGATAGTCTCAGTGTGATAGTTTCATGATGTGGTCCATGCATTCAGCATCCTCTTTTTCAAGAGTAGAAATTCAATGCAGGTTTAGCAAACAGATAGACACTAACCAAACTAGCTAGACACTGATTTAGAAACCATATTGATGATATTTTAATGGTGAAATATAGATGCTATGTGGACCAGAAACTGATATTGAATACCAATATATTCTCCCATGAGAAGCCAACTATAGTCAGTTTATTTGTGAGCGTGGAATTGGAGCAAAAGCAGTCTGTTAAGTGATGTTAATGACTAATTCCATCAAACTGTGTAATCTGATACATTTATTTCCTCTAGGTGAGTTTTTCCATTAAGGCTATCAGATACAATGCTCACGTAGGCCCCCCACACTCTCCCTTCCTCCCTCTCTCTCTTTCTCTTTCTTTATTAGCAGTTATATATTCTCCATATATATACATATACATATACATATACGTATATATATATATAATTGCTGCTTCTGAAGCAGTTTTCAGTGATTTTTTTTAACTTTCTTAAAATGGAAGCCCAGTATACAAACAGATAACTGTAGAACTACCTTTGTTGAAGCAGTGACAGAGATATAATGAGAACTCAACCTATTAATCCCCTCTACCTGCACCCCCACCATGCATGTACTAAATGATGGATGGAGAGATACCTTTGAGGACTATCTCAGACTTGTTAACAGATACTTCTCCAGGTGGAGTTCAATATCATTGATTATGTTTCAGCTTAAGTTATAAGCATATTCTAGTCCTTATTCTGTATGTCTCTACTGTATCACTCTGGAACTGAGTATTTCTCAAACTTGCCAGCCACACACCATTTTCTCCTTTGCTTGTAGCCACTTCTACAGATGGGGATTCTTGTGTATTATGCTAATCTGATTTCCAAGTTCAGGAGGGCTCTGTTCTTTGCCCTAATAAATTCACTATGAAGCCCTTTATGATATGGTCTCTGCCTGTGTATCCTACCTTATTTTCAACCCTCTCTATAAATCATTAGGACTCACATAGATTTTCTTTTTTTTTCTTTCAACCACATAGATTTTCTGATATTTTCCAAATACTCTGATTTTTCTCCCCACTTTAGAGCTTCTGTACTTGCTATTTTCTGAAATGCTCTTCCCTCACTTTTTTAAAATTTTCTTTTTTTTTTTTCAGGTCTCAGCTCAAAGATAGCCTCTTCTCTATCACAGCACTCCATTTTTTCCCATAATATCAGTTATCATAATTTATTTCCTTATTATCTGTATTCCCCACTAAGATCCATGAAGGCAGGGCCTTATCTGTCTTGTTCATGCCTCTATACTCAATAACTAGCTCAGTGCCAGCATATATGAGGTATAAATAAATACGTTCAAATCAATGACAATGTACAAATATGTATATGTAGATATCACACTCAGATAAAGGATATGTCATAGTGTGTCATATATGTGTCTCTTTATTTTTTTCTTCTCCTAGTTTGTATTTGGTTTTTGTCTTTTACCTTTTGTTAATCAGTAATTTCACTGTGTCTCTAAGGATAGTTTTTCTGAAGTGTTCTGTGCATATAGGACAAATATCTGCATCCTTGTTGTATTAGTCAGGGTTCTCCGGAGAAACAGAACCAGGAGCATGTGTGTATATATATAGAAAGAGATTTATTTTAAGGAATTGGCTCATGTGATTATGGAGGCTGGCAAGTCCAAAATCTGCAGGGTGGGTTGGCAGGCTGGAAACCCAGGAAGGGTGGATGCTGCAGTTGAAGCCTGAAGGCTATCAGGTGGGAGACCAAAGAAGAGTCATTGTTGCAGTTCAAATCTGCAGGCTAACTGCTGGCCAAACTCCATTTTCTGGCTGAATTCTCTTTTGCTCAAGAGAGGTCAGTCAATTATTCTGTTCAGGCTTTCACCTGATTGGATGAGACCCACCCACATAATGGAGGGCATTCTGCTTTACTCAAAATACATCAATTTGAATATTAATCTTATCCTAAAATACCCTCACAAAAACATCCAGAATAATGTTCGACCACATGTCCAGGCACCATGGTCCAGCCAGGTTGACACAAAATAAACCATCACTGTTGTGTTGTACTTCAATGCTTCATTTTAAGACAGTGAAGTTTATTTGGAGTAATACAATCTCATGATGGTGAAACATCTGGAAACCATATTATATGAAGAATAGCTGAAAGAACTGGGAATGTTTAGAAATTCTCTATTGATCAATACACCAGGTTCTACTTTTGTTCATACCCCATGTCTTTATGAGTTGAATCATCACTTCTTACTAATATCAGAATTGTAGTATGGATTATAAACATTTCAGTGTCTTTTGGTTTGAAATTAGTTTTAGTTAAGGGCCTTTATCAACAGAATTTCTAAGATTGCAATGCTTTTATTTTGCTATTTCTAAGGTCTAGAACTTAAGGAGATTTCTTACCCACTGCAGTGATTTCTGCAAGATAACTTCTGTGTTAGCACTGAGGAAAAAATTATCTACCATCTTTCATGAGTCACTGACTCTGATTGACTTCCGTTTTTGGGCTATAAAACATCACTCCTAATTGTAGCAGCCCAGGGTTTTGCTGTTAACCATTTCTGTGGCTACATTTTAACCCTTTCCCCAATAATAATAAACAAAACCAAGCACCATGACGTTAGGAAAGTTTTCTTGGTTTTGTTTTTGTTATTATTTTTCTATGATACTTGGACCTTTCATTAGCTGGTGATCTAGAATTTATTGTATTCATTTTCATTGGTATCATGGTGTCTAGCATGAATATGAGAGTGGTAGTTTGTTCATTCACCTAATGTTTATTGAATATCTATTGTTCCACGCAGTTTAGGTGCTGGGAATTCAGTGATGAACAAGTCATAGAAACATCCTAATTGAAAAAAGGTAGCATGAATGGTTATTGCTGTTGATCCTTAATTCTGTATCTGTGGACTTAGATATGGAAGAAAAGTGGATTATTTTTATACCTTTTACCAGTTTCACAGTATAAAAGAACTAGTATCTTTGTTACAATTTGAAGATTTAGAGGAGAAAAAATTCACAATAGTATAGTATAATTTCACAGTAACAAATACCATTGCATTGATTATCTCTGTATAATTAAAATATTTCCAAATGCTTTGCCATTGGCTCTTACTTCTGGCCAAATTAAGGATAACTCATTTCCTGAACTATATAACAAAAGAATTTCTGTACGCCCCTTGGAATTAGTGGCATAAGAACTGAGTCAGTGAAATTTTTTACCATTTACTGCGAATTTATTTTATGGAATATTTTGAATTAGCTTAATCCCCTTTCCCTGTGTTCATGGAGAGAGAGTAGAATTGTGAGCAAGTGTTCTTATGATAGATTATATTAAAAATGATTAAACAAGGGGCGCCTGGGTGGCTCAGTCATTAAGCATATGCCTTCGGCTCAGGTCATGGTCTCAGGGTCTTGGTATCGAGCCCTGCATCGGGGTCCCTGCTCAGCGGGAAGCCTACTTCTCCCTCTCCCACTCCCCCTGCTTGTGTTCCCTCTCTCGCTGTGTCTCTCTCTGTCAAATAAATAAAAATAAAGTCTTCAAAAAAGTGATTAAACAAAAATATATTTTACACAAAAGATATTGAATGGATTGATAACATATTGCTGCTGAAATTCTCTGGGCAATCTCTATATTTATAAACCTATTTACCTGTTTGTCTTTTTCAAACATTGACACCTTACCTCTTCTCAGAACTCTGAGACGTTTTGGCATGCTTTTCTATTTAGGTTGAATACCCTCTCTCAGTTTTCCTAAAACTATCGTAAGTGTTCATTTCAGTTTCTCCTAAGATTCATGCTAGACCCATGTTCACTTAGGGCATGTGACACTTTTCTAGGGCTAGCCTTACCACATCATATCTCAAGTCTTGGAAGGAACCAGGAAAATCCTCTTAGATCTTCCTCACTTGAGCCTCTATTTGCTATCTTCTAGTACATTATGTTTTATTTTCCCCAAGTCATGCAGTAAGGAAACACCAGCGCCCTAATCTGTCATTGACTGCAAGCTCCTATGTTATTAAAGTCTGAGATTCTTCAGTGTTATTAGAAAGGAGGATAACTTAGTCCCTTCTTTGTTCTTCAGGAAGTTGCTTTTCCTTTGTTCTCTAGGAAGTCACTTTTACTTCTCATCTTCTTTCTCCCTTCTAATAAGTTCTTTTGTCTTGTTTTGTGAATGAATCTTCTAGTCCTATTTTCTATAGAAGATATCTGGATTATAGTCATTATAATAGCAACAATATTAACTGTACAATATAGTTTTTAAATATATGGAAATTGGAGAAAAGGTGTAACAATATGATTTATGAATTATTAGTTGATGATTTTTTTCTGGTCCAGATGATTAAATGGTGATCCTCTCCTCAGTTGAACACCTACATAGAAGGATACCTATTATTTTAGGGATTGCCAATAATATTACAAATGGAGAAAATTGAAAGCCTTGACTTTCACTTGTAGCTATGACTGATAGACTGGTGCCGGACTAACCTGTTTATTATAAACAACCAAAAAACCCCACAAAAAACCCTGGACAAAATATATGAAATAACTGTTTTCAGGCTATAACAACAGGCAGTGCAAGACCACAGTGTCTGAGAGAAGGGAATCAAGTGGGGTAAGTCCTACAATTGCCCAGTTTTCTGGCTGGAGGCATTTACTAGACTAGACAGTGGTAGAGAGAGGTGGAATCAGAAAGAGCATGGCAGCCTCACTGAGTGGAAGAGACAGATATCAGAGTTTATGGAGTCTTAAGCAGTTGGAATTTATGGGGCAGAGGGCCAAAGAGGAGGGAGCTAAGCAGGGAAAGAACTCTGGAAATTCACGTAGATGTCCCTTTGAGTATTTGATTGAATGCTAAGCTGTATGTATTTGGGTGAGACGCCACAGGGCCAGAGAAACAACAACTACAGGGAAGCTGTAAGCTGGGCAACCATCAGAGTTTCACAGGATTGGGAGATGTTTGAATTCTCACCAACTAGGGTAGACAGGTCTGTTGACACCCAGAATTAAATAGAGATCCTAAAAAGGCTATACTTTTAGTTTTAGTCCTGAGGGCTGAAACTCGTCATAAAGTCTGTTTTAGAGCCACCTTAACAAAGTTGAAAAAGAAGCTTCAACATGATCCAAGTTAATTTCCAAGTAAATTAATTGCCTGCCAGAATAAAACTCAACTCCCTTTAATGAAACACATAAAACTCACTCAACAATAACATTCCCTATGTCCAACATCCATCAAAAATTACTAGACATGCAAAAAAGCATGAAAATGTGACTCATAGCTAGGTTAAAAAAATCCCATCAGTAGAAACAGCTATTATAAATATGTACAAAGAATTAGAGTGGGAATGAAGGGAGAGGCAAGGAAAGAGCTTTAGCATTTTTTTATGTACATTTCTGCCTCAGAATGAATTTTGGAGCAAGGACAGAAAGAGAGATGGTAAATCCCTTCTTCCCTTCTTCCTCTGATGGATTTGTTCTCTGTGAATCACCCTTTCTCTTTGGGACTCTGGTAGGCTTGCTGAGGCTCACCACACCATAGCAACTGGAGAGTAATGGTGTAGCACAGCAAGTGCCTGCTGACAAGCCTAGGTCTAAGAGGTATATGAAAAGCAGCGAGTAGTTCTCTGTGTCAACAAAAGAGAGAGGTGAGAAAGAAGGACTCAACAGACTTTCAGGAGGTTTACCAGTCAGCCAGGGTGGAAAGACCCCCTCAGGAAGATGGAGAGAGATCAAAAGAGGGTGTTGTCACATCTCAGTGGATTGTTAATATAGTGGGGAAACATGATCTCCAAGGAAACCAGCTTCAAAAATGAGACCAGTTAAAATCCAGAGTGGACAACCCTTCCACCTGGTTGTCATAGTGGCATTATTTAAGTCCCCCAGCCCAACACCAAGCAGGGAGGAGAAAGAGGACAAAGGGAAAGCAATCTTAAATAGTACAGTAGTCCTGTTTCCCCCACCCCCCGCATGGTTTTACTTTCTATAGTTTCAGTTACCCATGGTCAGCTGCAGTCAGGAATCAGATGATCCTCCTCCTGATGTATGGTCAGAAAGTCAATAGTAGTCTAATGCTAAATCATGATATCTGTATCATTCATCTCATCATGTAGGCATTTTAAATCTCATAACATCTCAAGAAGGACAAGTACAGTACAATAAGATATTTTGAGAGAGACAGATCACATTAACATAACTCTTATTACAATGTATTATTAAATTGTTCTATTTTATTATCAGTTATTATTGTTAATCTCTTACTGTGCCTAATTTATACATTAAACTTAATCATAGTTATATATGTATAGGAAGAAACATAGTACATATAGTGTTCAGTATTATCTACAGTTACAGGCATCCTCTGGGGGTCTTGGATGTATCCCTGCAGATGAGGGAAGACTACTGTATTGAGGTTTTCATTTTGGTACATCTCAGTTTGTTTCTTGTTAAACAGGCTAAAAGAAAATGATTTCCTGCTCCCCAGTTGCTTTCCTGAGCATCTAGCTGTAGATTCATTATTGGATAATTTTAGAGATGTGCTCATTCTATAGAGGAAGAAACATGAAGCCAGCCTACCAACCTATGAGAAGCTAATGAACCTTGTGTAGGTAAGCAATTTAAAAACTAATATGTAGGTACATTATTGAGAGGAAAGGTAAAAAAGCACAGTAGACAGGTAAAAATAGTCTTCTGTATCATTTTAGAGATGTGGTGATTAAGTACTTGCTTTCTTCACTTTGTCTTATCAGCAAATACACAGCTGCAATAAAAAACTCCACTTACTCTGTCAGTGTGATCTGAGCACTGACTCCTGTATCTACCTGGCTAAAGCTTTTCTTCCCTAAACAGAATGATGTAAGGAGGATATACATCTAGGCTCAGCCTTAATAGTCCCTTGCCACTTGCATGATAAAATTCACTATGGCCTGCAAGTTTATTTAGTGTATCTGGTTAAAATATAACAGTTCTACTCATTACCTTATTTTACTGCAATTTCTCTGGGATATAGACTTTCATTTCTTCAAGATTTATTTTAAAATGCTGTCTAGCACAAGGTCACTTGAACTTTGATTCTCGGTTCCTAAGTAATCTGGGCCTTTCCAGCTTTAAATTTCTGTGACAGTGTGATAATTTGGGTTTTAAAACCATTTATGTTGGAAAAAAAACTGATACTTCTTCAGAGAAAAATACCCCAAAATGTAATTTTATCATTATTTACATCAAATTGACTTATTAATTCATCCTTGTATGCCAGTGGTTTGGGAAGAAAATTGAACTAACAACTGAAACAGAAATGGCTCCTTCTTTTCAGGAATTAGCAACCTAAGGAGAATATGCACTGTGCTTATAGATATAGAAAGTTAATATAAATGTTCAGTAGCAAAACAAATCAAATTATGGCATGATGAGGAGTTTTATATGCATATTTATATAGGTACTAACATATATATGTATCTGCATATAAATAAATGTGTCATGGCATCATTGGCATAAAATGTGGAAATTAGAAGAAAGGTGGAAGTTGTTACCACATTTTTCTAATGCTACTTTATCAGCCCAACTAATGGATTCATATATTCCTAAACATCATGATAATCGAGTGCTGAGAAGCAAATTGGGTTACCACATAGGCCTTAGTGGCTATTTGTCGTCTTTTAGCTTCCTAGCATCCATTTTTAATTCTGGTAACGGTACCCACTCTTCCTCCATTCTCTGTCCTTGGGCTTTGGGTGTCTTATTGAGTCTAAGGATAGAGATATGATTTAGTAGAGGCCAGTCAACATGTTTTGTTCCTCTAATAAACTTGATTGGCTTAGGAATGGGCAGTGCCTTGGCCCCTGAGAGTCAAGTCCAGGAACTCTGATTAAATTGTTGAAAGAACTTTGTGTTTTTTACTTTATTATTATTCCTTTACTATTTTTTCTGGACTTCAGTCTTAAACTGCTGTCAGATATCTTGCCACCACATGGAAACCTTGAATAAGTTCTACCTGGAAGAGAGCAGAGCTGAGAGATGGGAGGATACTGAGCCCCAATGGCATCCTTTGAGATGTTGGATAAAGCTGGGCCTGAAGATAGGGCTACATGTATAGTTTTCAGGTACATAAATCAATAAATTACCTTCTTTGCTTAGACAGGCTTGAGTTAGATTTTTCTGTTACCTGCAGCAAAAGAGTACTACATTGGGTATTTTCCATTTGCCCTTTAGATTTACTCTGTACTCTTTTGTTCTCTGTGTCCTAAGATACTGACCTAGCTGAACTACATGAAAGAGTTCTTTTGACCTCTGGCCTCTGGTTATATTCAGCCAATGGAAATCTCCCTGCAGTGTAAATCCAGGGCTTTTATTCTTTAAGGGTCTCCCTGTTCGATCATAGTAAGTCGGCTGGTCTGGTCCCTCTTACAAAGGCTATGGATCCTCTCTAGTGCCCCCCTCTTTCCAGGTTTGAGCAGCCATTCTCTCCTTTCACACCATCAGATGTAGGATAGTAATACCTCCTCACAATTGCTAGCCCTGTGGTAAAGCATTATTCCTAATTGATTTCCCATAACACTTCCCATGGTTTTGTGGTCTACTAAGTTTTCCTTAATTATCCAGTTTGAGTGAGCTCTCTCTTCCTGGTAGGACTTGAGGGATATTTATCTTGGCTTTCAAAATAAATGAAAAAGGCAGTAGTTTTTAAAAGACATAATCAGATGTGTCATTTGAATATTTATTTCTTCATAGTGAATGCTCAATTGAGTATCAAGGGTTCAAATTTTTTCAATACATGGAATTTTAGTAAGTCTTTGGTGAAGAGAAGTTATGGTTGTGGGTATTTATATTATTAGCTGGGACTTATTTTTAGATTTTAGATTCTTTTCCAGTCTGTTACTTCCAGAAATGACCTTTTAATGCAACCATGGTGCAATCCTTTTTCCTTACCCGTGGTAGCTGTGTGTAAACATCACAGTGCTCTCACAAATGTACATTTTCACCTCTCCAGGTTCTAGAAAGAGGACTACTTGAATTTCTGTGAATAAATAAATGAAGAAATAACCTAGAAATGCACACCAAATTAAATGTCCCAGCAATTTGTATGCAAGTAAAACTTTATCATGTACACTCAGTGAATTTACATCCTGTGATTAGTTGGTCAAAAATTTCTCTTGTAACATCTATAAAAATTTCTCTTGTACCATCTATATAAAAAATTTCTCTTGTGCCATCTACAAAAAAAATTTTCCTAAGAAAATTGGCAGTATTAACAAATTGGAGATATATGTTAAAAAACTTTCCATGTACCTTGGAAGGACTAATTTCAAATTTATTCATTGAAGCAATTTCTGAAGAACTTAACTAGGTATCATGCAATTAGTCTGTATATTTAGTAAGATTACTTTAACATTATTCATCATTCAAATTTTTACCATGGTTAGCCTTCTCTTTATTTAATCTGAATGATGAGCACTGATGAACTTTTTTAGTGATACAGTATTTTAAAAGAATAAACTGTACTAAACATATATAAAAGATTAACAATAGGTGGTTATTCAATATTAGCCTGAAGGTATAGAGTATATTGAGTAGTCAAGATGAAGCACAATATTATTTATGCTTCAAGTTGAGAACACTTTACTAAATTAATCAAGGTACTTTCTCACCTCATCTGGTTTTCTTGGCTCTTAAAGCATGATTTTCACATTTGGACAATAATTCGAACTAATAATAAGAATATGGTTGCCATTTTTTTAAACCATATCATCTATTGATGGTGATAATGCAACAAAATATTTGAAATTGCCTTTGACCTAAGAAAAAAATATGTAAGCTAGAAGGTTGTTATGTGTATAATGTTATGTGTGTAGCACACTTCCTCTCAATCTCTTTCAATAGCAAAATAGCATAAAAAATATGTGCCAGTCTTCAGAGAAATCGATTAGATTTAAGAAAATATATATTATAATAATAATGTTACACAAATGTTCTGTAATAGAATTTAGTGCTTCGCTGTGCTAGGTAACTTTGTTGATTAAAAAGTACAGTAAAGTATGGTTCCTGCTCTTAAGGAGAACATAATATAATCTAAGAGAAGTGGGCTATCAACAGGAGGCAGTATTGGAAGCCATGGCATTTCAGAGGACGGGATTACTAAGGACTGTTAGATGAAGAAAGAGGCAGTGTATGTGGAATGCCGGCATAGTTATCTATAATCTGGGCTTCAGTCCTGCCTACATCACAAGCTAGGTGAGTGACCTCGGCTAAAAGTTTTGAGAGAAGGGTCTCAAAATAAAGATGGTTAGTTATTTGACTGCCCCACAAAATTACTGGGAAGGTCTGTCACATACCCTCAACTTTCCCCCACTAGATTCTCTTTTTTTCCCCCTTTAGTTTCCTCTGATATGTTTTCTGGAATTCCATCCTTAGCCATCTTTTCAATTGTATAATGTCTCCCAAAGAAACTTCTTGGTTGTACCAAAAGTCCCCTAAGCCCCAACATGTCCAAAATCTGATTGATAATCAGACTTAGAATGTGTTTAAGATGATAGCAGAGTTTTTCCAATTGTAGTTTTCACACCTGTAACTTAATTAGCAGTACATTTAGATTGAGAAAGTTAAAAAAATATGTGGTCATATTTTCTTTTTCAAAAAAGTAAGCATCAGCCCAGCATCAGCTTGTAGGAAAAATTAGAGGGAGAAGGAATGGAGAGTCCAGGCAAAAGATTATGAGAATCTGTGCTCAGGCAATGGTAGTGGGAATAGATCATAGGGCCAGGTTAAAGAGGTATTTAGGAGAATAGGCAGATTTCCACCCCCACCCCCCCACACCCCCGCTTTGTTTTGGAACATAGGAGCATTGGGATAATCTAATCTTTGGAAGTTCGCCAGGATTCCCCTGTGAAACTGTTTTGGCCTTGTGCTTTTTGTAGGCTAGGGTCTTGATAAACTATTTCTGTTTGTTCCATGGAAATTAGTTTGTTTGACATTCTATATCTACAAGGGTCAGTTGTTGGAATGTATATTTCATCTAGGTTTTACAGTTTATGTGCACAGAGTTGTGCCATACAATGTCTTATGATATTTAAAAATTTTCTTTTTTTTACAGTTATTTACTTATTTCTTATTTTGTATATTTGTGCTTCTGTTTTGCTTGATTAATTAGCTAGTGGGTTCTGTATTTTATTGATTCTTTCCAAAAAACCAGCATTTTTATGTATTTATTCTACTTTTTTGTTTATAACTCATTATTTTTTGCCGTTATTTTATATATTTCCTTCTTTCTTTGTTCTGTTTCTTTTTAACTGCTCTAGAGTTAAATTTTATATTACTCTTGAAGAATTGACATTGTTGTGATATTAAATACATACTATTTAAGAGCAAGGAATGAATATTAATTCAAGTAGATATTTATTTTAATTCTTTCATTTTGTGTGTGTATAACCATATAAGGCTATGATTCTTCTCTCTGGTCTTTGCTTTAACTGCTTTAACTTTGATTCTGATATGTAGTGTCTTCATTTCTATTATTTTTATAAATAATTCTGAAATTTCAGTTCTCCTTTGATTCAAGTTGTCTAATAGTTAACTTGAGATAGAAAGGCCTATTTGTGTTTTGATTTTGTTATAATATCTATGCTTTTAATATCAGAGAATTATCTTTGTATCATTTCTACTTTATGAAGGTCATTGAGATTTTCTCTGGACCATAATATATGGTCTGTCTTCATGAAAGCTTATCTGCTCTTAAAAAGAAAATATATTGAAAAGAAGATATGTTTTCTTTTTTGGGGATACAAAATCTGATATATACTCATATAATTTACTTTATTGGGTTATGTTGTTCAGGACTTCTGTATCTTTATTTATTTATTTATTTTTTGTCCACTTGACCTGTCTTGGCCTGAGAATGTATATGAACCTTGTATATTAATGTTTGTTTCTGGTTATTTCTCCTTGCATTCCTTATAGTATTTGCTTTATAAAGTGATTGCTGTGAAATTTGGTACATGAATATTTAAAGCTGTTATATATCCATGGTCTTTTGCATAATGACTTGTCATTTATTGTCTTCTTTAATGCTTAAGGTACTGAGTTCTAGTTGGTGAGATATTAAGATCACAACTTCCTTTTCTGTTTGTTTGCATTTTTTTGGCATACTTTTGCCCATTTGTTTATATTTAAAGTTTTGGATTATTTTGTTTGAGGGGTTTCTCTTATATACAGCATAGAGTTGGGTTTTGCTCTATAAGTTGAAGTAAGTTTTTCTTTTAATGTGTTAGTTAAGTCCATTTGAATTTGTTAATATCATTGGTAGTTTTGGACTCTGTCATCCACATTTGTCATGTTCCTTTGTCCTTTTTTTATATTGTTTTTGGTATTTAGGAAGGTTTATATTCTTTGTTCTTGTAGTTACCTTTACACTAATTGTAATAATTTTTTTTTTTTTTAAATATAATGCCCTTATTACCACTGTTCCTTTCTTAGGCTTCTGTTTAGCCCAAGAGTTTCAGATATCCTTTGATTTTCATCTATTGCCTATGTTGGTACATGGATATCTTACAATTTTGTCTTAATTTTTGATGTAATATTGTCTTTCTTTTCTTTTCTTTTTTTTTTCCCTAAGATTTATTTATTTGAGAGAGAAAGCACAAGTGGGAGGGGTGAGGAGAGGAAGAGAGAATCTCAAGCAGACTCCTCACTGAGCATGAGATCATGACCTAAGCTGAAATCAAGAGTTGGACCCTTAATTGATCACACCACCCGGGCACCCCTTTGCTTTCTTTTTTAAAAAATTTCTCCCAGGGGGATGGGTTAGCCTGGTGATGGGTATTAAAGAGGGCACATTCTGCATGGAGCACTGGGTGTTATGCACAAACAATGAATTATGGAACACTACATCAAAAACTAATGATGTAGGGTGCCTGGGTGGCTCAGATGGTTAAGCGTCTGCCTTCGGCTCAGGTCATGATCCCAGGGTTCTGGGATCAAGTCCCGCATCAGGCTCCCTGCTCCTTGGGGGCCTGCTTCTCCCTCTCCCTCTCTCTCTCTCTCTCTCTCTCTCTCTCTCTCATGAATAAATAAATAAAATCTTAAAAAAAAGAAATTTCTCCCAGGGGTGCCTGGGTGGCTCAGTTGGTTAAGTGACTGCCTTCAGCTCAGGTCATGATCCTGGAGTCCCTGGATCGAGTCCCGCATTGGGCTCCCTGCTCAGCAGGGAGTCTGCTTCTCCCTCAGACCCTCCCCCCTCATGTGCTTTCTCTCTCTCATTCTCTCTCTCAAATAAATAAATAAAATCTTAAAAAAAAATTTCTCCCATTCTTTAGTTAACTATTTCACATATTTCTGTTGCTTGTTCATTTCTGCACTGAGTTTTAAAAATTTTTATATCTATAATTTCTTGTTTAATTACATTTAACTTATGGTAAAGTATTGCTAATTTTCTGTTTTGTGGTTGACATCTTTTTTTTTCTGTCTTTCTGCCTTCCTTTTGTAATTTCTGAAAACTTTTATTTCTTTTCATTTTTGGATGAGGATATTTGAGGTACAGGGAAGTTTTATGATGAGTTTGGGAATATTACTAATTAACGAAAGAATAGAGATTATGACCCAGGTCTTTTGACTTCCAACGTATGACCTTCCTGAGCTATACGAAATTCAAAAGGACAGTGTTCCAATGAATAATAGAAGCAAAGCTACTGAGAAACTGAATATACAAATGGACAATGGCCAGACCATATATATGAATAGAATTCTGATCCATAATTTGCAGCAACTTATGCAGGAAACTAACCCATTCCTAAAATAAGCACCCCAGGAAGTCAGCTTGCTATAAATCAGACTTACAGGAAGTCAGATTGCTGTCTCTGGTAACAATCAAGGAAACCAAAAATAACCTCTGTTAGAATCTGCCCCAAATGGCCAGGACTTGATTAATAACAAATAACCAATTTCCTAATTTTTTACTGTTTCCACTTTAGGACCAACCAGAGAAAGCTAAATATGTACCCCTAACCAATCACATAGGATGTCCCACTTGTAGTTAGATAGCATATGGCTTCCCCATGCCAGCAGCCTCCATTCAAGGCATATGTGAAGCCTTTCCTTTTTTCCACTATAAAACTTTCTTATTCCTCTGCCTGTGTTTGAGTGTCTGCCAAAATGCAAGTAATAGTGGCTAACTTCTTTGCAATAGCAAGCTCTAAATAAATAGCCTTTACTAGTTAATTTGGTTGGTCTTCATTTATTTCCACACTGCTGTTACTCGTAATGAAATATTTCCTTCAGCGTAACTCAAATACGACTCTCTCTGATAGGACTACCTTCCCCTTAACCCATTTACAGTGGCCTTATCCTCATTTCTCATTCTCCTCGTAGTGTATTGAACTGCCAACAGAGGTCTGGTCGTTGCTCCCTCATGTCATTTCTAAGGCCTATATCTGCCACTGTCCTCCCATTTCTCATCCAAGGTTCAGATAATCTGTTTAGTCTACTTTATCCCCACTTCTAACATTGGTTACTGGCTTCCAAGACCCATTCCTGTCTTTACCATGTTGCATGGGACATATTTACTTTCTGTTCTCTCAGTTGTTCAGTGAGGAAGCCACTATTCATGTGTGGCTCTTAAACACTTGAAATACAGCAACCAAATTCAGATGTGCTGCAGATGTAAAATATACATTAAATCTTGAAGATGACAAAAGATAAAAAGAATGTAAAATTCTCAATAATTTTTCTGTTAATTGCAAATTGAAATTTTGGGTTGAACAAAATAGATTATTAAAATTAATTTCACTTTTTTAGTTTTTTTAAAAGATTTTATTTATTTATTTGAGAGAGAGAATGAAATATAGAGAGAGAGCATGAGAGGGGGGAGGGTTCAAGGGAGAAGCAGACTCACTGCTGAGCAGGGAGCCCGACGCGGGACTCGATCCCGGGACTCCAGGATCATGACCTGAGCCGAAGGCAGTCGCTTAACCAACTGAGCCACCCAGGCACCCCGATTTCATCTTTTTAGTTTTTAATGTAGCTACCAGAAAATTTTAAATTACATATGTGTCCACATTATATTTCTATCGGCCAGTGCTGGTATCACTACTCTTTCTGACTTCCTCACTATCCTAAAATCTGGCTGTACTGAAAAATATTAATAGTTTCCAAATTTATAAACCTAATTTTTTTCTTGGTCTCCATTTTCATTGGTCTTTGGTCTTGTTCTTATGCAGCTCAAATTCTCCTTTTTTTGATTCTCTTCATCCCTTGACCTCTACTCAGAGCTACTACAGTTCTTATCCAATTTCTCTAATTACTGTTCTCCTGTTCCTTTCATTGGCTTCTCTTCTTTTTAACCTTAAAGGTCTAGAGCCATATGTTCTGATTGCCTTTCTTCACTCTTTCCCTTCAGATGTTTCATCCATTATATTGCCATAATCATTGCATAAATGAAAATAATCAAATCACCATCTCTAGGACTGTCCCCTCTTTTTAGCAGAAGTATTGTGTCTGTGGTTGTCTGCTAGACATTTCTGTTTGGGCATCTCATCCTGTCATCAGTTTGAAAATTTCATTATCTCTTGAAACACATCATTTTGCTTTCAAAATCTGCTCCTCTCTTTTCTATTTCTGTTGGTGGCGTCATGATTCTCTTTATCACCCAGCTTGAAACCTCTGATTTAAGTAGGACTTTTAAATCTCTCCTAAGCCTCTTCTATCCTTGAAGTCAGGAAGAATGGAAGACTCTTCTTTCATAATCAGTTCTTCCTTTGTAATGTCCCTCATATCCATTTTTTTCTCTTTGATGCCACACAGATGGATTTTGCTCACACAGCTGTTGCTTTCTGAACCCAGAGTACCTGGGTATATGGCATGGGTATGAAACACCAAGGGATGGAGTGGAGAGTGATGATGGCCATTTCCTAGATGACTGTTCCAAAGTGATTTATTCACAGTTTTTTTTTTTTTAGTTGCTAACAAGTATCATTTTATTTCACAAAGGAAACTAAGATAAAAAAAGGCACTGTTCTTATATAGTCACAGTCAGAGGCAGCATTATACAAATAAGATTGACCCCCAATTGTTTTCTATTTAAAGTGTTAAAAAATGCTTTCTAGAAGAAATACATGTTTTAACACCATTTAAAAACTTTCCTTTCAATTACTATAACCTTCATATGCCAGGTAGATTTTTACTTACTCTGCTCCTAAATATTTCCCACACCTATGATATCTGAAATTCCATGTATAGGGACATAAAAACTGTATTCCACAGTAGAAAATAGGAATTAATATGCACACATAATTTAGGAAAGGGAATGCATTTTCTTAAATTCACTAAGCCAGTTTTGTTCACTGTATGATCTTTTTTTTTTTTAAGATTTTTATTTATTTATTTGACAGAGAGACAGCGAGAGAGGGAACATAAGCAGGGGGAGTGGGAGAGGGAGAAGCAGGCTTCCTGTTGAGCGGGGAGCCCGATGGAGGGCGTGATCCCAGGACCCTGGGATCATGACCTGAGCTGAAGGCAGACACCTAAGGACTAAGCCACCCAGGTGCCCCTGTTCACAGTATGGTCTTAGAAACATTCTGCATCACAATAACTGGAGATCCTACTAAAATTCTTGTCCTAGGCCTACTGAATCAGCATCTTTGGGACTGGTGACTTGTAACCTGCGTTTCAGATTAGCTCCTCTGAGTTTTATTTATGGACACTAAAGTTTGAGAACCAATAAACAAAAACATAAATGATATCAGTATGAGGAGTATCTCTCCTTAGAAAAGCAGGAAAAGGTGATCAGATGGGAATCTGTTCACAGGACAGAAACATGAGACTAGGTACACGGAAATCTAAATTATAATATGTCTTTGCCAAGTCTACCCCTGTAGTTACTGATCCTTTAAGCAGACAACATCAGAATTATGTCACCAGTTTAAATAACAAAACAAAAGAGCAAAAACATTTATGGGGAGATGCACCAAAGGGAACAGTCTGTCTTTATAAGGTGTTTTGCAGAACTTGAAGGAAGAACTTGCATAGTGTGTCACGTGTCAGCGGCAGAAACAGAAACGGCATTTTCATCTTTGACCAGCCTGCCCAAACTCAGATATGACTTTGTATTGTATTCTCCTTACCCCTCTCTATGTGTGTATATATATTCAAATTTTATTTGAATTACCAAAGTAACTTGTATCCAGAGCCACCCAAAGATCTTTATGCTTTACTTCCCTGCAGTTTTCTGTCTCACATCTTTGAGAATTGTGGAATGTCTTTTTGTGGTCAAAAAATGTCTTATAGAAGGTTCAAAACAATTAATGCATAAAGTATTTTTTTCTCTCTAGGAACTACTTTTCTATCCAAAAGAAAAGAAAGGAAGGGAGGAAGGAGGACTTAAAATCCAAAGTAACAAAGTATTAAAAACATTTTTTAAAATATTTTATTTATTTACTTAGAGAGAGAGCGCACAAGCAGAGGGGAAGGGGCAGTGGGAGAGGGAGAAGCAGACTCCCCACTGAGCAAGGAGCCCCACATGGGGCTCGAACCCAGAACCCTGAGGCCACAACCTGAGCCGAAGGCAGACACTTAACCAACTGAGCCACCCAGGCGCCCGCAAAGTAACAAAATATTAAATACTTAAAAATATTGTCAGTGATGCAAAAGCCTTAATGTTCATACAGCCTTTTTCACAGCCCCAATATGTATCCTATAAAGAGCATTTCAGAACATTCTGACAGCACTATATTTCATAGTCAATGTGGTTTGAGTGATAAGGCCCATGTCTCTTCTTTTCAACTCTTTTAATGTCTATACTGTGCTTTCATTGTGTCTTTTTTGCCTGTATGTCTATGTTTAATTTTTTACCTCCAAATAAGGAATGCTGCCTCTGACTGTGACTATATAAGAACAGTGCCTTTTTAAAATCCGGGTTTCCCTTGTGAGATAAAATTGTTCATTTCTGAAAGTTAATTTCCATGCTTTTTAAATATGCAAAGTTTCTCCATCCTCAGACACTACTCATAAAGTGGGTATACTATTACACTTGCTTATGGAACACAAAAATCCCTGGGTGGAATGTCTACTGCATTGTTATTTATTTATCTTCTGTTCTGACACAAATAACATACTTGCTCAATGGACAGTGAAGTCTGCAAGTGAAATATCACTCCACAACTGGAGTACAGGTTTGCCAACCAGTCACCTGGAACCCATCCATATGCAGTAGCACCACGGCATACATAATACAGAGGTGTACGAGAAAAATAAAAATACACCAGAGTACCCATTAAACCTGTAGCAGACTTGTTTCTAGCTCAGCTTTCTGCCACTACAAGGAAGAAAGCAAGGAAGTCTTATCAATGAAGAAGAACCAAAAGAATATTGAGTATAAAGTGGATGTACTTTCAAAAAGAAAGTTGTAAGGATAGGCAGAAAGCAAATGAAGAGAAGGAGAGCCTTTGCTGGATCATTGGGTTAAGCAGTGGCCTACAAATGACAGAATGTTGCTTTGGGGTATCTTCTCTGGACAGTCTTTCCTAACTCCCCCATCTGTGTTGGTGTTCTCACAGTACCCTGTTGGGGTTAATGCAGAGCATGAAATCAGCCATAATACCTGGCTTGCTAAAATGTAACACAGAGGCTGCTGGGGGCAAGGAAGGGTTTCGGAGAAGGGTATAGGCCTTTGAAATGCTGAGGCCTGCATGACCACTCTGCCTGTTGGAATGCCTTGGGGAGTTAACCTTCTGGAAGCTCTCTTAGCTCAAATAGCCGCCCTCTGATCTAAGAGATATGTGCATTGTCCCTTAGGCTATGTTTAGTAGCCCATGCAGATTAGCATATTTTACCTTTTCCGTAAATCCTCAGTTTCTGTAAGACCCCTGGTCACACATCAACGTGCTTGAGAAACAGTGATAAGGATTTGTGATTATCCTCAAGGACCAATAAAAGCAGGAGCAAAGAAGAGCAAAGGGTCTTCGTCTCTGAGCGTTCTTCTCTCTTTCACGGCAAAGTTTGGAGTAATCTTCCATCCATTGGTACCAGGATTCCTGGCCATTCCCGGTAGTACCCTAAGAGTAGCTCCTCATACCACCCCTCTCCTGGTTTGAAAGGAAATAAAGCACTCTTCTAGACCTCTTGATTATGGAGAAGAGGAACAGTTAAATAAAGGCAAAAGAACCACAAAGTAAGAGAGATAATGAGCATTAGGGACAATGCTGCTTTGAAGGGAAAGGGAATCGACAAGGGCTGGTGCATTTGGAAGCTGACTCAGGCAGATTGGGATGGGGGAGGGCTTCAGCGGGAATCAAAGAACAGGTAGGATCTGGGTAGATGGTAACAAGACAAAGGCCTCTCTGAGAGGTGCTCACTCGTGTCAGCTAGGCCAAAGATGGAAGGCAAAACAGTTTTTCTTTTGTCAGTACTATAATATTCTTTCTCAAAAAAAAAAAAAGAAAGAAAGAGCGAGCGACAGTTTAAATCCAAGCAGCTCTCTCCTTTACAAACACTTCCACGCTTATGAAAACAGCTTCCTTTCCTTAAGTTTTTTTGAGATAACTAGACATCACAGCTTGACAAGATCTCTTTTCAAGGACTTGTTACAGTGTCAGGAACAATTTAGCCACTTCTTTCAATTTTGCAAATTGGGTCCATTTGTGTAAAACTTGCAGGTTAAATTCTGAATACGTATCAGAGTATCAGGGTGAGGTTTGGCAGAACTGTCTTTAGAGTCTTTGAAAACTTTATGCAGAGGTTGCCAAATGAGTTAAGGACATATGGGATCACAAGATTCTATCTGGTGAACTTATTGGTAGTTTTGCAGTTTTCCTCTTATCATCAAATCAGCAATTCTAATGAGCAGCTTGTGAATGTGCACAATAAATACTCACTAAAGAGCAATTAGAACAAATAACCATTGAACATTCAATGAAGAGAGAGTTTACACATTTCCCTAAAGTAATTAACATTCCTTTTCCTTGTTTTGTTTAAATTTTGTTTTTACCTAAATTACCTTAATGTTGCCCTTAGTGAAATAGTTTAAAATAAGAGCCATTGGAATTGGATCTTTCTTGATTAAGTGCTAGAAATACTGAGGTTAATTAGACCAAAACTGTATCTGAGGCTGTTGAGTACAGATCAGTGGTACCAACATTTTTAAAGGAAGTCTTGCTCATTCTCACATTAGCCTGCTTTTGAGACATGGAGGTTTGCACCATCATCCCTGGAGCTCCATTTTGTACCTGCATGTTTGTAAAAACAAAATACACGGAGAGCTAATGACTTGGAAGCATTATCTTGAGCTGGGAGGATTCTTTCTTTCTCCTATCTTGCCTTAGAAACAGCTAGTACAAGTTGCATCACGCCAAGTGGAACTGAGGTGAGGCTTAGCAGGATGTTCTGAAAGTCTAGTCTTAACGGTAGAGAAGAAGCATGAATTAAATGTCCGTGACCCCTGAACCAAAGGCTGTCAATGAAAAGATAATGTCTCCAGGATTCACAAATCATATCTCTTGCAAATACAATGGCTCTTAAACCTCTTGACTACTTTCCAATGAAGAATTTGGAGGTAAAAATAAAGCATTAACCTCCCCCTCAATCCTCCACCCCTCACCCCAGGAGTGAATTTCATATAACTTTGAAATGAGTGTGAATGACCCATATTAGAACCACATTTCATGCTGTCTTGAAGACCTGTCAGTGCAAAATTATAGCCTAAAATACCTGAAATCATCATAAACAGTAGTGTAAACAACCATCAACAAACTGGATTGATAATTTTTTTTAAAAGATTTTATTTATATATCTGAGAGAGAGAGCGCACATGCACGAGCGGCGCGGAGGGGCAGAGGCAGAGGCAGAGGGACAGGAAGGAGCAGACTCCCCGCTGAGCAGGGAACCTGACACGGGGCTCCATCCCAGGACCCTAAGATCATGACCTGAGTCAAAGGCAGATGCTTAAGCGACTGCGCCACCCAGGCGCCCCTGGATTGATAATTTTGAAGCTAAGTGAAAAGTTCTTTATAATTAAAAAACAAGAATTGAAGCAATTAATGACAAGAAGCAATTCATTAATTCATTCTCAACCACCTGCAGTATTCCAGATATGCTGTGGGCACATAGTGGTGAAAAAAACACACTTGACCACTGATCGTACAGAGCTTATAGTCTAGTGGGAATGATAGATTTTAAACAAATTAATTACAATTATGGTAAGTGGTAAGGAATAGAAGTTATGGTTATGATGGCATATAATGTCTGTGAGGTAATTTGGGGGATATAACATGTAATCTTTGTGAAAGCTAAAAAGGCTAAGAGGTGGGAAAAATTCTAGTATTGGATCAGTTTTAGTTTTTAATAATTAAATTTAAGTAATGCTTAATTAATCATTTAGTAGATTACTAGTAAGTAGTCTTACATGTACATAGCAATATGTATTAGGGCATTTCATGTCATTTCTCCGGTCCATAACAACCAAAGAAGGAACTCAAAAGTTTTTTTAATTTTTTTTTTAGATTTTATTTATCCATTTGAGAGAGAGAGACAGAGATAGTGAGAGAGAGCACAAGTGGGGAAGAGAGGGAGAAGCAGGCTCCCCGCAGAGCAAGGAGCCCGATGTGGGACTCGATCCCAGAACCCTGGGACCATGACCCAAGCCAAAGGCAGACGCTGAACTGACTGAGCCACTCAGGTGCCCAGGAACTCAAAATTTTGAATCTGTTACCATTAGGGGGAAGAAACCCCCCAAGGTACCAAAGGCCACAGTTTAAGAACTATCAGCCTAGACTGAGAGTTGGCAAATTGTAACCAGTTTTTTTATGGCCTGTGAGCTAAGGATGGTTTTTATATTATTGAATGGTTGAAAAATAAATATACAGAAAAATAATCTTTTGTGATATGTGAAAGTTATATAATATTCAGTGCTCAGAGTCCATAATAAAAGTTAATTGGGACACAGCCACACTCTTTCATTTATGTATTGTCCATGGCTGCTTTTGTGCTAGAAAGGCGGAGTTTAGTATGTTGAGACCTCACGATGTGCAAAGCCTAAAATGTTACCATCTGGCCCTTTACAGAAGAAGTTTGCCAGCCCCTGGCCTAGACTGTAACAATCTGACCCGCTCTTAGCATCATCACCAGCCCTCAACTTTACAATTTTTCTCAAAAAGACTTAGAAATAAGATCTCCAGAATAATGACCCAAACTCTTCATGGTGGTTTATTTTATGTGTCAACCTGATTGGATCATGGGGTGCCTGGGCATTTGACTAAACGTTATTTCTGGGTGTGTCTGTGGGGATGTTTCTGGATGAGATTAGCATTTGAGTTGCTCACCGAGTGAATCAGTTTGCCCTCCCCAGTGTGGATGGCATCATCCAATCTATTTTTTTTTTTTTAGAGAGAGAGTGTGCATGTGTGAGTGGGGGGGGGAGGGGGAGTCAGGGGGGACAGGGGCAGAGGGTAAGGGAGAGAGAGAAAATCTACACCCAGTGCAGAGCCTACCACAGGACTCAATCTCACAACCCTGAGGTCATGACCTGAGCTGAAATCAAGAATCAGATGCTTAGCCAACCAACTGAGCCACCCAGGTGCCCCAATCTATTGAGCGCCTGAATCAACAAAAAGGCAGAGGAAGGGAGAATTTACCCTTTCTGCTGATTACTTGAGCTGGGACATTAATCTTTTGTGCCCTTGGACTAAGACTTAGACCACTGGCTCCCTTGGTTCTTAGGCCTTTGGTCTTAGATGAATTAAACCTCTAGCTATCCCAGATCTCCAGCTTGCAGATGGTAGATCATGGGACTTCTCAGCCTGCATAATCACATGAGCATGTCCTCCCTCCGTTCCTTCCACCATCTTGGTCTCTGCGCTTGTGCACATGTGTACACACACACACACAATTGGTTCTGTTTTTCTGGAAACCTTGACTATACATTCTTGTTTACAACTGCCTAATAATGGGTTGATGTATATAGCAAGGTCAATACTTTGGTGTTGGGCCAAAGTAAGAGTGAGTTAAAAAAATTTGATATGCTGATTCATGAATGAAACAAATTTGACTGCATGGATTGTTGGATTAGTCAGTTTCAGCAAAAATGTATGATTATGAACTCAGCAAAGATTTTGGCAGAGGCATCATCTCAGTGATCTGAATTTTATTAGAGATTTTCTCTGGGACTTTACTCAAGACATCAGGAAGCCTACTCTCAGATTTTGTTTATTTAGGAGACTTGGGACCTATTGCTTTCTCATACACATACTCAGGTCTATGGTCCCTGGCTAGGTGAGCCTGCGTGGTGGGGATCTTTCTGAGCTCCTAGACTTTCTCTGAGAGTTGACCTATAAGGAAACCTCCAAATTTTGCTAATTAGAGAGCCCTGTCCTAAATTAACCCTTTGGTTTTACCACCCAGTGGGCCATTGTTTCAGCCATCCCCTATCTTCTTTGACCCTTAATTAAACACAAATTGATGTTTGAAACTCTTATACTACAAAAGGAGCAATCATCCGATTTATCCCATAGCCTGTTCCTGTAATTTACTTTTTAGCTTCTCTCTTGGCAGCCCCACTCCCCATACTTTTTATCCACTTTCTCTGAGCCTTTTTCTAAGTGATTGCCCTAAACTGAGATTGTCTTTAGGCCGATGGGTATTTTAGGCCGACTTGGTATTTCTCATTCAGTTTCAAGACCTGCTTTATCTATGGGCCCAATCCTGTCTTCCATCTCTCCAGATCTAAAATTTATTGTTCTATCAGACAATTGAAGAATATTTAGTCAGGATTCTCCAGGGAAATAGAACCAATAGGGTGTGTGTGTGTGTGTGTGTGTGTGTGTGTGTGTGTGTGTGTGTGAGTTTATACACATACATGTATAAACGGAGGGACAGGATGTATATGTAATAGGATGTGTGTATACATACATAGATGTGTGTGTGTATATATATATACACATACACACACAGAAAGAAAGAGTGAATAAGGAATTAGCTTTTGCAGCATGGGCTAGCAGGCTGGAAACCCAGGAGAGTCAGTGGTGTAGATGAAGTCTGAAGGCAGTCTGTTAGAGAATTCCCTCTTGCTCAAGGTGGTTGCTCTTTTTATTCTGCTTAGGCCTTCAACAGATTACATGAGACCCACCCTCATAAATTAATCTGTTTACTCTTATTTAAATGGGTCAGTACCCATTTAAATGTTAATCTCATCCAAAAACACCTTCTAAATTGACACATTAAAGTGACACACACCATCATATCAACTATGCCAAACTTTGGTTTGGTTGGGATAGTTAGCTAGCATTTATTAAGTGCCTACTGTTTGTAAGGCACTTTATTTCTCTTTGAATCCTATAGCAACCAGCAGGTTAGGCAATACTGCATCATTTTACTGAAAAAGAAACTTAAGCTCTGTGAGGTTAAAAACATTGTTCAAGATTACACACACTGTAAAATGTCTGGCCCAAGATTATAAACTCAGGCTTTTTTTTTTAATTAAAAAATTTTTTAAGTTGAAGTATATAGTTGACACACAGTGTTACATTAGTTTCAGGTGTACAATGTAGCGATTGGACAACTCTGTAAATTATGCTACGCTCAAACAAGTATAGCTGCCGTCTGTCATCGTACAACACTATTACAATATCATTGACCATATTCCTTATGCTGTACCTTTTATTCCCATGACTTATTCATAACTGGAAGCCTGCACCTCTTACTCCCTTTCACCAGTTTTGTCCATCCCTTCATCCCCTCCCCTTTGCCAACTACCAGTTTGTTCTTTGTGTTTATGGGTCTGTTTCTGCTTTTGATTGTTCATTTATTTGGTTTTGTAGATTCCACATATAAGTGGAATCATATGGTATTTGTCTTTCTCTGTCTGACTTATTTCACTTAGCATAATACCCTCTAGGTCCATCCATGTTGGGCACCTGGGTGGCTCAGTCATTAAGCGTCTGCCTTTGGCTCAGATCATTATCCCAGGGTCCTGGGATCGAGCCCCACATCGGGCTCCCTGCTCAGCGGGAAGCCTGCTTCTCCCTCTCCCACTCCCCCTGCTTGTGTTCCTGCTCTCGCTATCTCTATGTCAAATAAATAAATAAAATCTTAAAAAAAAAATAGATCCATCTTTGTTGCAGCAAATGGCAAGATCTTATTCTTTTTTATGTTTGAGTAATATTCCATTGTATATCTATACTACATCTTCTTTATCCATTCATCTATCAATGGACACTTATCTTGACTATTGTGATTAATGCTGCAATAAACATAGGGGTGCATATATCCTTTCAAATTGGTGTTGTCATTTTCTTTGGGTAAATACCCAGTAGGGGGCGTCGCTAGATCATGTGATCTTTTTATTTTTTAATTTTTTGAAGAACATATTGTTTTTCACAGTGACTGCACCAATGTACATTTCCACCAACAGTACAAGAGGTTCCTTTTCCTCCATGTCCTCACCAACACTTGTTATTCTTGTCTTTTTGATTCTAGACATTCTGACAGGCGGATTTGTATTTCCCTGATGATTAGTGATGTTGAGCATCTTTTCATGTGTCTATTGGCCATCTGTATGTCTTCTTTGGAAAAATATCTATTCAGGTCCCCTGCACGTTTTTAATTATTTGTTTTTTGGTTGTTTTGTTTCTTTGTTTGTTTTGGCATTGAGTTAAAATCAGGCTTGTTTGATTCTATGTTTTTTCTACTGTGCCACAGTATCTGAGAGATCAATTTTAGCTTCTGACTTGGTTGGATGATGCCTTATAGGACCAATAAGTACAACTTACCAACATGCAGAGCTACAATCTATGCAACTTTGTCAGCTGTATGTTTTTTTGGTACTTAGAGTGGAATATGGCAGATGTCAGGAAGCAACAGGCATCTGCTGTAGCCAGAAATCTACACCCACATAAACATCAGTTGCCTAACTGTTTTCTTTCATATATCCTGATATTTCTCAGAAGTACACCATCTGCTCAGTGAATAGATACCAGAATATGCCTGCAGCAGTTTTTTCTTGTCATCTTTCCTCTTATAATGTATTGCTTTGGTTCTTGTGCATACTTAAGTCAATCCTGTATAGAAGCACAAAATATCTGCCAGCTCATCCACCCCAAAGGAAGGGGGCATATGTGAAATGGATTAAACATGAAGAAGCAGAATGTGTGGAGATTGAATTCAGCTTTTGGTGTTCGACAGGCCTGGCTTCAGATCTTTGTTCTATCACTTACTGTCTCTGGAATTTTAGCAGCTCACTCATCTAAGCCTTAGTTTCCTCATCTACAAAATGGGGACACGGAAAATAGTGCTTACCTCATAGGGTTTTGTGAAAATTAAATAAGGTAGTATTTGAAACACTTAGCACACTGAATATTTTGTAGTAAGAACTCAATAAATGTTAGATATTGTTATTATTATCTTTTTTTTTTAACATGTGTGATTTTCTCCCTCACTGTGAGGCAACTATGGATAATTGCTGTTTCATTTTACCTTATATGGTATGTAGCATTTTAAACATTGCCATTAAGTTATTTATTCAAAAAATATTTAATGTGCATCAAGTTTTTTTTCTGGTTGTTAGAAAATGGTGAGCCAAAGTACAAGGCTTAAGATCTCTTGGGACCTAGAGTCTAAAGAGAGAAGGAGACAATGAACAAATACCCATTGAACAAATATCAAACATATAAAATTACAGTGAGGGGAGAACGAGGGGAGTGGAGAACTTGTGTTGGGAGTGAGGAATTTGACTTTATAAGTGACATTGCATTCTGATGGATGAACAGGATCTCACTAAGGGAGGAGAAATAGCAAAGTAAAAAAATATTTTAGAAGGACTGATATGTTCATTGCTCCTCCCTTCCCTTCCTTTCTCCTTTCCTCAGGCATTCAAAGCTCATGACAGTGTGAAGGGTAATGTTCATTTGGCATGCATTGGATGGCTCTTCCAGGTGTTAAAAGTACTGAAATACTTTTTTTACTCATTGGTAAAGAGCTTCTACTCCAAACATTTTGAGTGGCCCTATCCTCATCCCCACTGCTTTGTCCCTAGAACCACCCACAGAACCCACCAGACTTCCCCTAAATCAGTCACTAAACGGTTGATGCTTGCCACAAAAGGGTCCTCAATGACCAAAAGGGTCCTACTTCCTCTTTGGCAAGGTCGAGTCTATTTTACTAGGTCAATACTGTTATCATATTGGTTATAAAATATTTTTAATGTTATGTCTGGTTAGAATATCAATATTTCAAGTCTCTATTTTATCATCTGGGAGAGATATGATAAAGTGATAAAATGACCTAAGTCAGTCTTAAGAGTATGTTCTCTTTCTTTGTCTCAATTTGCTTATAGTTTTTAGTTTATTACCTATAACCTTTGAAGCTGACAGCAGGGAATCTAACTTGTCCTTTATATGAATTACTAAGTAGCTCACCTTAATTCCTGTGTTCATTGTGATTACAGTTTCCTTTGTGTTTGTTTATTTTAATGACAGAGTTGCAGAAACTGTAATCTGTTGTCCAAATAGAGTTTAAAGTTTGTAGATCTAATCTCAGTAGAAGGTTTGCAGAGAGCACAACTTCAAATCTTTTTCTAGAGAATTAAATGCACAGTTCCAGTTACCACATAGAAAAAGACTGTTGCTCTTAATACCATTTTGGATATTGAGAATTAACTTGTTTCAGCTTCTGTGGTTGAGCTGAGAAATCAGCCAGTTTAAGACATTTTTAGTTTTATTGTTTCCTGAACATATGGAAGTGAAATTGTAGAATTTGCAGTGGGGTATTTAATGAAAAGAAAATGGGCTGTATCTGTTTTATGGCCTTTTAAATCACTGGGTAGTTGTTACTTCCATAGATGTTTAAGTGGGGAATTAAAGCTTTTGGAATATGTGAATGGGATCGTCTAGGGCCCTTTCTTGAACTATCACTAGAAACAAGGGCTTCTTTTTCAGCTTTTGTGCATTAGCTATCTTTGACCTATTTGATCTCTCATGATAAGGAAATCAGGTTCCAGGAAGCAGCAGCTTTTCCTTTTAATACATGCACATGCCACCTAACTACAGGTTTTAAAAAATAAGTGATATTATTAATTATTCCAATGTTTCCATCTGAGCTGACAAACATCAGTCTTAACCAGAAACTTATCTTGTGTAATGATGAATAAACAATATTTGGAGCATTGAAGACTGTTGAGCAAGTCCTGTAAAAAAAAAAAAAAAAAAAAAAAAAAAGAATTCTCAGGACAGTCTAGAAAATTTCCAGAGATTGTCAAGAGCAGAAGAAGCAGGATACAGCTTTTATCCCTACATCTTCACATGGCATGGAGTTTTAATGCAGTAAATATTTTAGCATTTAATGCTAATGAGTTAACTCTCATCCACCAAATATATAACAATTACATTTTGGTAGGAAAAAATACAGGATATCATCATAGAAATTCAAAGACTTCAGGAAGTTTTATTGAGATAGCAAAATGTGTAACAAGTCCCTGAGGGAGTATGCCCATCTCAAAGAAAAAGAAAGCTGTGAAAACCTTCTCTGACCATCAATGGGGAAAGGAGAATATAGGACAAGAGTAGCACCAATAGAGAGCATATAGGAGCATCTACCTGCATTTGGAAAGAAAAGTGCCTTTATGGGCAGCCAGTCCAAGCAATGTGCCTGAAGATAGATGGGTGGTGAAGTTACCAGTCTATTCAGAATCTGATAGAGTCAACATGTCAGTCTACTCCACTGATCCTGTGAGTATCACAGTGTCATAAAATGATGGAGCTCTGAGGATAATTCATTTGGTTTAATATTTATTGAGCACTTAACTGTATAGCTGGTGCTGTCTAGGCACTGAAGATAAATCAGTTAACAAGACACCCTAGGTCTCTGCCCTCAAAAAGGTTATAATCAGTTAAATTACAAATGTGATTTTGGGTAATGGCAAATGCTATGAGGAGAAAGGAAGAGCAGGGTAAGGGGATGGTAAATGAAGGGTTGAGTTGTTTTAGATAGGGTGGTCAGGAATTGCTCTTTGTGAAAGATACAATTAGTCAGGGATTTGAATGACGTGAAGGTGCCAACCATATAAATATCTCTGGGAAGAGCATTCCAGGCAAAGGGAAGTACCAGTGAACAGGGTCTAAGGTGGGAATGAGTTTGCATATTTGAGAAACAGCTAGAACGTTAGTGAAGTAAGTTAGGGAGGGTGGGCATAGATGAGATGGGAGAGGTAGTTGGGGCCAGGTCATGTAGAGTTAGGCCTTAGTAAGTTTAGATTTCATTCTAAATATAATGGGAAGCCATAGGAAGGTTTTGAGTAGGGGGCTGAGGTGATCTGTTCATGTTTTAAAAATGATTACTCATATGTGGAGTTTAGACTGTAGAAGGGTAAATGTAAAAGCAAGGGAGGCCAATTAGGAGATAATTGCAGTATTTCAGGTGAGGATGTGGATAAAGATGCACCAAGTGATAAGCAGTAGAGCAGTAGGAAATGGTTGGATTCTGGCTTTGCTTTTAATGGCTGACCAAAGAGGACTTGCTGATAGGTTTTGGAGTGAAAGGCAAAAATCAAGAATTATTTGATTTTTAACCTGACATTAAGTGAGTTCACTGAAGTCACAGAATTAATTAGTGGCAGAGCTGGGATGCCTACTTAGGTAATTTTCACTGCATTTTTAGATCTCTCCCTTTACTTTAATATGAATTTCTTTGTTTCTCCTGTCCTATAAGATTTAATATCCCATCAATAAAGCCACTTAAAGATTTTTGTAATGTCATTGATTATTAATAGCGGTTACCATACATAAATTGTATTTGACAGTTTTTGATTCATATATGGTCAGGGAAGTATAAAAACCCATTGGACACTGTACTTTTTGTTTTGTTTGGTTGTAAGGAGTGAAAGGCAAGACTCAGAAGTCCAACACATACAACTTTTACTTCAATTAAGAGAGATTTAGTAAGCAAGCTATTTGGGAAATACACTCTAATGAGAATATTACTTCATGAAGTCTTGTGCAAGACGGGAAACAGTAAATCAGAACGCTAAATGTGTGCATTATAATAGGGCCAGTATTGTGCAATGACAAAAGTACTGACCTAGGCATGTTCATGTTCATGATATGGATTCTACACCAAATGCTACCTCTAACTATTTGTCCTATGTCAAAAAATTCACTCAGCCTCCTTGTGCTGTAGTTCTTTGCATGTACAGTAAGAAGAGGGGAGCTAGTGATCTTGGGATCTGTGCTGATCACTGGACCACTAATAATGGAAGATCTAAGTGATCTTGTAACCGTTTTTAATTGTCTTCATTGAGTCTTAGTCAAAGGAGTCATCCATAGAACCATTTGAAAAATATTGGCTGTAGGTAGCTCAGGAGTTGAGGGAAAAGTTAAAAATAGAATTAAAAAAATAGATTTTCCCTGCATAAAGCAGTCGTCAGTTTCATAGACTCTGAGTACTGATATAAGGAGTGAGTAGCAGGATGATTTTAAGAGCTCTCCCTGGGAAATTTTGTGACTGTCAGACAACATTAGTCCCAGCCTTACTGTGTCCTGCCCTGACCTTGTGTGCCATTCATAGTTAGTGCCTCTACAGTTCTTCTCCCAAACCCCACCCACAGACTTGACTTGCTTGCACACATCTACGAAGTGTGTTGCTGTCAGACTCTCTCAAAGCATGCTTTATCTGTAAGGGGGAGCCCAAACTGGTTACTTCTTCTGGAAGATGCCACTAGGCCCACCTATTTGGCTTTCCAGGATACCTGTTACACCTTGGTGATTATTTCCTTCCATTGCCCAGAGTCACTTTTGTCTCTTAGAGTTGACCCACTAGGTGGGCCATCTAGTCCTTGGAGTGTGCCATTCTTGCTAGAACTCCTGAGCCCGTTCTGACAGCTGGGTCCAAATTCATCATCTTCCCCATAGTTTCTAGGTCTGCAGGGTTTAGACCACTCACTAGTATTTCCCATAGTCACCTCCAAAAGGCTGTTTGTTCATCATGTGCTCTCTGATGGAAGGCCTCATCTATGTGGCTCATTCTTTCGGAAATGAGCTAAAAGCCATTTGTGCTATAACCAAGGAGCATCTGGTACCATTCCTTAACACTCTAGCCACCCATTTCGTTCCACTGACTCTCATGGAAGCAGTCTGTTACTATGGCTTGTTTAAAAATTCAGAGGGTGGTCCAGCATATTGTCAGGACTAGAACCAGAGCCTCTGACCCACAGGCTACTATTATTTTTTTAAAGGATGCTGCCAGAGGATTTGAAAGGATATAGAGCTCATTTATTCAACATACTTACTATTTTAATATGAAATAGCTATGCAAGGCATATACATGGGGCTTGGGATAAAAATAGTGAAAAAGGCATATATCCTTCCTGATAAGATCTGAGGTATTTAGAGGACTGGGAAGTAGTTACAGATTCTTTTCAACATGTCTTCCTTAGAGCATGTATGCGAATCGAGTAATAGAAATGGTCCTAAATATGCTATATTTGCTCAAAGTAGATATGCAAATTATTATTGGTTATAATAATTTTAAAGAAGATAAAAGAAGATAAAGAAGTCCCAAAGAAGACTTCTTTGGTTATATGGGACTATTTTAAAAGAAATGAACACAATCCCTGTCATATAGATTGCATTAATAGATAGTAAGAGTTTATTGTATATGGAAAATAATAATCACATGTTTTTATGAAATAATCATGGTCTAGTCCACTACCATGTAAGTCAAAATAGAACTGAGTAGCTGCCACTCCTGGTTATTGTTTGGCAAATACATAGGGAAGAACCCAGTCTTGGGCATTCCGCAGACTCCAGGCTTTTTAGATTTGAAGGGCAGCTCCACTGCCACAGGGGAACCAGTGGGAAATTTCCACACTGGCCTACTTTTTTTTTTTCAGTTAGCCCTGTAAAATTCATGTCAATGTTGGCTGTTGGCAAGTGCTACAGATGAGATTGGGAAACATTACTGTCAACAGAAAAAGTACTTCAATATTTATGCTTTTGACCCCAAATGAAATTTAGGTGGCTAAAATAAAAATGATTCATATTTACTTAAACATAGTATTGATTTGTGCATTGTTAGGTACGCTGAATATTTATATTCCTTCAATCTTCAGATGTTTTCAAGTGGTTCTAATGGTAAAAACAAAATAGTCAGATATAAATTCAAATCCCAACACTGCCGCCTATGAACTTGAGCAAGTTATTTAACCTTTCTAACTTAATTTTTCTTCTGTAAAATTGGGGTGGTAATAATACCTAGTTTATAACAATTTTGAGATAATGTACATAAAATATCTACTGTAATACCTGGAACAGTTAAGTGCTCAATGAATTTTAATTATTTGTATTAATACAATATCTTACGTATAATAGGTTCTTGTAAACATTTGTTGAATGAATGAACAAGTGAATAACTTTACTATCACAGAACTTCAGGAATATTTTATCATTTATTATAATTTTACTCAGCTCTTTTTCATAGATCTAACATATCACATTTTTTCTTCTGTAAATACATATCCTCTTTCTTAACCTCAGCCCTTTCGTGTCATGACAGAGAAGTCATAGAATATCATGTTTCTGAGACCAGGCGTTATTGGCCATTTGTCAAGGGGATACTCCTTTCTTAATCTGGGGACCAAGTGGATATGGAGCTACTATACACAAGATTTGGGGTATTTCCTTCCCAAGAGATAGGTTATGAGCATTAAACAGGAGAGGTAACAAGAACTTGAGGTGTTCTTCAGATTTCTTCGTCTCTTTTTGTCATGCTTGTCATGTTGAAATATTTGTTGGGAGAAAGTGGAATATGCATTTCAGTGTCCCAGATGAGACCAGAAAAGTTGCATTTGGGTATTGTTGCTAATAATCATGTTTGATATGAAACAGGGAAGCAGATCACCTCAGCTCCAGTGAAGTGATAACTGGACAAACCTTTGTTTGTCCTCTTCTCCTACAGTTAGATGTGGGTAGGAATTCATCACTGTTGGGAAATTTGAAACAACAAAAGGAAAGGTGCCTCACAAAAAAGGGCTGAGCAAACACTGTGGGTGATATTTAATACCTTCTTCATATTGTTTTGAATAGAAAATAAAAAGAATTTTTTTGAAAAACGATTCTGACTGATGTCTGTTTCTGGGAGTTTTGAAATTTTCCTGCACTGCTTTATACAAAAAACGATTGACTAATTTCTGAGCTAAAGAGGAGGGCTCCCTAATCAGTGGCCAAGAAGTTCCTCAAGATAGTGTCCCACTTTTATTTATTTATTACTTTAAAATTATTGAAGTATAACTAACATAAAATGGTGTTTCAGATGTATAACATATTGATTAGACAATTCTGTACATTGCTCAGTGCTTGCCACAATGGGGCGGTCACCGTACATACAATATTATTATTATTATTATTTTTAAAGATTTTATTTATTTATTTGACAGAGACACAGCGAGAGAGGGAATACAAGCTATTGACTATATTCTCTATGCTGTACTGTTCATCTCCATGACTTATTTATTTTAAACTGGAATTACCTTTATCTACTTCACCCCCACCTCCCTCTCCTCCCCTCTGGCAACCACTAGTTTGTTCTCTGTATTTAAGAGTTTGTTTGGGGTGCCTAGGTGGCTCAGTCAGTTAAGTGTCCAACTCTGGTTTTGGCTTGGGTCATGATCTCAGGGTCATGAGATCAAGCCCCATGTTGGGCATCGTACTCAGAGGGGAGTCGGCTTGAGATTCTTTCTCTCCCTCTGCCCCTCCCCCTGCTTGCAAACACTCTCTTTTCCTTAAAATAAATAAAATCTTTGAAAAAAAAAAGAGTTTGCTTTGTTTTTTTTTTTTAGATTCCTCATATAAATGAAGTCATATGATGTTTGTCTTTGTCGTTTGACTTATTTCACTTAGTATAATACCTGCTAGGTCAATCCATATTGTCACAAGTGACAAGATCTCTTTCTTTTTTATGGCTGAGTAATATTCTATTGT